>NC_079191.1:398275340-398605697 GCF_029499605.1 Hyla sarda
GAAGATCCTGCTGTCTCAAAGGCAAAGTTTGCCAAAGTCTCCACCTTCATGTCTGCTGGATCCTTGAAGGCAGCCGCATCAGCGAACGGCCATGTAGGCGCCTTAGAGAGGCATGAGACCAGCAGATCCACAGTTGGAGAGGAGGTCCACCGAGCAATGAGGTCCTTGGCGAAGTGATACCGCGCTTGAACCTTCTTTTCCTGAAACTTCTTGTCAGGGTGCCAACAGGCGGATAAAAGCAGGGCGTAAAATTCAGTGTAAGAGCTGAAGGTCTTGGGTGCTGGTCGGGCACGAAAAAAGGAGACTTCTGGAGCCACGTCCGAAGTTCCTGGGTCCTTTAGATGGAAGGTGTCTCTTATGGCCGAAACCAATGAGTACACCACATCAGGCATCTGTGCGTTCCTTTGAGTCGGAGGCCGAATCAGAAACCTCATCCACAAGTTCTCCAGGTGAATGGGAACAAGGTGAGGCAGCCCTGGAAGAGGTCGGGCACGATGAGAGGAAACTTCTGGACAACTTCCGAAGTTCCTGGGTCCTTTAGCTGGAAGGTGTCTCTCATGACCGAAACTAATGAGTACAACACATCAGGCATATCCGTGCGGTCCTCTGAGTCGGAGGCCAAATCAGAAACCTCATCCACAAGTTCTCCGGGGGAATGGGAACAAGGTGAGGCAGCCCTGGAGGTTGGGCACGATGAAAGGAAACTTCTGGAGCCACGTCCGAAGTTCCTGGGTCCTCTAGATGGAAGGTGTCTCTTATGGCCGAAACCAATGAGTGCACCATGTCCGACATATCCGTGCGGTCCTCTTTTTGTCCGCTGGTGAACCAGAGTCCCAAGCGGAAACTTCATCCACAAGTTCTCCAGGTGAATGGGAACGTGTGAGGTGGCCCTGGAAGAGAGAGAGACTGACCTGGTACGTGGGTCTGGAGAGCCAGAGCGGCGACCATGGGAGTGTCCTCTAGGGGAGTGACACTTGCTACAAGCTGGAGTAACGGGGCGATGCCTGTGAGGGGAGCGCCCGTGCCTGCCGGGCCATTGTAGGGAGGACCTCTCCAAGGCAGTCACCACAGAACGGGAAACCTGAGCCAAGTCGGATATAGATTGGGAGAGGGAGGAAACCCAGGCTGGAGGGGCACCGGGTCTGGAAGAGCATCCGAGGGAAAAATAGCAGGGGGGTCAGTGGTGCTGGCAGAACAAGAGGGTTCAGTAGAACCAGACATTTTGGAGTTACAGCTTTACAAGTGTAATAAGTAACTTAGGGCTAGTTATCTGTTGGGAGAGAGGAACAGTTCTGGGCATGGACCACATCTCCCAATTCTGTCCCTAAGGCAGCAGTAGCATTTTTGCCCATTGAGAACTGCGGCTGATGAAGAAGAGGGGGCTGTGCTAAACACAAGGGCTCTGTGATTGGCCCTGCAATAACCCCCTATGCGCGCGCACAGCGCTGATTGGGGTGCAGTTCGCGCCCTTATGCAGGCTTCGGCGGCCCTGGGTGGGCGGAGCCAACTCACACTGGGCCGTCAAAGTAATATACAGCCCGGTCCCTAATGGCGCCCGCTCCTGGTCCCGAGCGCATATGCGAAGACACTGTCGGCAGCCGTGCTGCCAAAACGAAAGTAAGAACGGCGCCGAGCGCCCGCAATGAAAGATATGCAGTCCGGTCCCTAATGGTGCCCGCTCCCAGCCCCGAACGCATATGCGTCAGCGGGGGAAGGTAGGGAGCGGGCGAGATACTGTCGGCAGCTGCATTGCCAAAACGAAAGTAAGAACGATTGCCAAGAGCCCGTAAAGAAAGATATGCGCCGCGGCTGCCTCTTGCAGCAGCGGTAATACTGTGAAACACCACACACACACACACACACCAACACACACACATGATAAACTGAAACATACATGTGCCTGCTCAGCCCCAGATATAATAAAGAACCCCCAATAAAGGAAAGGAGGGAATTCCCTCCTGGCCAGCCCCAACAGTCCCCATATAGAAGAGTGGGCCAAAAACTCCAGATGTTGAAAGTCCTCCCTAAAGAAAACAAGGGGAAAATACTCACCTTAGTCAGAAGAACTTGCCTCATGAAGTCTTCCCAATGAAGTCTGCAGCCAGCTTTTGTCAAGTGCATCATGCCGGGCTACCATGTGCGAGCGAGGCGAGCAGGGAGGTAGGGGGACCCGGACCCATTAGGTACAACCCCAGGCGCTGACCATTGGCGAGAGGGGGTTAACAGTACATGAACGCGATGTCTGTGCCCCCTCAATCGCAATGGGGAAACAGTGAGCCGCAGTTCCTGAGTCCCCACGTGAAAACAGGAAAGAAAAAGGACTAATAAACTAACATGTCTCCTAATCCTAGGAAAATAAAAAATAGGAGACCTGGTCTGGGGAGAACTCCAGACCATGTTCACCTCCTTAAGACACTAAGCTAAAACTGATTACCTCAGGTGCCTGTGGGTGGGTATACCCTGCTGGGAGGAGCCGACATTTCTTGTTGCCATAGTGTCAAGCCTCCTAGTGACAGCAGCATACACCCATGGTCTGTGTCCCCCAATGGAGCCGATAGAGAAATAATGCTTTCCCTCTGACTCCTCTCCTGAAACCGACGTATCTGGCACAATAATACCCTCTTCTTCAGAGTCAGATTGAGTTAAAGGGGTTCTCCGGTGCTTAGACATCTTATCCCCTATCCAAAGGATAGGGGATAAGATGCCTGATCGTGGGAGTCCCGCCGCTGGGGACCCCCGTGATCTTGCATGCGGCACCCCGTTTGTTATCAGTCCCCGGAGCGTGTTCTCTCCGGGTCTGATTACCGGCAACCACAGGGCCGACGGCGTGTGTTGTCATGCCTCCGCCCCCGTGTGACATCACAGCTATCACGCCCCCTCCCGCATGCTTGCATTGAGGGATGGAGCGTGACGTCACACGCCGCCGGCCCTGTGGTCGCCGGTAATCAGACCAGGAGCGAACACGCTCCGGGGACTGATTACAAACTGGGTGCCGCGTGCAAGATCACGGGGGTCCCAAGGGGCGGGACTCCTTCGATCAGGCATCTTATCCCCTATACTTTGGATAGGGGATAAGATGTCTAAGCACCGGAGAACCCCTTTAAGGCCAGAGTAGAAGCAAATCCCCATAGCAAACTTCATCTACTCTGTGCAGTTCCCGAGACAAGCAGAGATGTCAGCAGAGAGCACTGTTGCCAAACAGTAAAAAACAACTCAACTTCAGCAGCTGATAATTATTGGAAGGATTTATATTTTTTAATAGAAGTAATTTACAAATCTGTTTACCTTTCTGGAGCCAGTTTATATATATATAAAAAATGTTTTTTCCTGGAATTCCCCTTTAACCTGTTAAGGACCCATGACGTACCGGTACGTCATGAGTCCGCTCCCATTCTATAACGCGGGGCCGTCATAGCGGGTCGGGCACGGCCCGGCCGGGACCCGTGGCTAATAGCGTGCGGCATTGATCGAGGTGCCGCGCGCTATTAACCCTTTAGATGCGGCGTTCAAAGTATCATTTTAATCGTATGGACGTTCAGAATAAAGAGAATGTGTAATTTTTACTGAAAAATGTACTGTGTAGAAACGGAAGCCCCCAAAAGTTACAAAATGGTGTTTTAAAAAAATGTTTTGCCTCACAATGATTTTTCCGTTTCGACATAGATTTTTGGGTAAAATGACTGACGTCATTACAAAGTTGAATTGGTGGAGAAAAAAATAAGCCATCATATGGATTTTTAGGTGCAAAATTGAAAGAGTTATGATTTTTTTTAAAGGTAAGGAGGAAAAAACGAAAATGCAAAAAAATGGAAAAACCCCGGGGTCTTAAGGGGTTAATGGCTAACTGTTGCTTAAAAAAACAAAACAAAAAAGCATGAAAATTATCCGTTTTTACACAGTCATAAATAACTGTCAAAAACTGTGTGTGAACATAGCCCAATACAATGTGATCTACCGTGACCTACTAGCCCATTGTTTGCCAACCAGGGTGCCTCCGGCGGTTGCAAAACTAAAACTCCCAGCATGCCCGGACAGCCAACGGCTGTCCGGGCATGCTGGGAGTTGTAGTTTTGCAACCACCGGAGGCACCCTGGTTGAAAATCAAAGAATGAACCCAAGGTCTCAGCTTTGTATGTGTGGAGCCAAATTGCTAGGAGCGCTCATACAAGCCAACGATCATCACCGATGAGGTCACCTGACTATACCGCATACGTATTCTACATGCACGGAGCGCAGTGTGGAATTAATATCCCTTTTATTCCCCATTCACAGGATAAAAAGGACACATAGGGGGAGATTTATCAAAACCTGTGCAAAGGAAAAGTTGCCCAGTTGCCCATAGCAACCAATCAGGTCACTTCTTTCATTTTGCAGAGGCCTTATTGAAAAGAAAGAAGTGCGCTGATTGGTTGCTATGGGCAACTGGGAACCATTTCCTTTGCACAGGTTTTGATAAATCTCCCTAATAGTCATTTAATAACCCAAATGACTGCAGTCGTATCCATTATTATAACATACTCAGGGTTAATATTTATTTTATACAGAAGAGCGTCCCTTACCACGGGGTTGGGGTTCCCGCAGTGTGCCATGGTTTCCGGTCACAGGTCCCTGCTGCAGTGAAACAAACACATCCAACAGCTCACCGCAGCAGCAGCAGCAGCAATCACATGATCATACTATTCACTTCCTGCTTCCTCCTATGTTCTGAACACTAGAGGGCGCACTGCAACACCAAAGAAAGATATAACTGATGCCCTGCCCGTTTAACTCTTCGGTTCCCTCCGATATGCGCCCTGGGGGGGGGGGGAGATATAGCAAAACTTATCCAAAGGAAAAGTTGCTGAGTTTCCCATAGCAACCAATCAGATCGCTTCTTTCATTTTTCAGAGGCCTTTTCAAAAATGAAAGAAGCATTAGGATCGGTTGCTATGGGCAACTGGACAACTTTTCCTCTGGACGGGTTTTGATCAATCTCCCCCTTGGTATCTATAGATGCCAGCGCATGCGCAATGGTTGTTTTGCCTCTCAATTGGTCTGGCTGCGTTTAACAGGAATTAGGGAAATTGTCACTGATGTTGGGGGAGATTTATCAAAACAGTGGGGCAGTTGCCCATGGCAACCTAGTGCTTCTTTAATTTTTCAAAAAGGCCTCTGAAAAAAGATAGCTGGAATCTGATTAGTGTATGTATAACCAATCAACGGCAATTAGATTCTTTAACCTCTTAACAACCCAGGAAATACATTTTTTTAAAGGGGTACACAGATAGGGGATAAGATGTCTGATTGCGGTGAGTCCGGCCACTGAAATCCCCCCCGCGATCTCCGGGCCTGGCACCCTCCCCCTTCACTAATGTCTATGGGAGGGGGTGTGATGGCTAGTACACTGGGCAGGGGGGGGGGATGTGGGCCGCCCGTCATCCGACACGGAGTGTTGTTTGGTCCGTGAACCGAATGACTGGGGTGCCACGACGGAGATCACGGAGGGTCCCAGCGGTCCCTCCACAATCACACATCTTATCCCCAACGCTTGTCTAGGGACAGAGTACCCCTTTAGTTTTTTTTTCTCCTATATTTCTAAAGGCCATAAGGCTGGAATTTCACACAATTTGTCTGGCATGTTTTTTTGGACAAGAAATGCCTAAAAAATACTGCCCTGTGGCATTTTTTTGTAGAAAAAAATGGGGATTTTAGTATTTAGTGTTTTTTTTTTTTTTTTTTTTTAGCGTTTTATCCCCTACATTTTTTATTACAAATCATGTGATTAATTATGTAACTCAAGGATATATATACTGAAGAATTGGGAGGGGGGAAAAAAAGCAATTTGGGATACATGTTTTGCGCTTTTTTGGGCGTTTGTTTTTCCTCCCAAAGAGGAAAAAATCATGGAAAAGATTTGCGGTATATGGAATTTTGGAAATCTGCCCCTGAGCCTTAAATGGCCACAAAAGGGTAAAAAATAGGGGGAGGGGGAAATTGCATGTGTGTCTGGACTTTCATCTTTTCCTATTTTAGTGTTTCCCAACCAAGGTGCCTCCAGCAGTTTCAAAACTGCAACACCCAGCATGCTGGAGGTTGTAGTTTTAAAACAGCTGGAGGCACCTTGGTTGGAAAACACTGCCCTATTCACTAACAGCTAACACCTGTCTGCAAAATTTTTGGCCCCCAAAAAAGCTATACAGCAGTAAAAATGTCGTAAAAAAATCAACATGCGAACACAGCCTAGATGGCAAATTTTTCATATAACACCTCAGTTTTCCTCAGTTTCCCTTAGGGATTATGGGGGATATTTATCAAAGTTGTCTATGTCCCGCATCAATATAGACCAAACTACAGAATGTTAGTCTGGTCTATTGTGCACCTAATTTATCAAATGGCGCACAGCTCTTGATAAATTCTGTGCACAGACTGCATGATCTATGCTTTAGTCTATATTTAAACCTGCTCCAACATGGTCTGACATTTCAACGTACTGTCAGCCTATGCGACTTGTCGCTGAAAAGTCGCTTTTGATAAATTCAGCACCAATGCATTTTTCAATGCATTTTAGTCTAAAATAGACTTGCATGCATCATGTTCTAAAAATCCTCTAGAGCAAAAGTCGCAGAAAAGTCGCACATATTTAGACTGCGATTTTCTGTGCGACAAATTTAGACAAGAAAAACCAGTCTAAATCCTTTGATAAATCTCCCCCTATAAGTCAAATCACTTTCTCCTCATGGCAATGCTTCTCTAAAAACACACACTTTGAGTAAGATAATGCATGAAAACAGCATAGTGTGAACTGACACCAACCCATTTGTGAGTCTAATGAGCTCACCTGGGTGACATTCAGCTCAAGCAGCCTGATGTAATGACCAGGTGCAGTGATCAAACACCCCAGCCAAAGCCAGAGGATTCGTGGGAAATATAGGTTGCATTACAGAATCCACATCATTGTGCATTTGTAAACCAAAATGAAGCCTATCCAATGCCCGCCAAATGAGCAAAAAGATGTAAGTAGAAGGCATGCACAAGAAGCTTTACATTATGCCTATGACACATTATAGAATAGTGATGTGCGGCATAGGCCATATTCGAATTCGCAATATTTCGCAAATATAAATACGAATATTCATCATATATTCGCAAAATTCACATATTCATTATATTTGTTTTTTTACGCATATGTGAAAATATAGGCGCATATTTGCGAATATTGAGCCCTCCCTTATTTAATGGTATAGGGAACTATGACTAGTGCATTCCCTCTGTGATTTTTTTGCCCATTGAAACCAATAGACTCGTTGTGGTCTATGAGGATCTCACGGCATGTAAAGCAGTCAGATGAGCAGGACCGTCTTAGCAGCAAAGTGGAATGGGAGACCAGCACTGTTTCGAGTCCCAGGGTGTTACAGTGTTGAGGTTAAACTTTACTTTTCTGGAAAAGTTTGATTTGCCCATAGCAACCAGATTGCTTCCCTCATTTTTCAGAGGCCCTTTCAAAAATGAAAGAAGCAATCTGATTGGTTGCTATGGGCAACTGCACAACTCTTCCTCTACACTGGTTTTGCGCATATGCGCATATTCGTGAATATTGAGCCCTCCCTTCTTTAATGGTATAGGGAACTGTGACTAGTGCATAAACTCTGTGATTTTTTGCCTATTGAAACTAATAGGCCCATTGTGGTCTATGGGGATCTCATGGCATGTGAAACAGTAAGATAAGCAGGACTGTCTCAGCAGCACAAGTAGAATGGGAGACCACCACTGGTTCAAGTCCCAGAGTGTTACAGTGTTGTGCTTTAACTTTACTTTACTGAAAAAGCAGCTGAGTTGCCCATAGCAACCAATCAGATCGCTTCTTTCATTTTTGAAAAGGCCTCTGAAAAATGAAGGAAGCAATCTGGTTGCTATGGGCAACTCAGAAACTTCCCGGAAAAGCTGCTGAGTTGCCCATAGCAACCAATCAGATGACTTCTTTCATTTTGCAGAGGCCTTGTGAAAAATGCTATCTGATTGGTTGCTATGGGCAACTCAGCAGCTTTTCCAGGAAAGTAAACTTTAACCACACCACTGCAACACTGTCCCACCACAGGACTTGAACCCGTGGTAGTCTCCCATACATTGTGCCACTGAGACAGTCCTGCTTATCTTACTGTTTTACATGCCACGAGATCCCCATAGACCACAATGGACCTATTGGTTTCAATGGGCAAAAACAAATCACAGAGTGAATGCACTAGTCATAGTTCCCTATACCATTAAATAAGGGAGGACTCAATATTCGCGAACATGCGCATATATTTTTGCATATGCGCATAAATTTTCACATTTGTGGAAAAAAACGGAATATTCGTAATTACGAATATATATTGCTATATTCGCAATATTCACGAATATGCGATATTTGCGATTAAAATTTGAATTGCGAATACTCGCGAGCAACACTATTATAGAAGCAAAAAAAATGGAATGCTTCTTTAACCCCTTAAGGAAATTAAAAAGAAAACCGCAATTTTGTTAATTTTGGAAGGTTTTGCTTTTACGCCGTACAATTTATGGTAAAAATGACATGTGTTTTTTATTCTCTGGGTCAATACAATTAAAATGATACCCATGATTATACACTTTTCTATTAGTGTTGCGCTTGAAAAAAAAATGCAAACTTTTTAACCAAATTAATACGTTTAAAATTCCCCTATTTTGAAGACCTATAACTTTTTCATTTTTCCGTATAAGCAGTGGTATGAGGGCTCATTTTTTGCGCCGTGATCTGTACTTTTTATTAATAGCATATTTGCTTAAACAAAACTTTTATTACATTTTTTTAAAAATTTTTGGGAAATAAAATGTTATAAAAAAGCAGCTATTTTGGACTTTTTTTTTTTTACGTTCACGCCGTTCTTCATACGGGATCATTTACATTTTATTTTAATAGTTCGGATATTTACGCACGCGGCAATACCAAATATGTATATAAAATAATTTTTTTACACTTTTTGGGGGTAAAATAGGGAAAATGGGACAATTTACGTTTTTATTGGGGGAGGGGGTTTTTCACATTTTTTTTACTTTATTTTTTTACTTTTATTTTAATACTTTAATAGTCCCCATAGGGGACTATTTAAAGCAATCACTCGATTGCTAATCCTGTTCAGTGCTATGTATAGGACATAGCACTGATCAGGGTTATCGGTCATCTTCTGCTCTGGTCTGCGGGAAGGCAGATCAGAGCAGAAGACTCCCGGAAGGCAGCGGAGCCAGGTGAGGGGACCTCCGTCTGCCGTGCAGGATGATCGGATCGCCGCGGCAGCGCTGCGGGCGATCCAATCATCCTGTTTAGTGACCGCGATGCTGCAGATGCCGTGATCTGTATTGATCACGGCATCTGAGGGGTTAATGGCGGAAATCCGCGGGATCGCGGGTGTCCACCATTACCGGCGGGTCCCTGGCTGCGATGCACAGCCGGGACCTGCTGCGCATGATGCCGGCATCGCCCCGATGCCCGCGGTTATGCTTAGGACGTAAATGTACGTCCTGCGTCGTTAAGGGGTTAAGGCAAAAATTGTCTGCAACATCAAGGGGTTAATATAGAGCAGCAGTACTTAAATGGGCACTCTCATTAAAACTAATTTTTGCTATTGCACTCCTTATGGTAAATAAAGAGTATTCTAATATACTATACTCTGTTTAAAAAAAAAAAATCCGTTTTCTATGTTTTATTTGTGCTTAAAAAAAGCTCAAGAGCACGTTTCCCCATCTCATACACAGACTTTGGGCTGAAGTCCAAACAGAAAGTGCAGCCTGGAGTGCTGAGGAGGGTGTGTCCAACCAACAGCATATGGCAGTTAAGTGTGAGTGGAGCTATGATTGGATGAGGCCGGACATACCCCCTCAGCGTTCCAGGCTGCCCTTTCTGTGTTTGGCTTCGGTCCAAAGTCTGTGTATGAGATGGGGGGGAATGTGCTCTTGAGCTTTTTTAAAGCGTACCTGTCAGATCCAACAAAATATATTTTTTTTTTTAACATATCACTCAGTACCTAATCCTGACCATGTACATCTAATTTTTATGTGTCTAACATCTTTATTTTTTTTTTTTTACACTTTTAATTTAGCTCAATAGTCTGAATTCTTCTCAAAGGGGGGGCGTGGCCTCACTGGGCAGGTCTCCGCCCCCTCCTTCAGTATGCTGTCTGCTCACATCTCCCCTAGCATTAGCAAAACTACAAACTCCCAGCTTGTCCTCACTGACAGTAGCGGGACACAAGCTGACAGTGGGAGGATTTTTCCTCCAGCTGTGAGCCCTGCTCTCACAGCTGTCAATCAAGGGAGTGTGTCCATGACATAGGTGATGACACATGGACACAGCAGGACTTGCATGTGTTCAAGCAGACGGGGGGGGGGGGGGGGCAGTTGTTTGGCTGTTTTGTTCAGTATGAAATATTGAAAATTTTCTAATGAAAGCAACTGCAAAACCTATTGGTTTAGCATGCTTTACAACATATCAACAGTTTTTGTATCTGACACAAATAAAACATAGAAAACTTAATTTTTTTAAACAAAGTATATTAGAAATATTTTTTATTTACCATAAGGAGTGCAATAGCAAAAATTAATTTTAATGAGAGTTACCCTTTAACTGGTGGAGATCCAGACCGCAGCCGCCAATCCTCTGGCTCGTTCAGGGAACTGGCGATAAGAGGCATCTACTCTCCCTGCATGCACTTGTATCGGTGTCTTTAAGGCTGAGATTACATATGCCCGGTGTCCGGCATACGTGAACCCAGCCTAAATCTTGAAGCGACAGATGCCATAACTGATGACAACATGCATCAGTTGTCTTCAGTTGTGTAGCATCCGGCATCCATTATTTCTGAACGCCAGACAAGGGAACGTCGCAAGATGCGTTCCCTTATCCAGTGGCGGTCCGGCGAGTCCATCCATCCGGTGCCCAAACTAAGACGTTATGATATGAACTGTCCTAATCGAAAGAATGGGATCAGTTCAAGCATCAGTTTCCCTCTGGCACATTTTCTACAGGCTCGGAGGGAAAGATGCCTGACACCAGACATATGTATATTCTATCCTAAGACACCAATACAAGTGAATCGCTGAGCACAGCCCGAGCACTACCAAAGCAGATGATCAGTGCAGGACCTAGGACAGGGGAGTATTCTTAGGTGAACAGTCATGTTCACCAACCTTAACCCCTTAAGCACGCAGGGTTTTTCCGTTTTTGCATTTTCGTTTTTTTCCTCATCGCCTTCTAAAAATCATAGCGCTTTCAATTTTGCACCTACAGACCCATATGAGGGCTTGTTTTTTTGCGCCACCAATTGAACTTTATAATGATATCAATCATTTCACCACAAAATTTACTGCCAAACCAGAAAAAAAAATATTTGTGGGGCAAAAAAACCAAAACAATTTTGTAACTTTTGGGGGCTTAATTCTATCCAGTACACTTTTCGGTAAACATGACACCATATCTTTATTCTGTAGGTCCATACAGTTACAAGGATACCTAATTTATATAGGTTTTATTTTATTTTAATACTTTAAAAAAATTATAACTACATGCACCAAAATTAGTATGCGTAAAATTGTGATATAACTATAACTGTCACGCCCCCTCCCATAGGCTTACATTGAGGGGCGGATCGACAGTAATCAGACCCGGGGCGAACACGCTCCGGGGGACTGATTCTAACGGGGTGCTGCGTGCAAGATCACGAGGGTCCCCAGCGGCGGGACCCCCGGGATCAGGCATCTTATCCCCTATCCTTTGGATAGGGGATAAGATGTCTTAGCGCCGGAGTACCCCTTTAATGGCACAGTTCATCAGGGACGGGTAAAGTACATAAGGGGCAGAGTGGCACGGGATATAATGAGAGCACATTAGGGGGACACAGTTGAATTGGGGCACAGTGGCACAGTGCATTAGGTGGTGCCCAGATGCACAGTACATTAGGGAGCAAAGCTTATTATGTGGCACAGTTCATTGGGGGAACAGTGCATTAGGTGGGTACAGTGGCACAAGTAATTAGAGGGCATGGTGACACAGCATATTAGGGGGACACAGTTCATTGGGGGAACAGTGCATTAGGTGGACACAGTGGCACAGTACATTAGGTAACAAAGTTCATTATGGGGCACAGTGGCACAGTACATTAGGGAGGTGCACAGTTCATTAGGAGGCACAGTATATTGGGAAGGAACAGTGGCACAGTGCATTAGGGAACAACATTTATTATTGGGCACAGTGGCACAGTACATTAGGGAGGGGCACAGTTCATTAGGAGGCAAAATACATTAGTATATTAGGAAAGGGGGACACAGGTTATGACAGGTGTATTCACATGTACAGTATCCTGCGCATATTTAATGGACAGGATTTGATGTGCAGGATTTTATGCTGCAGATTTCAATGTAAACTAAATGAATGTACACAGCTTCAAATCCTGTACGTGTGAATACACCCCAAGGAGACACAGTGGCACAGTACATTAGGGAGACACAGTGCATTGGGGACACAGTGACACAGTACATTAGGGAGACACAGTAGCAGTATTATATTCAGTGGCACAGTGTGGGGCAGTATTATATTGCGGAGCACAGTGTGTAGCTGTGGTGACCCAGTACAGAATCACGTGTTCTTCTGTACTCCTGCCCATCCTGTGTGGCAGATGCTGCTCAATGTCCGTCATGGGTCCCCTCTCCTCAGAACTCTCTATAATATATTATATTATCTATGTACTTGTTGCCTTAAATATCTTGTTGCTAAGGACTTTGTTGTTAAGGGGAGTATGCAGTGGTGAACATGTGACTTGTCCAGCCAATGGGATCTCCCTAAATTCCTCCCATATATACTGTAGCCAGAGTTCAGATCTCTCTCTTGGTGCTGAAGTACAGTTTGGTGAGGAGTGAAGTCTGTCTGTGGCGTGGATCTGAAATGAGGCCTGAGGCCTAGTCCAGCAACCACGCATCAACTACCAGTTTACCCCACTACCGAGGTGAAGGTCAAAGCCTTGCGGTAAGCCTACAGTCTTGGCGATTACTTCAGTCAAGTTAGTCAAGTCCAAGTCCTTAAAGTATAGCGTGGGCTGCATACCAGTCAAGTCAATTATATACAGCACAATCAACTATAAGTCCCAGCAAGCCGATAAGCTTCCTAAAGTTCACCCTGCAACTCTTTCACGCTGGTCTGTGGTGGATTGTGCCATCTTTCCAACCTCATTGAAGTAAGCCAGTAAGTCGTGACCTTGCATCGGAGTGATTATTTTCCCCGTGCCTGGCACAGGTGAGGCTGGCCTACCTCGAGTGGTGTGTGGGTCAACCACGCCCTGGCATCACGACAAGGTTAATTACACATTACCCCATCCGACACCACATAGCAGTATTATATTCAGAGGTACAGTGTGTGATAGTATTTGGATAATACTGGGAACTTACTTCCTCCACACTTTAGTAGGTAATTTTACCCTGTGACCCTGTAATTTTACAACGTGCATTGGCACATCTACAGCAGCCGCCAGCACTATCCGCACCAGCATTCTGCGCACCCGATGGATACGGTGGAGCCGTTCACATGCTATTCTCATCCTCCACACACCTTCCGTCTAAAGCTTTCCAGCTATGTATCTGGGTCACGGAGCTGCCTTAAATCAATCAGCAGAACTCCTGACACTGGAATCAATAAGGATTTTTTCTTATATATATAATTTCAGTGCATTATATTTGCCACAGTTTGGCTGACGATGATAAATGACTCTCACTATTTGTCCTCCAGACACAAGAAGGCTTTCTTACAGTCTGTCTTTGTATCAAGGCAATTTTACTTTTAAATATACTCTCAGTGTTTTTTTCTGTATCACCAAGACTTTTTTTTATTTATGTGCTGTAGAGATTTGGTGCTTTACTGAAATAGTCTGTCTCTCCAAGCAAAAGCCTCTCGGCCCATTATTAAATATGTCTCATCTTCTATGTGTTCATATATTTTGCATTTCACAGGGAGGTTTACAGATCTCACATACAGACCGACATAGTCCATGCAGGAACAGTACACATGTCCTTATGTAAATAGTTGCTGGTCAATTTAAATAGACCTTATGCCTGTTATGACTTTGCGCATGTACTGTATATACCTATGCTGTATATTTTATTATGGTCATATATGTGAGCCCGGTTTATTTGCAGAGACAGTTGGCTTCAAAAGAACCCGGCTCAGCGGCGCTGATCGACCAGACAGGTGAATGGATAAAAAAGGATTTATTGACCAGAATGCAACGCGTTTCGCTGCACATGTGCAGCTTCCTCAGGCCTGGGGAAGCTGCGCATGTGCAGTGAAATACGTTGCATTCTGGTCAATAAATCCTTTTTTATCCATTCACCTGTCTGGTCGATCAGCGCCGCTGAGCCGGGTTCTTTTGAAGCCAACTATCTATTACCATACATCTTCCGGAGGGCAGCAGACAACCTACCTTACATGCGATTACCATTGCTGTGTATGTGGCTACACAACTACCCAGGTTGAGCAGCTAATTTACATCCTAATCTCACCCTTGGGGTTTAAACAATGTTACTCTATGGAGCGCTTATCTCCTTATCTCTATTTGCAGAGATGACATGCCTGCTGGCTGCAATGTTTGACATTTCCTCCATTTTGGATTGCTTTGGCTAGGGGCTGAGAGCACAATGGAAGGTGCAGGCACTGGCATAGTGCCCGGAAGAGCCTAGTGCTGGCACAATTATGTGTGTGGTGATGCCCATACGATGCATAACCATGCTCAGTGGAAGGAGTCCTGAAGAAGCATTAGAGGTTATTCATTTTTTATAATTTTTTTTGCTCCAGTTGGGGAATGTGTAGAAAGCTTTGTGAGATGTTACAGGGATTTGCCGATGGCCTGAATATTGAGAAATAGGCCTGAGGCTTGGACACCATGGCACAAGCTTGACATTTTGTAGGAAAAGTAGAGTCACTGGAGGCTCCTGGATAAAAGGAATAAGTCGCTTCTAGACAACGAGGACTAAGAAATAGGTGTGGTCCTGTGTAAAGTAATACAGAAGCCAGAGGAAGGTTGCTGTGAAGAGCACAGGAATTGAAAAAAGATCAGAACTGTTGAATATTGTTGTACTCTTGTTAATATTGTATTTGGCACAATCTGAACCATGCCAGTCACAATATTCTATAAACCATTAAATCCTGGAGGTTTATTTAAAGTTAGTGCTGCTTCCCGGTTTCTGCCACACCGCGTGCTTCAGCAAGGCCAAGGTTAATTCATCCTCCAGGTCTCATCTGGTTCTGTTGCAAAGACCAGCCTTTTTTTTAGACCTTGCATAAATGTCTATTCAGTTCTGCCTATGTTTTGATCCCATCCAGAGTCGGCTTGCTGTCTGCCTCAAATCACAATGAAACTTGTATCTGAGATCTGATCCTGTTCCAGGAACCTGAGTCCAAGTCCTGTTGCCTTCTGATTCTGACCTGCCCTGTTCCTGGATTCTGCATGACTCTTTGGATCTCACATTTGTGCTGTGCCAAGTCTGGTATCTCCTGCTATGCCAAAGTTTAAAGTCACTGGCTTTGCCATCTAAGTTGTCCAGAATTTTCTGCTGTGACATCCCAGGTGTGCCATCTCTGGTGTTTCTGCTGTATCACGTTTGGTGACCGAGTTTCTGCGTAATCCAACCCTTCCAGCTGTGTCACATCTAAAGTCATCCCCGCTATATCCAGCCACATCCTGTTTGTCCAGTGGTGGTCCAGAGGATCCACATTCCCCCATCTTGGACTCTAATTTAAGTTTAGATTTGCTTCTATTATTTTTATATTTTTGTTTTGATAAACTAATGCAGACCTTACAGTATTGCTAGAAACATGCAATTAGCTAAACTCTTATATACAACCCATTCTGCTGGTAAAATGTTTTGTGTGAAGACTACATGGCTGCACACTTTAATGTATGGGGGCGTTTCCATGTTGTGGCTGCCACATGTAGATTAAAGTACCCTATATGTGGCGGCCAATGGCTGCAAGATTTTGCTGGCAAAATTAAGAGGACATTTACCACCACATGTGGGCATGGTGTTACCTGCATACGGGCTCTGCAGCATGTAAACCTAGCCGATACATCTGTTATTAATGAGAGTGTCCTTTTTTTTTTTTTTTGGCCGAGTAGTAGACACACAACAAGAAAGATAGATGTCACATGTAAAACAAACATTTCCATGGTAATAAAAAAGTTAGCATTTATTGCATTTACAATACGATATGCAAAGGAATGTCTTTGGCCTTGTCATACAAGGGGATGTATGATATAGCAGAACCAACAAGGAACTAACGATCGTCAAGACCAAATGACAGATAGGAAAATGTTAAGACTTTAATGAGCTAACCCAATGAAATGGATGTAGTATACAGAATTGTCAAGACTGTCTATAATGAAAAACCAGAAGAAAGGTCAGCAGAAAAAAATGATGAATGGACAAGGTCAAAAATGACTTCAAGAACATCAGCATCTAGAAATTAGAGGATAAAGACAAAGACAAGAGATGAATGACAGACCGTAGTTCAGGAGGCTGAAACCTTCCAAGAGCTGGAGCTCAGGGGAGCTAAAAATACCTAAGGCACTAGAGTTAATTCACACTAGCATTTGATAGCTAAGTGTTCCTTTTCATTGAGGTAATGGATCCCAGAAGACCTAAGGACCATAGTAGTAATGTCCCAGTGCAGTTACATGAGCTCATCATACTCCATCTTGTACCTTAAGGGTAGGGTCCCACATGCCAAATTTTGCTGCGCATTTGCTGTTGCGTATTTTGCTAACCATAGAAGTCAATGGGTAGGAAAATCGGCTGAAGAAAATACACAGTAAAATAAGGCATGTGTGAACCTACCCTTGGCTAGGTTTTCACACAGGTTTTTTTTGGAAAACTGCCACTGCAGGTTTTGAGCTAAATTCAGAAGTGGATCTATCAAGAAGGAAAGTATAAGTCCTTCCTTTATATTTCCCATTCCCTCCGTATACACTTTTGGCTTTGGCTCCAAAACTGCAGTGACAGTTTTCAAAAAAACACCAGAAAAAATCCTATGTGGAAACATAACATCTAAAAATACTACTAATGCTCCTGGCATGAATTGGTCCAAAGAGGCCCATTACCTAACATATGCCAAATGAGTATCTTATACACTAGTATACCTCAGAGCATTCTCTTGGATGTATATACTGTGAAATGCTCCCAATGTCTACCTTTGATGGAAGGCTTGGATGTGAACACAGCCTTATAAATAAAACATGCAAAGATGTTGGTACCATCTGGAGACATGGTATGCAACTCCTTGTGGTACCTGTACTAAAGGTAGAGCATGAACGCTGTAGTACAAACAAGACCACACCATAATATCCAATAAGTTCCTATTCTTATAGTTATAACATAGATTCTGCTGTAATTAAATTTTACTTTATCTTTAACAATTTCTGCTTCACCGGCTTCTCCTAATGTTTTATTCAGTTGTTACCAGTTTAAGGCCAAGAAGAAAAAAAATCAGATATGTAATTTTACTGATATACTGTATTCTCGCTTCTCTATTCTGAGTAATAAAAAGGTATTTCAGGGCTGCAAAAATAAAATTATTATTTCTAATGTGATCCACCCTTAATATTAAAAGCTCAATTTTCGAGGTAATGCCCTTGTGATGTCTCTCAATACTTCAATGTCAGCCTCTGCCGCCTGGGGTCAAGACAAAGGACGGGAGTACAAGAGCCTCTAGGCGGCTGGAAAGGGCAATGGACGGAGAGATAAGTAATGAGATCACTTAGTCAGGGCACCTCTGACACGTCCCATTGTTAAGCAGACATTATATATTGCTCTTATCATTGTTTCCCTGTTTGCCGAGTGTCATTGCTCATATGCCATGTCAGCACATACATTTTCTATTTTTCTATTAATGTGACACGCCACATACTTAGTAATCAGAGATTGATGCAAATCTCAGGGTAATACATTTACATTATTTGAAGGATATGGAAATTTAGAACATTTTCATATACATTAGCCATAGAGGCGGCATAAATGATTTAGGTAAGTTCTGAGCAAAAATAAAGGAAAATACCATTTAGAATTACACTCACAAAACATGTGACCAAGTAAATCCGATATCATTACAATCTGCAGGATCTGCCAAGAGAAGAAATATAATTTGTCTCAGCTGATTACAGGAAAATTACATTCCCTCCGCTCATATGCTGATATATCCGAGTGATAAGTATTCCCTGCTGAAATGCAATTATTACCGCTCCCAGATGGGAAAGAGTTAAGAAGCAATCATGACACTTATGGTTTAATACCAGTAGTACCATGTCACCTTGGAAACTGGCCGCTGGCATTGTGCATTCGCTGTTTCTGCATAAAAGAAAGGAATGTCAAATAACAATGCAGTATACTGAATCTGAGACACCCCTCAGACCACTTCCATAATATGTGGGGGATGCACTCATGAAGCAACCTACCAGACTTTAGAGTTTTAAAGGAGTGCTGTGGTGCAGGACAATGTAATCCCTTTACAAAGGATAGTGGATAAGTGTCTGATTGTAGGGGTCCGATTGCTGGGACTCCCCTGTGATCTCCTGCACAGAGCCCCGGCTTTCCCCATGAACGGAGCTGTGTCAACCCTCACACAACGCAGAGGCCAGCACAACCCTTCATGCATTTCTATGGGAGCATTTGCGTATCTCTGTCTCTCCCATAGAACTATATAGAGGGGATATGTTGACCACCACTTCACGCAGAGGTCAACAGTCACTTGCACGGAGCAGAGATCACTTTGTGCAAGAGGAGAGCTGGGCGCCAGGCAGGAGATCGCAGGGTCCCAGTGGTCAAAACCCCAACTATCAGACACTTACAGGGGTTAAAGGTGTACTCTGCCCCTAGACATCTTATCCCCTATCCAAAGGATAGGAGATAAGGTGTCTGATTGCAGGGGGTCCCGCCATCTCCCCGCTGCTCCCGGCATTCGTTTAGAGTGTTAGGTGCAGCGCTGAAGGCTCGTGATGTCACGGCCGCACCCCGCTCATGACATCATGGCCACACACCCTCAATGCAAGTCTTTAGGAGGGGGCGTGGTGGCCATGATGTCACAAGCAGGGCACTGCCGTGATATCACAAGCCCGCGCCCTGCATCGCCAGTCATCCGGCAAGAAGTGAGGTTCGCTGGATGTCGCCGCTGAGATTGTGGGGGTCCGCAGTGGCGGGACTCCTGCAGTCAGACATATAGGGGCGGAGTACCTTTGTTCTGTATCACAGTACTTCTTTAATAACAGCTACACAAT
Source organism: Hyla sarda (assembly GCF_029499605.1). Classification (NCBI taxonomy): domain Eukaryota; kingdom Metazoa; phylum Chordata; class Amphibia; order Anura; family Hylidae; genus Hyla; species Hyla sarda. The sequence goes on from NC_079191.1 coordinate 398,294,642, forward strand.
GTTCTAAGTTTTCTCTTCTTCTCTGATCTCTCACAGTTCTCTTCATTTTAGGAACTGTCCAGAGCAGCATATGTTTTCAATGGGGATTTTCTCCTACTCTGGACAGTTCTTAAAATGGACAAAGATGTCAGCAGAGAGCACTGTGGTCATGATGTCAGCAGAGAGCACTGCGTTCCAAAAAGAAAATAATTTCCTCTGTAGTATTCAGCAGCTAATAAGTACTGGAAGGATTAAGATTTTTAAACAGAAGTCATTTACAAATCTGTTTAACTTTCTGGCACCAGATGATTAAAAAAAAAAAGGTTTTCCACCGGAGTACCCCTTTAACCCTTGCACTCTCTCTAGTGTCTTGGCTGGACCTATAGGGTGTGATCATGACACCAACATACCTGTGCCATGATGTAAATATCATGTGAACCTAGCCTAAGACTTTATTCAATCAAATTCAATCCAATACAATATATCTGGGAATAATAAACAACAATAATTTAATTATATTGGAATTAGAGATGAGCGAACTTACAGTAAATTCGATTCGTCACGAACTTCTCGGCTCGGCAGTTGATGACTGTTCCTGCATAAATTAGTTCAGCTTTCAGGTGCTCAGGTGGACTGGAAAAGGTGGATACAGTCCTAGGAGACTCTTTCCTAGGAATGTATCCACCTTTTCCAGCCCACCGGAGCACCTGAAGGCTGAACTAATTTATGCAGGATAAGTCCTCAACTGCCGAGCCTAGAAGTTCGTGACGAATCGAATTTACTGTAAGTTCGCTCATCTCTAATTGGAATATCTGTGAATAATGTATGTATCATGCACACTACATCACCAATTATTTATTGTAAAACATGACCTTATGTCCGATAAAGATAGAAAAAATTTGAGAGATGTAATTGGAGAGATCAATGTAAAATATTAATATACGCAAATGGGTTAAATCCTTATCTACAGTGCAGGGAGCATTCATTGTACGCCTTCCTTTGAATTGGATTTGATCTCTTTATCATCGTTCACTTATACTTCATAGATATATCAGATAAATGCCTAGCAGGGTAATTCATTAGGCGGGGTTAGGACTGATCTAGGCTGCATTACATGTCACGTCTCACAGCAGTGCTCCAAACACATCCATTGAGGCTAGTAAAAGAATTTCCAGTTCATTCATGTTGCTCTACTCCAAAACGTTGAAATAGGCGTAAAGTTCTTCAGGCAACACCATGAGACATCCTTGATCTCGAAAATACTTGTCATGGGGCATTGAGAGGTTGGAGGCGATTCACGGCCCATGATACTGCTGTCTTGTAATTGATTTCTATAGAGATCATATATTGGCATGTGAAAGTACTTGAATAATAATGCACTTCTCAATACAGACCAGTGGATACAGGAATAGACACCGTAGTAATGGCAGTCAGTTGCATATATGGAACCTAGTTGTCCTGGGCTATGTTTTATACAGGTGGTGGCAGGGGTGCACTGACAACTCATGGGGCCCCTGGGCAATAGAGGATCATGGGGCCCCCCATGCACCTATCCATGTGGAAGCCACACTCAAATAGATGCCCCATCAACATACAATAAATACATTCTTTAACACATGAAGAATATATTGAAAATGTATTTGTAAAATTGAAAAGAAACATAGGAGAGACTGATGGTGGCCGGGGGGGGGGGGGGGGGGGGGGGAGGCGGGGGGTCCGACCTCTGGGACCACTCACAATCTCCCATACAGGGCCCCAGCTCAGTTGCTGTCTGTGACATTTCACACAAAGCAGTTATCCTGATCCAAACACGCCGCCTCTATTAATCTCTATGGGTGAGGCGGAGACAGAGCATTTGTGTCTCCGCCTCTTCCTTAGAGATGAACGGAGGAGGCGTGTTACGACCAGCTGACATGCTGGGTACTGAACACGCAAAACCAGAGCAGGGCCGAGGCGGGGCCCCGTACGGGAGATTGTGGGAGGTCCCAGCAGTCGGATCCACCACAATCAGACACTTTAACTACTTTTAAAAAATTATGACTTTAAAAAAAAAAAAAAAACACTATGCTTCAAATTGTCCTATTCTGACCCCTATAACACGCTGACTGCTCACTGATATCATCCCCTGACATCACCACTGACATCACCAGTGACATCACCACTGAGTGCTCACTGACATCAACCCCTGACATCACCACTGACATCACCACTGACTGCTCACTGACATCCTCCCCTGACATCACCACTGACATCACCGCTGACTGCTCACTGATATCATCCCCTGACATCACCACTGACATTACCGCTGACTGCTCACTGATATCATCCCCTGACATCACCACTGACATTACCGCTGACTGCTCACTGATTTCATCCCCTGACATCACCACTGACATCACCAGTGACATCACCACTGAGTGCTCACTGACATCATCCCCTGACATCACCACTGACTGCTCACTGATATCATCCCCTGACATCACCACTGACATCACCACTGACTGCTCACTGACATCCTCCCCTGACATCACCACTGACATCACCGCTGACTGCTCACTGACATCCTCCCCTGACATCACCACTGACATCACCGCTGACTGCTCACTGATATCATCCCCTGACATCACCACTGACATTACCGCTGACTGCTCACTGATATCATCCCCTGACATCACCACTGACATTACCGCTGACTGCTCACTAATTTCATCCCCTGACATCACCACTGACATCACCAGTGACATCACCACTGAGTGCTCACTGACATCAACCCCTGACATCACCACTGACATCACCACTGACTGCTCACTGTTATCCTCCCCTGACATCACCACTGACATCACCAGTGACATCACCACTGAGTGCTCACTGACATCATCCCCTGACATCACCACTGACATCACCACTGACTGCTCACTGACATCATCCCCTGACATCACCACTGACATCACCACTGACTGCTCACTGACATCATCCCCTGACATAACCACTGACTGCTCACTGACATCAACCCCTGACATCACCACTGACATTACCGCTGACTGTTCACTGATATCATCCCGACATCACCACTGACATCACCAGTGACATCACCACTGAGTGCTCACTGACATCAATCCCTGACATCACCACTGACATCACCACTGACATCACCACTGACATCACCACTGACTGCTCACTGACATCATCCCCTGACATAACCACTGACTGCTCACTGATATCATCCCCTGACATCACCACTGACATCACCAGTGACATCACCACTGAGTGCTCACTTACATCATCCCCTGACATCACCACTGACATCACCACTGACTGCTCACTGACATCATCCCCTGACATAACCACTGACTGCTCACTGACATCAACCCCTGACATCACCACTGACATCACCACTGACTGCTCACTGATATCATCCCCTGACATCACCACTGACATCACCAGTGACATCACCACTGAGTGCTCACTTACATCATCCCCTGACATCACCACTGACATCACCACTGACTGCTCACTGACATCATCCCCTGACATCACCACTGACTGCTCACTGACATCAACCCCTGACATCACCACTGACATTACCGCTGACTGCTCACTGATATCATCCCGACATCACCACTGACATCACCAGTGACATCACCTCTGAGTGCTCACTGACATCAACCCCTGACATCACCACTGACATCACCACTGACTGCTCACTGACATCATCCCTTGACATCAGCACTGACATCACAGCTGACTGCTCACTGATATTATCCCCTGACATCACCACTGACATCACCAGTGACATCACCACTGACATCACCACTGACTGCTCACTGACATCATCCCCTGACATAACCACTGACTGCTCACTGATATCATCCCCTGACATCACCACTGACATCACCACTGACATCACCACTGACTGCTCACTGACATCATCCCCTGACATAACCACTGACTGCTCACTGATATCATCCCCTGACATCACCACTGACATCACCACTGACTGCTCACTGACATCCTCCCCTGACATCACCACTGACATCACCACTGACTGCTCACTGATATCATCCCCTGACATCACCACTGACATCACCAGTGACATCACCACTGAGTGCTCACTTACATCATCCCCTGACATCACCACTGACATCACCACTGACTGCTCACTGACATCATCCCCTGACATCACCACTGACTGCTCACTGACATCATCCCCTGACATAACCACTGACTGCTCACTGACATCCTCCCCTGACATCACCACTGACATCACCACTGACTGCTCACTGATATCATCCCGACATCACCACTGACATCACCAGAGACATCACCTCTGAGTGCTCACTGACATCAACCCCTGACATCACCACTGACATCACCACTGACTGCTCACTGACATCATCCCTTGACATCAGCACTGACATCACCGCTGACTGCACACTGATATCATCCCCTGACATCACCACTGACATCACCAGTGACATCACCACTGAGTGCCCACTGACATCATCCCCTGACATCACCACTGAGTGTTCACTGACATCTTCCCCTGACATCACAGCTGAGTGCTCACTGACATCACCACTGACATCACCGCTGAGTGCTCACTGACATCACCCCCTGACATAAACACTGAGTGTTCACTGACATCATCCCCTGACATCACAGCTGAGTGCTCACTGACATCACCACTGACATCACCACTGAGTGCTCACTGACATCACCCCCTGACATCACCACTGAGTGTTTACTGACATCACCCCCTGACATCACCACTGAGTGTTCACTGACATCCCCACTGATTGTTCACAGACATCACCACTGAGTGCTCACTGACATCACCGCTGAGTGCTCATTGACATCACCACTGAGTGCTCACTGACATTCCCCCTGACATCACCACTAAGTGCTCAATGACATCCCCCCTAAATCACCACTGAATGCTCACTGACATCCCCACTGAGTGTTCACTGACATCACCCCCTGACATCACCACTTAGGGCTCACTGACATCACTACTGAGTGCTCACTGACATCACCCCCTGACATCACCACTGAGTGCTCACTGACATCACCACTGAGTGCTCACTGACATCACCCCCTGACATCACCACTGAGTGCTCACTGACATCATCCCCTGACATTACCACTGAGTGCTCACTGACATCCTCCCTGACATCACCTCTGAGTTCTCACTGACATCACCCCCCTGACATCGCCATTGAGTGCCCACTGACATCACCCCCTAACATCACCACTGAGTGCTCACTGACATCACCACTGAGTGCTCACTGACATCACCCCCTGACATCACCACTGAGTGCTCACTGACATCATCCCCTGACATCACCACTGAGTGCTCACTGACATCCTCCCTGACATCACCACTGAGTGCTCACTGACATCACCCCCTAACATCACCACTGAGTGCTCACTGACATAACCCCCTGACATCACCGCTGACTGCTCACTGACATCCTCCCTGACATCACCTCTGAGTTCTCACTGACATCACCACTGAGTGCTCACTGACATCACCCCCTAACATCATCACTGAGTGCTCACTGACATAACCCCCTGACATCACCGATGAGTTCTCACTGACATCACCCCAACATCACCACTGAGTTTTCACTGACAATTCCCTGACATCACCACTGAGTGCTCACTGACATCCCCTCTAACATCACCACTGAGTGCTCACTGGCATCCCCACTGACATCACCACTGAGTGCTCACTGGCATCCCCACTGAGGGTGGACATGAGTGACAGGGGGGGTGGACATGAGTGACGGGGGGGTGGACATGAGTGACAGGGGGGGGGGTGGACATGAGTGACAAGGATGGACAGGGGATGGACAAGGCGGACATGGATGACAGGGGGTGGACATGAGTGACAAGGATGGACAGGGGGGTGGACAAGGCTGACATGGATGACAGGAGGGTGGATATGGGTGACAGGGGTTGACTTCACCAGCAGAATAGTGAGTACAGCTCAGGCATATACCAGATGTTGTTTCTGATCCTGGGTTACATCCTATAATTAAAATAGGAGAAAACTAAGGAGTAATATCAGGTATACCCAGAGCTGCAGTCACTTTTCTGCTGGTGGGGTCACTGTGTACAATTACATTACTTCCCCTGTACATGGGTATATCCTGTATGTATACAGTGACTTCACACCAGCAGAGCAGTGACTGTAGCTCTGGAATTGTTATACAGGGTGGGCCATTTATATGAATACACCTTAATAAAATGGGAATGGTTGGTGACATTAACTTCCTGTTTGTGGCACATTAGTATATGTGAGCGGGGGGGGGAACTTTTCAAGATGGGTGGTGACCATGGTGGCCATTTTGAAGTCGGCCATTTTGAATCCAACTTTTGTTTTTTCAATAGGAAGAGAGTCATGTGACACATCAAACTTATTGGGAATTTCACAAGAAAAACAATGATGTGCTTGGTTTTAATGTAACTTTATTCTTTCATGAGTTATTTACAAGTTTCTGACCACTTATAAAATGTGTTCAATGTGCTGTCCATTGTTTTGGATTGTCAATACAACTCTCTTCTCCCACTCTTCACACTGATAGCAACACCGCAGGAGAAATGTTAGCACAGGCTTCCAGCATCCGTAGTTTCAGGTGCTGCACATCTCATATCTTCCCAGCATAGACAATTGCCTTCAGATGACCCCAAAGATAAAAGTCTAAGGGGGTCAGATCGGGAGACCTTGGGGGCAATTCAACTGGCCCACGACGACCAATTCCCTTTCCAGGAAACTGTTCATCTAGGAATGCTCGGACCTGGCACGTTCCCTGAGTTTTTTCCAGCAAGATGGTGCACCACCACATTATGGGTGTCAGGTCTGAGCATTCCTAGATGAACAGGTTGATGTGTCACATGACCCTCTTCCTATTGAAAAAACTAAAGTTGGATTCAAAATGGCCGCCATGGTCACCACCCATCTTGAAAAGTTTCCCCCCTCACATATACTAATGTGCTACAAACAGGAAGTTAATATCACCAACCATTCCCATTTTATTAAGGTGTATCCATATAAATGGCCCACCCTGTACATGAAGCCCTCATAGGTTCCTCACATTCTCTTTTGTCTCAAGGCTACTCCTCACAGGTCCTTCAGTCAGAACCATGCCTCTCCTGCTGAGCTCCACCCACTCCTGTCACATGATCCTCCTCACAGGTCCTTCAGTCAGAACCATGCCTCTCCTGCTGAGTTCCACCCACTCCTGTCACATGATCCTCCTCACAGGTCCTTCAGTCAGAACCTTTCCTCTCTGGATTAGCTCCACCCACTCCTGTCCCATGATCCTCCTCACAGGTCCTTCAGTCAGAACCTTTCCTCTTTGGCTGAGCTCCACCCACTCCTGTCACATGATCCTCCTCACAGATCCTTCAGTCAGAACCTTTAATCTCCTGCTGAGCTCCACCCACACCTGTCACATGATCCTCCTCACAGATTGTGACATCACCCCAGGTCCTTCACCTCAAGCATGTAGCAGATACAGAACAGGTCCCGGTCAGGCAGTCACTGCCACTGTGTTGTTTGTGCAGTTTTCTACTCCTCAGTAACTGCCCAACCAAGACCTGCTAGATGTAAGGATAAAGAAAAGAGGAAGATCTAAAAAAAACATTAAAAAAATAAGTACTGGCAGCTGCAGGCCCTCCATCCCCCCCCCCTGGTGTGTGTGCCCCCGCCTCCTAGGGCATGCGTGCGCTGGTGTGAGGTGTTTTTTTGCGCCCCCGTAGATCCATGTGTCCGTTCCTCCCCCAGCTCTCCAAACATTTCCTAAGCTAGAGCTCGGGGAGGGCAGAGCAAGGGGAGGGAGGAGGTTCACGCCCCCTCCCTCATCTCCCCTCCCTGAGCTCAGCTGGACGCAGATCTCTACGGCACGCCCCTCCCTGAGGACATAGATCGCCACGGCAGGTCCCCTCCCTCATCTCCCCGAGCTGAGGATGTGAATCTCCACGGCATGTCCCCTCCCTCATCTCCCCTCCCTGAGGACATGGATCGCCACGGCAGGTCCCCTCCCTCATCTCCCCGAGCTGAGGACGTAAATCTCCACGGCAGGTCCCCTCCCTCATCTCCCCGAGCTGAGGACGTAAATCTCCACGGCAGGTCCCCTCCCTCATCTCCCCGAGCTGAGGACGTAAATCTCCACGGCAGGTCCCCTCCCTCATCTCCTCGAGCTGAGGACGTAAATCTCCACGACAGGTCCCCTCCCTCATCTCCCCGAGCTGAGGATGTAAATCTCCACGGCAGGTCCCCTCCCTCATCTCCCCAAGCTGAGGACGTAAATCTCCACGGCAGGTCCCCTCCCTCATCTCCCCGAGCTGAGGACATAGAGCAGTGCTCCCAATGAGCTCTATGTGTAAAGGGGGACATACTGCACGGGCTAAAGTGGGACATACTGTACGGGCTAAAGGGGGACATACTGTACGGGCTAAATGTCCCCCTTTAGCCCGTGCAGTATGTCCCCCTTTAGCCCATACAGTATGTCCCCCTTTAGCCCGTGCAGTATGTTCCCCTTTAGCCCGTACAGTATGTCCCCCTTTAGCCCGTACAGTATGTCCCCCTTTACACATAGAGCTCATTGGGAGCACTGCTCTACGTCCTCCCTCAGCTCGGGGAGATGAGGCAGGGGACCTGCCGTGGAGATTTACATTCTCAGCTTGGGGAGATGAGGGAGGGGACCTGCCGTGGCGAGCTATGCCCTCAGGGAGGGGGCGTGCCGTAGAGATCTGCGTCCACCCGAGCTCAGGGAGGGGTCCTGCCGTGGAGATCTATGTCCTCAGGGAGGGGCGTGCCGTAGAGATCTGCGCCCAGCCGAGCTCAGGGAGGGGACCTGCCGTGGAGATCTATGTCCTCAGGGAGGGGGCGTGCCGTAGAGATCTGCGTCCAGCCGAACTCAGGGAGGGGAGATGAGAGAGGGGACCTGCCGTGGAGATTTACATTCTCAGCTCGGGGAGATGAGGGAGGGGACCTGCCGTGGCGATCTATGCCCTCAGGGAGGGGGCGTGCCGTAGAGATCTGCGTCCAGCCGAGCTCAGGGAGGGGACCTGCCATGGAGATCTATGTCCTCAGGGAGGGGGCGTGCCGTAGAGATCTGCGTCCAGCCGAACTCAGGGAGGGGAGATGAGGGAGGGGACCTGCCGTGGAGATCTATGTCCTCAGGGAGGGGCGTGCCGTAGAGATCTGCGTCCAGCTGAGCTCAGGGAGGGGAGATGAGGGAGGGGGCGTGAACCTCCTCCCTCCCCTTGCTCTGCCCTCCCCCAGCGCTAGCTTCGGAAATGTTCGGAGAGCTGGGGGAGGAGCGGACGCATGGATCTACGGGGGCGCAAAAAACCACCTCACACCGGAGCTCTTACATTTAAAGGGCCAGTACTCATTTAATTAAGTGTCTATATCTGCCACTTGTCTTTAAGTATCAGCTCCTCCCATTGTTCCCTGATGGATCTTTGTTGCCTTGTGCCCTAGTGAAAGCATACTGTGTTCCTGATATCCGTGTTCCTGATCCTTGTTCTGACCCTGCACCTGTGCCGCCTGCTCTGACCTGCTACTACTACCTTTAGCAGGTCAGAGCATCTTTCATCTTTCCAGTTTATTTTGTGCCACGCCACATCCCAGCAACCTGTGTGGATGAGAATGCCAGGGGTAGCGACCAGCAAGATCATCCCGCTTTGTGGCAGACTCTGGTGAAAGCCAGCGGCACATTAGACTCTGCTCCCTGGCATGGCCGTGACCCTTACAAATACAATACTACTAATAATACAATGCTACTGTCCCTACACAGCCACACATCACCTGGGTTGTCCATCATGTTTCATACTGTAATGCTGTTGCCAAGGAGACCTCATTGTTATGCACAACTTTTCAGGGCAATAAGGGCACTTTCAATTTGGATCAAATTTTGACTCTGACCGCCGATTGTCACGAAGCAGATCTGAAACGAATTCTCTCATCTTTAGTCATAATTAAAATAGTGGGTAGGTAAGATCCTTTCTCTCCATTGAAGTTGCCTTGGGAAGTGTATTCAAGCAGCTTGTTGGCCTCCCATGTACATAACCCGCTTCTTATCTTTAGCTACGTTGCTGTAGGATTGAGAAGCCTTTTAAAAATGTGAAATCACTAAAACCTGAGAACTTATTCTCACTATAAATCTGGACATGTCTACTAGACTTCCCCTTTGATATATTTTCTTCCTCCTGTTAAACACACTACATCAGTCAATGCAATATCACAAATCTATTGATCATCTCATAGCTTTATATTGTTCATTTGTTCCGTATATTTTATGCAGGCAGCTCTGCACCTGTTTTATCTAAGCTTGAAATTTATAACCAGTATGTTACTACATGTTATATGCCTGACAAGGAATAGCAGAGTGTTCTCAATGTCAGTCAGAAGACACTCCAACTACAGCACTAAAATAGAGAATTTATATTTGTGGACCCAAAAATATTGGAACAATATTATTATTGTTCAATGATTGTTATATGACCAAAATGTATAGAGTGGCACAACATAAATCAAGGGTCACCCAACATTGCAAACCATATGGGACAAATTTTCTTTCAGTGGGTGATAGTAAATCTTATTGAAGAATGTGGGTACCATAGTATTCAGGGGTGTAACTATGGTAGGTGCAGAGGGTGAAGTTGCACCTGGGTCCAGGAGTCTGAGGGCCCATCTCATCTCCTTTTTATAGGAATAGAACAGTGCTATAAATAAGGGATTGTATCTGGGAGGTCTGTAAGGTCTGGTTCACACTGCAGAATCTATGGACGGAATTTCCGTTGGAGATCCACAGGCGACGCTAGGACTGTGCGGACTACATTGCTGTCCCCATAGATGACAATGCATTCTGAGCAGATCCGCCAAAAGATCCGCTCAAAAAAATTCTGTCCAAAGATTGCACAGTGTGAACCTGGCCTAACAGATTTTGCATTGTGGCCCAGCACCTTCAAGTTACGCAATTGATAGTACTTCTGATATGTCATCACAGATATGTAATATAAAAATATTTGCTATTGTAGAAATAAAACCTGACTCACAAATTGATCGCAACACCAAAGCTAAGGGCCTATTCAGGTAAAAACTATTCTTTACTGGTAAAATGAAAGACAGGTCTAAAATGCAAACCTGCTACCCTGGTCCAGATTATACTCTTTGATAGAAAGTTAAAAGGATACTGCCATCTCAAAATATGATGGCATTTCACTAGGATATGCCATCACTTTATGATACTTGGTGGTCAACCCTATGTGTCCCCCACGGATCTTAAGAAGGATCCGCAGCACAGTCCATGTGTAGCAGTGCTCATGGCTGCCTGGTGCCGCAGGGGACCGGAGTCTTCCCCATCTGCTTGAATAAAGCTGTGATGTAGTTTCTCTCCACAGTGGGTGACCAGGAACCACTGTGCAGGGGGAAGACAGCAAAGGGGTCAAAGCATTGAATCAGTGCTGTAGACCCTTCATTCTAAGGATCAGTGGGAAAAGTAAGACCCCACTTATCTAAGTGCCATCATTTACTACAGTATGTTAAGAATATCTCTTTAATAGGAATGTATCACAGAAACATGCCCTTTTTTATTCTTGCAATTTTTTTTGTGCATTTTCATGATGCCCGCCATCTTGCCTGAGCTGTTGTATCTGCATTTAGTGATAAGCATTACAGCCAGACCCATGGACTATACACAACAATACACAGGACCTTTTCCATTCAGATTAATTGGAGACACTACTGAGCATTCTTTGTGCCCTTTTCATTCTTTAGGAAGGTGGATGCTGATCAGTACTGTGAATGGTGGAGGATCCAGTGTTCTCTTTCTACTGGTGTCACCTGTCACTGCTCTACTGAGTGAGGCATTACTGGTAAATGATCTGGACAGAACAGGAAGTCTCTGCTTAGTTTAAGCCCTAGTGGTCAGAATAGATTTAAGGATTATTATAGTGTCGGGTCACCTGCGGATCCCCAGTGTAAGATACGCTACAGGTCAGTTACGTGTGACCCTACCCTTACTGTGGATAAGTGTAAGATAATGCACCTGGGATGTAAAAACCCTTGTGCAGAGTATAGACTATGTGATACAGTCCTAACAGTATCTGAGGAAAGGGACACAACGGTCATTATTTCAGAAGACTTAAAGGTAGGAAGACAATGTCATAGAGCAAACCCTAGCAGAATGCTTGGATGTATAGGGAGAGGTATTAGTAGTAGAGAGGGAAGTGCTCATGCCGCTGTACAGAACACTGGTGAGTCCTCACTTGGAGTATTGTGCGCAGTACTGGAGGCCGTATCTCCAGAAGGATATAGATACTCTAGAGAGAGTTCAGAGAAGATACTAAACTAGTACATGGATTGCAGGATAAAATTTACCAGGAAAGGTTAAAGGACCTTAACATGTATAGAAGAAAGAAGAGACAGAGGGGATATGATAGAAAATTTTACGTACATAAAGATAATTAACACAATAAATAAGGCATAATGCTATCCTTCATATAAGATAGAGATAGATATAAGGTTATCCTTCATATAAGATAGGGATAAGCATAAGGCTATCCTTCATATAAGATAGAGATAGATATAAGGCTATCCTTCATATAAGATAGAGATAGGCATAAGGCTATCCTTCATATAAGATGGAGATAGGCATAAGGCTATCCTTCATATAAGATAGAGATAGACATAAGGCTATCCTTCATATAAGATAGAGATATACATAAGGCTATCCTTCATATAAGATATGGATGGGTATAAGGCTATCCTTCATATAAGATAGAGATAGGCACAAGGCTATCCTTCATATAAGATATGGATAGGTGTAAGGCTATCCTTTATATAAGATAGAGATAGGCACAAGGCTATCCCTCATACAAGATAGAGATAGACATAAGGCTATCCTTCATATAAGATAGGGATAGGCATAAGGCTATCCTTCATATAAGATAGAGATAGACATAAGGCTATCCTTCATATAAGATATGGATAGGTATAAGGCTATCCTTCATATAAGATAGAGATAGGCATAAGGCTAACCTTCATATAAGATGGAGATAGGCATAAGGCTATCCTTCATATAAGATAGAGATAGACATAAGGCTATCCTTCATATAAGATAGAGATATACATAAGGCTATCCTTCATATAAGATATGGATAGGTATAAGGCTATCCTTTATATAAGATAGAGATAGGCACAAGGCTATCCTTCATATAAGATATGGATAGGTATAAGGCTATCCTTTATATAAGATAGAGATAGGCACAAGGCTATCCTTCATACAAGATAGAGATAGACATAAGGCTATCCTTCATATAAGATAGGCATAGGCATAAGGCTATCCTTCATATAAGATAGAGATAGACATAAGGCTGTCCTTCATATAAGATAGGGATAGGCATAAGGCTATCCTTCATATAAGATAGAGATAGACATAAGGCTATCCTTCATATAAGATAGAGATAGACATAAGGCTATCTTTCATATAAGATAGGGCCAGGGAATATTCATAGTATTCAGAATATTGGGCAGATTAGATGGGCCGAAAGGTTCTTATCTGCCGACACATTCTATGTTAACTTTTGCAATGTTCCAGACTATTTGCACTGTATTAGTCTGTCTCAGAAGTAAAGTAATGTTTACAGTTGTTTCCTAGCTTTAGAGGTTTTTGTTTTTCCAGGGCCCACTATGAAATTACTGCTCACGGAATTGCGCTCAGGAATTTGGCTAGGCGGACCTTAACATTGGCGTGAACAGGTCTGCAGAAGACTACAGAATTACAACAGCGGAGAATTCTGCTGCTGAAATTAATCCGCCAAAAGAATGAATCTGCTTTATTCTTTTAGTGGAATTCTGCGTGCATTGCATTGCCGTCAATGATGACAGCGCAGGCTTGTGCTGTCCTACCACTGAAGGATTTCGGCAGCCGCTAGATGAAATCTCTGGGCGGAATTTCTGATCGGAATTTAGTAAACGGAGATTCCTCAGTGTGAATATAACCTACAGCGAACAGCTTCTTTCAAAAAGGACATTGTGAGTCCACAGAGAGACGAAGGGTTGCACCACTGAAGCCTCGTGACATATTGGGGACTACAACCCTCATGATCAACCCATTGCAGATACCACCACTCCTAACATCAAGTATTCACTAGGCTTTTATCTGGTAATATTATGCTACAAATAAGGGCAGCCTGGAATTTGTTCGTTTTACTATGTTTTGTCTTGTGGGTCTATGAATAAATGGGCAATTATAATCTAGTACAGTGGTCTCCAACCTGCGGACCTCCAGATGTTGCAAAACTACAACTCCCAGCATGCTCGGACAGCCGTTGGCTGTCCGTGCATGCTGGGAGTTGTAGTTTTGCAACATCTGGAGGTCCGCAGGTTGGAGACCATTGATCCAGTATATATATTTATATATATATATATATATATATATATATATGTATATATATATATATATATATATATATATATATATCAATCATCTATATGAGACTTTTATATACCAGAACATAGGCCGTTATACATTTCTCTCTATTTCTAAATATATTTTACAGTATAATTTTCTATTCTTTTGTTTCCAGTGTCTTAGTACATTGAGTGAATACTAAGAAAATAAATTATTTTTCAAATTGCTGACCCTTTAGTTTTATGCTATAGGAAACTGCTTAATCGTCCAATCTCTGGAAACAATGTTATGCCTGCCGTATACTGTTTGCATTCCAAAATATATGCAGCGAAAATGGACATAATCACTTTGAAGCATTTATGCTGTAGGATGTGAAAAATCCGGATCACTCAAGGGAAAGTGGCTGCAAGACAACCGGGACAGATAAACGACAAGGTACATTATGGATGCATTAGTGATCTGGGATTTGTTTGCTGGCTCCTATCAGAGACATTAGGTGTAAATGACCTGCAACAATGATTTTTACCACTTTCGTACAACTATTAGGTGACATTTTAGATGGACAGGCCTTTCTCAACATTTGTCTGCTGAAAATGAATTAGAAAAATTGGATTTTTCTTGTTGTTTGTCCTTCGGTATTTACTGTTCTTGGGGTTATTGGCTGGAAAGGAAATGTCAATGGTGGCCACTCTATGGACCCCACATGTCTGATACCACTATGACGTCCTATGTTTCCATAAAACTGAATTGTGAGGTTCATTAGCATATGTAAAATGCAGGCCGACAATGTGGCTGTCATAGGGCTCGGCAAATATTGGCCTCACCGACATCTACACGGACACGGCAGCATTGGCAGATATGTGATGTACGAACCAGCGTAAAGATTATGCCGCCTTTTTCCTCTACAAGAATGGTGATGTAAACAAGTTTTTAGCTCCCGACAGCTTACTGCGACTCATAGCTGCTGTGTGTCCCAGTGCAGAACACACCTGTCTTCCTGACCTGTCTGGTGGATGTTGTTACGCCGAGCGCTCCGGGTCCCTGCTCCTTCCCTGAGCGCTCACGGCGTCCCTCTCTCTGCAGCGCCCCGGTCAGACCCGCTGACCGGGAGCGCTGCACTGACATTGCCGGCGGGGATGCGATTCGCATAGCGGGACGCGCCCGCTCGCGAATCGCATCCCAAGTCACTTACCCGTCCCGTTCCCCGGCTGTCATGTGCGGGCGCGCGCCAGCTCTCTAAGATTTGAAGGGCCAGTGCACCAATGATTGGTGCCTGGCCCAATCAGCCTAATTAGCTTCCACCTGCTCCCTGGCTATATTACCTCACTTCCCCTGCACTTCCTTGCCGGATCTTGTTGCCTTGTGCCAGTGAAAGCGTTTAGTGTTGTCCAAAGCCTGTGTTTCCAGATCTTCTGCTATCCATATTGACTACGAACCTTGCCGCCTGCCCCGACCTTCTGCTACGTCTGACCTTGCCTCTGCCTAGTCCTTCTGTCCCACGCCTTCTCAGCAGTCAGCGAGGTTGAGCCGTTGCCGGTGGATACGACCTGGTTGCTATCGCCGCAGCAAGACCATCCCACTTTGCGGCGGGCTCTGGTGAATGCCAGTAGCATCTTAGAACCGGTCCACCGACACGGTCCACGCCAATCCCTCGCTGACACAGAGGATCCACATCCAGCTAGCCGAATCGTGACAGTAGATCCGGCCATGGATCCCGCTGAGGTGTCACTGCCGAGTCTCGCTGACCTCACCACGGTGGTCGCTCAGCAATCGCAGCAAATTGCCCAACAAGGACAGCAGCTGTCGCAGTTGACCGGCACGTTACAGCAACTTCTGGACTGCCACAGCAGCAACCATCTCCTCCGCCAGCTCCTGCACCTCCTCCGCAGCGAGTGGCCGCTCCCAGCCTCCGCTTCTCCCTGCCGGACAAATTTGATGGGGACTCTAGACTCTGCCGTGGCTTTCTGTCGCAATGTTCCCTACATATGGAGATGTTGTCGGACCAATTTCCTACAGAACGGTCTAAGGTGGCGTTCGTAGTGAGTCTTCTATCTGGAAAGGCTTTGTCTTGGGCCACACCGCTCTGGGACCGCAATGACCCTGCCACAGCTACAGTCCAGTCCTTCTTCGCTGAAGTCCGTAGTGTCTTCGAGGAACCAGCCCGAGCTTCTTCTGCCGAGACTGCCCTGCTGAACTTGGTCCAGGGTAATTCTTCAGTAGGCGAGTACGCCATCCAATTTCGTACTCTCGCTTCCGAATTATCTTGGAATAACGAGGCTCTCTGCGCGACCTTTAAAAAATGCCTATCCAGTAACATCAAGGATGTGCTGGCCGCACGAGAGATTCCTGCCAACCTACAAGAACTTATCCATTTGGCCACCCGCATTGGCATGCGTTTTTCTGAGAGACACCAGGAGCTCCGCCAGGAAAAAGACCTTGATCTCTGGGCACCTCTCCCACAGTATCCTTTGCAATCTACGCCTGTGCCTCCCGCCAAGGAGGCTATGCAAGTGGATCGGTCTCGCCTGACCCATGAAGAGAGGACTCGCCGTAGGGAAAAAAAATCAATGTCTGTACTGCGCTAGTACTGAACATTTCTTGGTGGATTGCCCTATTCGTCCTCCATGTCTAGGAAACGCACGCACGCACCCAGTGGGTGTGGCGTCCCTTGGTACGAAGTCTGCTTCTCCACGTCTCACTGTGCCCGTGCGGATTTCTCTTTCTGCCAACTCCTCCCTCTCAGCCGTGGCCTGCTTGGACTCTGGTGCTTCTGGAAATTTTATTCTGGACTCTTTGGCGAATAAGTTCTGCATCCCGGTGACCCGTCTCGCCAAGCCGCTCTACATTTCTTCGGTCAACGGAGTGAAGTTGGACTGTACTGTGCGTTACCGCACAGAACCCCTCTTGATGTGCATTGGACCCCATCACGAAAAGATCGAATTGTTCGTCCTTCCCAACTGTACCTCTGAAGTCCTCCTCGGTTTGCCATGGCTCCAGCATCATTCTCCCACCCTTGACTGGACCACCGGGGAGATCAAGAATTGGGGTTCTGCTTGCCTTAAGAAATGCCTCACCTCTGCTCCCAGTCCCGTCTGTCGGGCCTCAGTGTCTCCTCCTGTGCCTGGTCTCCCCAAGGCCTATCGGGACTGTGCCGTGCCTCCTCATAGCCCCCGTCCTGGTGACACCCTGCCCCGTGACAAGCTCCACCCTCTGCCCCCCCTCCCCATTCCCACTTCTTCTGAACTACCTGCCGCTGGTATAGCTACCCAGAATTTCTTTTTTCAGAAGGAGACTCAAGAGGCGTCCCCTATGTTGTCGTCTCGTTTGAAAGGACAAGGAGACAAAAAGAGGGGGAGACCTAAGGGGGGGGGTACTGTTACGCCGAGCGCTCCGGGTCCCTGCTCCTCCCCGGAGCGCTCACGGCATCCCTCTCTCTGCAGCGCCCCGGTAAGACCCGCTGACCGGGAGCGCTGCACTGACATTGCCGGCGGGGATGCGATTCGCATAGCGCGACGCGCCCGCTCGCGAATCGCATCCCAAGTCACTTACCCGTCCCGTTCCCCGGCTGTCATGTGCGGGCGCGCGCGGCTCCGCTCTCTAGGGCGTGCGCGCCAGCTCTCTAAGATTTAAAGGGCCAGTGCACCAATGATTGGTGCCTGGCCCAATCAGCCTAATTAGCTTCCACCTGCTCCCTGGCTATATTACCTCACTTCCCCTGCACTTTCTTGCCGGATCTTGTTGCCTTGTGCCAGTGAAAGCGTTTAGTGTTGTCCAAAGCCTGTGATTCCAGATCTTCTGCTATCCATATTGACTACGAACCTTGCAGCCTGCCCCGACCTTCTGCTACGTCTGACCTTGCCTCTGCCTAGTCCTTCTGTCCCACGCCTTCTCAGCAGTCAGCGAGGTTGAGCCGTTGCCGGTGGATACGACCTGGTTGCTACCGCCGCAGCAAGACCATCCCGCTTTGCGGCGGGCTCTGGTGAATACCAGTAGCATCGTAGAACCGGTCCACCGACACGGTCCACGCCAATCCCTCGCTGACACAGAGGATCCACATCCAGCTAGCCAAATCGTGACAGATGTCACCTATCGTGTCTGCTCCAAGCCCAGTATTAAGGTTTGAATGGGTACTCCGCTGCCCCAGTGTTCAGAACATTTTGTTCCGATTGCTTGGAGCAGACGGCAAGTTAGTGATGTCACTGCAACGCGCCTAGTGACGTGACGACATGCCCCCTCCCGTAGTCTTTAATTAAGGGGGTGTGATGTGACATCACGATGGGCATGGCAGTGACGTCACGACCCTGCTGTCCGCACCCAGTGTTCTAAACGAATGCCGAGTGTTGCACAGAGATCATCTTATACCCTATCCTTTGGATAATAAATAAAATGTCTAGGGATGGAGTACCCCTTTAATTGTAAACATTATTGTTTTGTGTGATATTCTGTCAATGCACCTATATGCTTTATTGTGCCCTAAGTGGTTAACCTGTCTATGAAGGAGGATGCTAATGGGTTCACATACCTGCTCTAGCCAACCAGAGCTGCTGCCCTGCCTCCCCCAAGTCTGCAAGACTGGGAGGAGTTAGTCAGTCTAGAGTCAGAGTTGTGAGGAGAAGGAGAGGAGGTGGACCTGTACCTCAGCACATGAGAACAGGCCTGAGAAAATCCAATTACGGATACCTATGTGGAGAGTGGAGTCAGTGTCTGTCAGCTCCTAAGTCTCATATTAGTTAAGCAACCAAATTCAGAAGAGTCCAAACATAATTCAGCAAGCAAGAAGCTAGTTAGTTAGCAATGTCCCATAGTCCCTTGAAGCAACTGTGATCCCTGCAGCAAACTCCAGCAAACTTTGCACTACTATTGAACTATTCCTGTATTGTTTTTACAAGTTCCTAAGTAAAATTCAGTGTGCTTGGGCCAGGAAGCTACTACCCTTGGACTGTGGAGGTCAACGCTACCCTGGCATCACAAACTGTTGTTATTGCCGCACCATACACACCATTTTAGTCTGGCTTTCCACACTGCTACCGGGTCCGTGACCTGCTCTATAACCTTGACCACCTCCGTGCTGCCTCTCTTCCTGCTATGCTTCCTGGTCTGGCCCATTGAGTGTGCACATTCTCTTTGCTCTGTAACTTATTGGGTCAGCACGTGTACTCCAAATCCGTCCCCCACCTATTCTGGTCCTGCACTACTTATTTAAAGGAGTACTCCACCGAAAAAAATCTTATCCCTTATCCAAAGGATATGGGATAAGATGTCTGATGTCCGCAGGGGTCCCGCCACTGGGGACCCCCGTGATCTCCGGCGTGGCACCTCAGTCATCCGCACATGGAGTGAACTCCGCTCTGTTCTGGATGACTGGTGACTACAGCTGCCATGCCCCCTCCCATAGATATGAATGAAGGGGGTGTGGCGTGAGGTCACGAACGAGGAAGCTCCAAGCTTCCATGTTCCGGACGCCACCACTGCAGGCCCAGAGATTGCGGGGATCCCCAGTGGTGGGGATCCTGTGATCTGACATCTTATCCCCTCTCCTTTGGAAATGGGATAAGATGTTTTTCGGCGGAGTACTCCTTTAAGGCTCTTCCAATGGCTCACCTGTGCCTAAGCAACATCATGTTTTACCAAAGTGAAGGTGTTCTGCAAAGCTGTCTGATTCTGAGCCCAGTGTTAGACCCATGTCCACTCTCCTGATTCTGCCTCTACCTGACCCCTGTGTTTTGTACCATCTCTCCTCTGTTTGCCCCGGATTCTTAACCCTTGACTATGCTAGTCCTGCCTTTGCCCGACACTTAAGTGTCTCCTGGTCCTCAGGGCCAGTCTTTACTCACACCAGGACCTTGGGAAGTGACCTTGCACCCTATAGTAGGGAAGTCCAGCTTCCACACCCTAGAGTGAGATAAAGGGTAAAAACCTAGAGGGTACAAATATCCCACTCCTAAATTTTGCCCAAAATTTAACCAGTTAGAACAGGTAAAACAGCAGGTCCGGACCCGCTGGTTATTACACAAGTCTTGGGGTACTGGGAATTTGGTAGAATTTTAACTGTCCTCATATTTCCATAGTTCCATATTTTGACTTACGGTCCCCTCTTCTATATATAAATTATAAATAGGAATGTAACTATTATCTTTATCTGTATTGTACATGAGAAAGTTTTTACTCCTTTTCAGTTAATATAAAATCCCTTCTCTGAATTGTATAGATTATTTTAAAATCTCTCCCCTAACAATGAACAAATAAATAAATGAATATGTGATTTTACCTCCTACACTGTAATTCAAGTTTCTCTTTTTTTGCAGTATATATGTAATATACCCAAAACCCTAGTGTACGCTATTGTGTTATTACCCCCAAAGTATATGTGTTACTCCTAGTGTGCATGTAATATTTTATACAACCCTTAGTGTACATATGAAATATACCAATTATTCATAATATAAAAGGAATTTTTCAAGATAGTAAAAAATTTGGATAAGGGGAAAATGCCATAAAATTAAAGACAAATGACTCACCTGATAAATTTCTGCCATTCTAGTGCCATTGATCCCTGACAGTCTTCGTATACTGTGCTGCAGCAATGATGTGCCCGTATATACATGTGATGGCTACAATCAGGGGTCTTTTTGTTATTTTATGGCATTTCCCTTTTAACCAAATTTCTACCAATTTTAGAAAACCCCCTTAAAGGGGCACACCCACCCTGACATGTTAATAGGGGATAACATGTCTGATCTTGGGGGGTCTAGCCACTGGGACCCCCGCTATCCCCGGGAAGCCTGGGGTTTCTGTGTTCGTGATGTCACGCCGTGTACACAGCCGTCACACCCCCTCCCATAGACATGAATGGAGGGGTTGGGGCGTGATATCACGTATACAGAAGCTCCAGGCTTCTGTGGTCATGAATGCCGCAGCGCCGGCCTTGAGATTATTGGGGTCCCATCAGCTGAACCCCCCACGATCATACATGTTAACCACATGTCTAGGGGCAGAGTACCCCTTTAAGACCACCTTCCTAATGTTGTGTAGGACTCCTTTGTGCTTCCAAAATAGCTCCAACCTCTCGAGATGTTGCTCGAACAATATTGCCCTCTGCTTTCTTAAACTGTTCCTGAAGGATTTTTGCAGTGTCCTGGGGCATTGTCCTGCTGAAAGAGGCTGCTGCCATTGGGGATCCCATTGCCATGAAGGGAGGGGCTTGGACTGTACAGTGTTTAGGTAGGTTTTACATGTCACAGTAACATCCACATGATGCCAGATTCCAAGGTCTCTAGGAGAACAATTTCCAGAGTATCGCTCTCCCTTGCTTATCGTCTTCTCATAGTGCATCCTGGTGGTAAATCTCCCCCAGTGGATGCACATGCACCCAGCCATCCAATGTAAAATAAAATGATACTCATCAGGCCAGGCCAACTTCTTTCATTGTTCTATGGTCCAATTTTAAAGGGGTACTCCGGCCCAGACATCTTATCCCCTATTCTGGGGACCCCCACAATCTCTCATGCAGGACCCAGCTGTGTGAGATGCACGCAGCCACTGGAGGCTCCGAGTCTGAAGCCTCACGACTATCGGGCCGGGGTATCGTGATGTCATGTCATGACTCCGCCCCCAAGTGACATCATGCCACGCCTTCTGAATACAAATCTATGGGAGGGGGCGTGACCAAAAAATCAGCACCACTCCATTCCATCAGATAAATCAGTGTGATCAGCTGCTGCTGCTGATTTATATTTAACCCCTTAAGGACCAAGGACATATGAGTACGTCCTTGGTCCCACTCCTGTGATATAACACGGGGTCCCACGGTGACCACGCATCATATCACGGTGGGCCCGGCGTCATAGTGAAGCCGGGACCCGGCCGCTAATAGCGCTCGGCACTGATCGCGGTGCCGCGCGCTATTAACCCTTTAGCCGCGCGCTCAAAGCTGAGCCACGTGGCTAAAAGTGAAAGTAAAAACT
Source organism: Hyla sarda (assembly GCF_029499605.1). Lineage (NCBI taxonomy): Eukaryota > Metazoa > Chordata > Amphibia > Anura > Hylidae > Hyla > Hyla sarda. The sequence goes on from NC_079191.1 coordinate 398,317,014, forward strand.
GCCGGTTAGCTCAGTGGGCTGTTCAGGATAGCCGCGGCGAAATCGCGGCATCCCGAACAGCTTGCAGGACAGCCGGAGGATCCCTACCTGCCTCCTCGCTGTCCGATCGCCGAATGACTGCTCAGTGCCTGAGATCCAGGCATGAGCAGTCAAGCGGCAGAATCATCGATCACTGGTTTCCTATGAGAAACAACTGATCAATGTAAAAGATCAGTGTGTGCAGTGTTATAGGTCCCTATGGGAGCTATAACACTGCAAAAAAAAAGTGTGGAGAAAAAGTGAATAAAGGTCATTTAACCCCTCCCCTATTAAAAGTTTGAATCACCCCCCTTTTCCCATAAAAAAAACACAGTGTAAATAAAAATAAAAATAAACATATATGGTATCACCGCGTGCAGAAATGTCCGAATTATAAAAATATATTGTTAATTAAACCACACGGTCAATGGCGTACGCGCAAAAAAATTCCAAAGTCCAAAATAGTGCATTTTTGGTCACTTTTTGTTTCATGAAAAAATGAATAAAAAGCGATCAATAAGTCCTATCAATGCAAAAATTGTACAGTTAAAAACTTCAGATCACGGCACAAAAAATGAGCCCTCATACCGCCCCATACACGGAAAAATAAAAAAAAGTTATAGGGGTCAGAAGATGACAATTTTAAACATATTAATTTTCCTGCATGTAGTTATGATTTTTTCCAGAAGTACGACAAAATCAAACCTATATAAGTAGGGTTTCCTTTTAATCGTATGGACCTACAGAATAAAGATAAGGTGTCATTTTTACTGAAAAATGTACTATGTAGAAACGGAAGCCTTCAAAAGTTACAAAACTGCGTGTTTTTTTTTTTCAATTTTGTCGCACAATGATTTTTTTTCCGTTTCACCGTAGATTTTTGGGCAAAATGACTTACATCATTACAAAGTAGAATTGGTGGCGCAAAAAATAAGCAATCATATGGATTTTTAGGTGCAAAATTGAAAGAGTTATGATTTTTTAAAGGCAAGGAGCAAAAAACGAAAGTGCAAAAACGGAAAAACCCCGGTCCTTAAGGGGTTAATATATATATATATATATATATATATATATATATTAAAAAAAAATATATATATATATATATATATATCCAGTGTACATGTAATCATATTGTTACACCCCTTAATAGTGTAAATGCTAATATAAATTTTGTCCCATTGTCCTATTAATTCCAAATTTGTATAATACAGCGTATACATGATCTTTACTTTGTATAGTGCATTGCGTGTATTATGTATGTATATATATATATATATATATATATAAATTTACTATCATTTTCTTTTACTATTTCCCGTACATATTTGTATGTTATCACCACCTCCATGTGAATATATTATTACCTCCCCCTCCCTCACTGCAGAGTTCATCCATTTGTAACTAACACCCCCATCATGGCATATGAACATTAAAACCTTATTACTCCCACTCTGCAGTACACTTGTGAATACTATAATGAAATTTTCCACCCTCTACATATTATACACGTAAATAACAGTATGGACATCCTTCTGTGTAAATGTTCTTCCTCTGATCTGCTCTGAATACCAGCCTATTCATCCCATCAAATGTATCTGTATGAAGTGTAATGAACACAATATAAAATAATCAATTATTAGATCGGAATCCGCTTGGCTGAACGCAGGAAATGTTTATTATCGGATGGCGCACAATCCCTCGCCTAATGTAAAAGGAATGGAGGTCCAGCAACGGAGTCCCAGGTAAAACTGTAATCTTTATTGGAACCCTACAGGATACAAAGTAAAGCAGAGCACACTTTCCTACGCGTTTTGGGCATAGTCATGACTAAGGGCAGGACTGCTCGAAACGCGTAGGAGTGTGTGCTCTGCATTACTTTGTATCCTGTACGGTTCCAATAAATATTACAGTTTTACCTGGGACTCCGGTGCTGGACCTCCATTCCTTTTATATTTTCTTGCTGAGGGGAGGCGCTGCCCTCCCGTCGGAGCACGGGTCCTGGAGTGGGGAATGGAGCTGCCCAAACCTTTTTTGTGCAACACAATCCCTCACTTAGATCCCCTCAGGGCGAGATTTCACTGGTGGGTGCTGTGTGTATTTTGTTTGCATTGTTCCCTCCAGCCTATAGTCCTGAGATCCACCAGACAAGTACATGACAATAGGATACAACGGCTAATGACACATCTTTTGTGGGTTCCTTTTAAAGTATTACCGAACAACCTGCTGCAATTTTTACTCTTCCAGTATTATAGAGAATTACAGAAATAACTGAATTATATACACTCCTGGTTACAAAAAACAGGTATATGGTCTAATTATATGTAATTATACGTCCTCCCAGCAGCGGATGGCAACATTTTGCTCCATTTTTCTTCAAATTTTATTTCCAACAATATTTTAATCCATTTGCAAAGGTAGAACTTATTGTTTATTGTTGGACTTATACACAAGGGTGTAGTGCCCTCTACTGGTGAAAAATGATAAAGGTGCCTGTGAAGAAGAAGGCTAGCTATCATCTGCATAATGATATCCAGGAAGAATAAGCCTATGGCGGAGTGATAATTTACAAAGGATGGAGGGCAGAAGGGGAGGAAAATGTATGTGTCTGTGCTGGATGTATCAGCCGACATCCTCTGTAATGGACAGGATCAGAGATGACTTCCTTCCCAGCTTTAACCTTTAGATATCACAGTCAAAAGCAACAATGGTATATTAGGGGTTTGTCGGGTAAAAGTACAAGGTTACTAATACTTATACTGCCTTTGATTATAAGCCTGCTTTGTCATCTGCCTATAAAAGTATGTAATAGATTGCCCATTTGGGGAATATATAATACACACAGCCATAATTGGCCTTCAACTAAAGTCCATGAGGTCTCTATGGTACTGAGATCTATATGGACAGATAGATAGATAGATAGATAGATAGATATGAGATAGATAGATAGATAGATAGATAGATATGAGATTAGAAAGATAGATAGATAGATATGAGATAGATAGATAGATAGATAGATATGAGATTGGAAAGATAGATAGATAGATATGAGATAGAAAGATACATATGAGATAGATAGATAGGTAGATATACAGCAACAGAAGAATGCAGCAGCACACTGCCAGCACAAGGATATAGGTGAAACATGAATATGCAGTTAAAACATGGAGAGCTATACAGCTATGGTGTAATAGATGCAAATGTGAAACTATGAAATAGTGAGGCACTTAGCTTGCAAATTTTTCTCCGCCGGCGGTCAAATAGCTTGGACCGTCCCACCGCGATAAGGTGGCCTCCTTGGGACGGACCCTACACTGTGAATATGCCTCTGTGTGAACAGGTCAGTAAGCATGGCAGGGTCTGGAACATCCAAGACACTTTATATATACACCTGATATCTCATATCTATCTAGAACGGACCTCAGAAAACATTGTAAAAAGAGCATGTGCAATGTCCATAGTATAATGTTTAATAAAAATCTGCAGATATACATATATGTGAAGTGTCTATAGGCAATAGTAGTAAAAACAATAAGTGAATAATTACCGTAGAGGTGTAGGATGTAAAAACATATACATAAAGGTGGAGTCAGGAACAGGAATTGCCATTAGAATAGGCATGAACGCGCTATTGTGCTACATATGCAAGATACTTAGACCCTAGAGTCTCCTATCAGTTGACCCATCATGGAGGTGAATACAGAAACCTCACTCCCCTATGAATACACCAGTAGTCCACATGCTCACCACCTCCGTGGTCGCACATTTGCTCACTGGAGGGCACCAATATTTTAGAGAGGGCTACCAATCATGCCACCAATCATGCAAATACAGTCACATGGTGAACCTGTACACATATGAGTGTCCATAATTGCCTCACAAAATGCTGATGGCCCAATAATATATAACTGCCTAGAGAAGATAGACACATCATCAGCTCCAAAGTTGAAAAATAAGGAATATAAAGGTCCGGACCCGATTTTATCTCTAACAGACAAATAAAATAAGATATTAAAATCTCATTAAAAGGTCAAACAAACAGTGAATAAGACACAGTAAGAAAGAAAGCCAATAGTATGTTACCTCATATTAAACATGGAAAACATTAAGGGGGACAATAAAGTCAGTGTTCAAACCATGTGATCGTAATTCGTTTAACCATTTCAATTTGCCCCTCTGTCCCACCCCTGTAATGTAATGAATATATAAAACTATTAACTCTCATGTTGCTGCCCTGAGCATTGCGCAGGAGAGCAGAGCACAGGTACCGGCAGGCTCTCACGCCCTAGCGATGATGTGAGAGTGAAAACCTATGAATATTCATTACAGGGGCGGGCCAGAGCGGGGAATATAGAGGAGGCAGGGGAGTGTGGCGAATAAGCTCCCCGCCTCCATTGTGCAGAGCTGAGCAATACAACTAGAAGTATAAAGACGTATAACTCCTGCAATACTTTATCAGTTCACGTAAGTCACGCCTCATTGTAAAACCTGCACTATAACCCAGTATATTGGGTTTAGTATGGGTGAACAGCCTGTCAGTTTATCTTTGAGCATACTTCTTTTGTACAAAAGCTGTAAATATTGATATTGTTGTAATTGTATTGACCAACAGAATAAAGATACCAGCCCTGATTTATTAATATTCCTCTTTTTTTTAAATCATTTTTATAGTCTCTAAAACTAGTCTTTGAAAGTAAAACATGTCTGCCTGAAAATTCACCAAAAACAAGGTGAACATTTTCAGAAATCTCAAAACCGTGCCCATTTTTCTTTTAGAAAATGCTCAGGAAAAAAGGCAGGGGATAAAACACCAAATAAGACTATGTTTACACTGCCTTTTCATTTTCTTTCAGAGGGACACACGGGATGACTTATATGGTGGCAGAGAGCAGCGGGTGCCATTCATTTCAATGTCACTTAGTGACCTCTTAGGCTGCTTTCTGCAGGTATTTGCTATTTTATCAGGACAAATTAGCACAGCAGTCTGTTCACAGCCTGCATTTTCTTTTTTTATGATGTGTTTTTTTTTTCAGATGTCTTTTTCTCATTTGATTCTTGATCAAGTCATTCAAGGAATCTTGTTGAAGAATTTAACCCCTTAAGGACCAGGCGTTTTTTGCTCTTTCGTTTTTTCCTCCTTACCTTTAAAAAATCATAACTCTTTAAATTTTGCACCTAAAAATCTGTATTATGGCTTATTTTTTGCGCCACCAATTCTACTTTGTAATGATATCAGTCATTTTACCCAACAATCTACGGCGAAACGGGGGAAAAAATCATTGTGCGACAAAATTGAAAAAATACAGCCATTTTGTAACTTTTGGGGGCTTCCGTTTCTACTTAGTACATTTTTTGGTAAAAATGACACCTTACCTTTATTCTGTAGGTCCATACGGTTAAAATGATACCCTACTTGTATAGGTTTGATTTTGTTGTACTTCAGAAAAAAATCATAACTACATGCAGGAAAATTTATTTTTATTATTAATTTTTTGCGCCGTGATCTGAAGTTTTTGTCGGTACCATTTTTGCATTGATCTGACTTTTTGATCACTTTTTATTCATCTTTTCATGATATAAAAAGTGACCAAAAATACGCTATATTGGACTTTGGAATTTTTTTGCGCGTACACCATTAACCGTGTGGTTTAATTAGTGGTATATTTTTTTAATTCGGACATTTCCGCACACGTCGATATCACATATGTTTATTTTTGTTTTTATTTACACTGTTTTTTTTATTATTGGAAATGCCGGGTGATTCAAACTTTTATTAGGGGAAGGGATAATTCAAAGGGTTAATAATTTTTTTACTCTTTTCTTTTGCAATATTATAGCCCCCATAGGGGGCTATAACATTGCATTTACTGATCTTTAACAGTGTTCAATGCATCTCCATAGGGATGCATTGATCAGTGTTTTCGGCGATTGATTGCTCAAGCCTGGATCTCAGGCTTGAAGCCTTCAATCGGCACTTTTTACTTTCACTTTTAGCCGCGTGGCTCAGCTTTGAGCACGCGGCTAAAGGGTTGATAGCGCGCGGCACCGCGATCAGTGCCGCGCGCTATTAGCGGCGGGTCCCGGCTTCACTATGACGCCGGGCCCGCTGTGATATGATGCGGGGTCACCGTGGGACTCCGCGTTATATCACGGGAGCGGGACCAAGGACGTACTAAACAGCAGAACAAAACATTTACATATGCGTTTTTGTATGTTTTTTTTTTTTTTAGATATACACCATAGAAAAAACACCATAGCTAGAGTGTGCTGTGTTTCTGAAAAACTGGCAGTGACCCCAAGTTTTTTATTTATTTTTTTATTTCATTTTCAAGCCATGCGTCCATGTGGTATTCTTTCAGCGTATATCTGGAAAAGGCCATGCGTGATACCACCCTATTACAAAGGTATGTACCTCACAGGTGCATGAAATGGGTAGTCGAGCTAACTTTGTTCGTGAAGATCCTTGCAAAAAAAAATAAAACATCTCTGTGGACACATTAAGCTCTGTCAGGGTTACAAGGGGTCTGGTATGGAGACACCTGCTATGTACAGGTAGATTAATATACTACAATAAGATAGGAGATAAGAATGGAGGCAGAAGGAGTAGGGGGAGGGGGGGAGAGATACAGAAAGGCTAAAAACTTGTGGGAAACGCAGTCAATTTTGTCTTCAATTAATAAGCAGTGAATGCAGTGGGAGCAAGGAGGCATCATCTACCTGAATATCATTATCAAAAATCTAGAAAAAAAAACCCTACTAGGCACAGTGACTATATATTACACCACATGGCTTATCCGAGGAATGGTGAAAGTCGGATAACCCCTTTATGGTGCATTCACACGTACAGTATTCTGCACAGATTTGATGTGCAGGATTTTCTTCTGCAGATTTCAATGTAAACTAAATGACTGAACGCAGCATCAAATCCTGCGCATCAAATTCTAGGCATCAAATCTGTGCAGGATATTGTACATGTGAATAAACCCATAAGGGTAGGGTCACACAGAGTGCATCCGAAATGTATTTCACGCTGGAGGTGCACGCCGGCAGTCACAAGAGCAAGCGCCCTGCTGCGACTAGGTAGCTCTGTGTGTCTACTCGTAGAGGCAGATTTCCCACCGTCAGTCACGAACGAACACATGGAGCTACCCAGCCGCAGCAGAGAGCTCACTCTTTTGACTGCCGTAAGTATATCCACAGCGTGAAATATGCCACAAATGCAATCTATGTGACTCTACCCTAAAGTAAAACTGACAGGCTGTTTACCCATACTTTATATTATTTTATCATTTTCCAGTTTTTTTTTATTTTTTTGTTACCAAAGAAGTATTTTTAAAGAGAAACTGACAGGCTGTTTACCTGCACTAAACCCAATATATTGGATTATGCGGGTAAACAGCATTACAATGAGGAGTCACTTAGGTAAATTGATGAAGTATTGCAAGAGTTTTACATCTTCTAGTTGTAATGCCCAGCTCTGCGCAATGGAGGCTGGGAGCCGACTCACCACACTCCCTGGCCTCCTCCATATTCCCCGCTCTATTACTTGCTTAAAACATGTCGCTGCTCTGAGCAGAGTGCAGGCACTGGCAGGCTCTCACGTCCTAGCAATGATGTGAGACTAAATACTTTTAAATATTCATTACAGGGATAGGCCAGAGTGGGGAATATGGAGAAGACAAGGGAGTGTGGCAAACCAGCTCCCCGCCTCCATTGTGCAGAGCTGGGCAATACAACTAGAAGTATGAAGATGTATAACTCCTGCAATACTTCATCAATTTACCTAAGTGACCTCTTGTTGTACTGCTGATCACCCACTCTATAACCCAATATATTGGGTTTAGGATGGGTAGCAGCCTGTCAGTTTCTCTTTAAGTATACTTCTTTTGTTCAAATACAGTGGTCCCTCAACATACGATGGTAATTTGTTCCAAATGAACCATCGTTATTTGAAACCATCGTACGTTGAGGGATCCGTGCAATGTAAAGTATAGGATGCTATACTCACATGTCCCCGCCACTCCGGACCGTCACCGCTGCCCTGGATGTCGCACTCCATCGCTGTCGCCGCATCCCCGGGGTGTCCCCGCCTCTCCGGACTGTCTCTGCTGCCCGGGATTGTCGCTCTTCATCGCCGTCATCACGTCGCTGCGCACGCCGCTCCTATTGGATGATGGGACGGCGTGCGCGGCGACGTGATGACGACGAAGGAGAGCGACGGCGATGCAGGGGATCCCGAAGAGGGCAGTCCGGAGCACCGGGAACAGGTGAGTGACACTCACCGGACCACAATGGGCACCTTAAATGGCTATCTGGCGGTTGATGAAGCAGTCTGTGCTGCCGGATAGCCGTTTATGTGATGGCCCCGACATACAAAAGCATCGTATGTTGATGCTGCCTTCAACATGCGATGGCCTCTGAGAGGCCATCGTATGTTAAGATGATCGTATGTCGGTGTCATCGTAGGTCGGGGGGTCATTGTATGTATATATACATATATATATATATATATATATATATATATATATTTAAGTAAAATAATATAAAAGTTGTAAATATTGATATAGTTGTAATTGCACTGACCAACAGAATAAAGATACCAGCCCTGATTTATTAATCCTCTTTTTTTTAACCATTTTCATTGTCTTTAACCTCCCTATTAAAAGTAAAATATGACTGTTTAAAAATTTACCAAAAACAAGGTGAACATTTTCCTAAATCACTCGAATTTTGCAAAGCTTAAACCATGGACTTTTTGGGGGGGGGAAATGCTCAGGAAAATAGCCAATCTTTGGCGCATGGCAGTAAAAAATAGAGTGAAATGCGTTTCCTCTGACTTGTGAAACACATGTCAGGAAAGGTATGGCGTAGTCTATTTGATGCAGCCTTAAATGCTTATACCATATAAAATTGAACTGAATTTTACATTTTTGAGTCTGTGCATATCCCCTTTTTCATGTACAGAACATATACAGCAGACCTTGTTTTCTAGATTTTTCATTTGCTGACAGTATGCTGTTATTTACTAGTGATGAGCAGCAGGGGCCATATTTGAATTTGCGATATTTTGCGAATATATTGACGATTATTCGTCCTATGTTCACGCGTATTCGCTATGTTTGTTCATTTTTTTCCATGTGAAAAGTAGCATAAACATTTGCATGTGAAAAAAAAACAAATAAAACTAATATTCGTCATTACGAATATATAGCACTATATTCTAAATATTCGCGAAATCGCGAAGTGCCGATATTCGCGATAAAAATTTGCATTACTAATATTCGGGCTCAACACTATTATTTACTACATGTTAGTAATTCTTTAGTACATGTTCATTATCAGCCTTGGCCATAGCTCATACCTGGAGATCTATCATTGACCTTTCTATTACTGCTGTACATCATTCCTTTACAGCAAGCAACAGATGGACTAGAGAGGAAACGCCCCATGTATTACTTTTTATATTTATAACCTTTAGACCACCATTAGGGTTGCCACCTGGCCGGTATTTTACCTGCACAGCCGGTATTCTGGCCACCCTGCCAGTATTTTTATATTAAAAATACCAGCAATGCAATGGCCGGTATTTATCCAACCAATCCTCCAACTCCCGGAATGTTGCGCCATATACTATACCAGTGTTTCCCAATCAGAGCGCCTCAGGCCATTGCAAAACTACAACTCCCAGCATGCCCGGACAGCCAACGGCTGTCCGGGCATGCTGGGAGTTGTAGTTTTGAAACAGCTGGAGGCACCTCTGATTGGGAAACACTGAACTATACTATATACTACTATATAGTACAACATGCTGGGAGTTGTAGTTTTGCAACAGCTGGAGGCACCTCTGATTGGGAAACACTGACCTATACTATATACTACTATATAGTCCAACATGCTGGGAGTTGTAGTTTTGCAACAGCTGGAGGCACCTCTGATTGGGAAACACTGACCTATACTATATACTACTATATAGTCCAACATGTTGGGAGTTGTAGTTTTGCAACAGCTGGATGCACCTCTGATTGGGAAACACTGACCTATACTATAGACTACTATATAGTCCAACATGCTGGGAGTTGTAGTTTTTGTTTGGGGCAGCTGTCACAGGCGGTATCAGGGCATGCTGGGAGTTGTAGTTAGTAACTAACTGAAACTCCCTAATTTATAAAAAAAAAAAAAGTTGCATCAAAACAAAAAATGGTACTGTTAAAAACTGAAGATCGGGGCGCAAAAAAATGTGCCCCCCATACAGGCCCATATAAGGAGAAATTTAAAAAAGTTATAGGGCCAGAATAGGACAAAATTTCCCCTGCATATGTGTATCCTGTGATGTCACGCATATATAATTAATTATGCAAATTAGCATGGCCGGTATTTTTTTGAAAGAAATGGGGGAGATTTATCAAAACCTGTGCAAAGGAAAAGTTGCCCAGTTGCCCATAGCAACCAATCAGATCATTTCTTTCATTTTGCAGAGGCCTTGTTAAAAATGAAAGAAGCGAGCTGATTGGTTGCTAGGGGCAACTGGGCAACTTTTCCTCTGCACAGGTTTTGATAAATCTCCCCCAATAAGATCAACGTCCTATGTATTTTGGGGCAGTCACAGGTCACTCAGATACAGTAAGTGTATAAGCCAAATCTGCAGATTACTGGTTGACATATCTAAAAATATACAACTGAGGCTGGGTTCACATCACGTTTTTGCCATACTGTTTTCAATCCGTTTTTCTAAAGAAAACCGTATGGCAAAAAAACGTATCGTACAGTATCGGAAAAAGTAAACCTTATGCGTTTTTAAACTGTATACAGTTTTTAAAAGTGCATACAGTTCCGTCCGTTTTTATTTTTAAAAAGCGCATACGAAAATGTTGTCCATTTTTAATGGGAGGGGTGTTGGGTGGGGACTTTAGGATGCAAATGCGCATGTGCAAAGTAAAAATGCCTACAGTTTCACCGTATGGAACCGTATACATGTGCGTTTCCCATTGATGTCCATGTTAAAAAAAAACGTATGCGGTTGCAGTACAGTTTTTAAACCTGAGTCAAAACCGTGGTTGACCACGTTTTTGTCTCCAGTTTAAAAACTGTACTGCAACCGCATATGTTTTTTTTTAACATGGACGTCACTGGGAAACGCACATGTATACGGTTCCATACATGAAACCATATACGGTTTTTACTTTGCACATGCGCATTTGCATCCTAAAGTCGCCACCCAATCACCCCTCCCATTAAAAATGGACAAAATTTTCAAAAACGTATGGGTTTAAAAAAACAAAAACGGACGGAACTGTATGCACTTTTAAAAACAGTATACAGTTTAAAAACGCATACGGTTTACTTTTTCCGATACTGTTCCATCTGTTTTTTTGCCATACGGTTTTCTTTAGAAAAACGGATTGATAACAGTATGGCAAAAACGTAGTGTGAACCCAGCCTTAGGAAGAACAAGGAAACGAACTGCACCCATGATACATTTTATTTTCCATCCTATGGTCCTTTGCTCTTACATACAATGTCAGGCACACAGTGACATAGGGCTGCCCTGGTCTCTGATGTCGGATGTGTATTCCATTTTCTTGGCCTTTCCCGATCTCTGACAACTCATGATAAGAAATAACAAGAATCCGTATATCCAATTACTGGTTCATACAGTTCAGCTTCTTATCCAATATTATCCTGCAAAACAGCTTGACCAGTCACATTCTACAGGGAAGTAGTTATCACAATTTCCTGGAGCATTTCCATGATGAGCTGGCTCTTCGCCCGTAGCACGGTATATTGTCATGTTTATAGCATCCGCTGGAGCAGATCAACAGATTTATTTAATGACTTTTTACACATTTGTAACCATTTTTTATTATTATTATCACAAAGCATCCGGAGTGAAAAATGAATAAACTTTTGCAACAGTCCCTATGGCCGACATTTATCATTGTCTTTAGACTGTTTTTTGTGCCTACAAAAGGCTGTCAGCTGTCTCCTTGATAAAGCCACATTAAGTGGCGAAACATGTCGGGGTGTGACAGTATTGTATTTTAACTCGCAATATCCACTGCTGTCTAAACTCATTGCAGCCAATAAATAAGGTCCTAGTTAACACTCGTGCCTGTGGTACACAGCAGGTGCGAGGCACTAGGTGGTCACTACACCTTGAGACACAGTAGAGGTCTAATATTGACCATTAGCCACCTGTATAAGTGGCCATAGAGTAGGGAGGTACATATCTCACTCTGGAGTACATCCAGTTTCTCAGAACTTTGAATTAACCCCTACTCATCCGTTGGAGTTAGGCTTTGTCAGCCCAAAGAACTGACTTATGAGCAGGAATTGACCAATATAGGACCTAGGCTTAGTCATATATGTACATGACAACAGTGGAATGGTAATTTTAATACTGTTGGTTTCCTCACGTTTCATATTTTTTGATTACAATAAAAGTAAAGTTTTAACACTAGTGTGACACATGCAATATAGAGGTCTTTTGTTACTTAACCCTTTGGGTTAAATTGTTGTAGCTTCTCTACCTCTCCATGTGCCATTTGGGCCGTTAGTCAGTAGGTTGGTTACAAAAGGCACAAAAAGGCGCAAGCAGGGTTTATTTGTGCCTTTTCTTGCGCCTTTTTGTTTACATATTTCTGCTGATTTTGGGTTGCAATCCACTGATTTTGGCAATACACATGATATAGAAGGGATTTATGAACTGCGACTTTTTGTAAAAAGGCACAAAAAAGGCGCAAGGCCACTGAAAAGTCTCTAAAACTACACCATCCCAGACCTGGCGTAGCTTTTTAGTGTATGTGAAGAGAGGAATTTGAGAAAATGTTACCTGCACAAAATTTATCAAATGCTCTGAACATTTAACAAATTTGGTTCTCCTACACATCACCAGCACACAAAAAAGGTGTAAAAAATGCTTCACTTACACCTACAATGATAAATGCTTCACTGACACTGCCGACGGGGATGCGATTCGCATAGCGGGACGCGCCCGCTCGCGGATCGCATCCCAATCCACTTACCTGTCCCGGTCCCTGGCTGTCACGTCCTGGCGCGCGCGGCTCCACTCTCTAGGGCGCATGTGCGCCAGCTCTCTAAGATTTATAGGGCCAGTGCACCACTAATGGGTGCCTGGCCCAATCAGTGTAATTAGCTTCCACCTGCTCCACGCCTTTATAACCTCACTTCCCCTTCCCAGCATTGCCGGATCTTGTTGCCCTTGTGCCTAGTGAAAGCGTTTCCTGTGATTGCCATACCAGTGTTTCCAGACCTTCTGCCGTAACCATTGACTACGAACCTTGCAGCCTGCCCTGACCTTCTGCTACGTCTGACCTCGACTCTGTCTAGTCCTTCTGTCCCACGCCTTCTCAGCAGTCAGCGAGGTTGAGCCGTTACCGGTGGATACGACCTGGTTGCTACCGCCGCAGCAAGACCATCCCGCTTTGCGGCGGGCTCTGGTGAATACCAGTAGCAGCTTAGAACCGGTCCATCGGTACGGTCCACGCCAATCCCTCGCTGACACAGAGGATCCACATCCAGCCTGCCGAATCCTAACAGTAGATCCGGCCATGGATCCCGCTGAGGTGCCACTGCCAAGTCTCGCTGACCTCGCCACCGTGGTCGCCCAACAAGGACAGCAGCTGTCACAGTTGTCCGCCATGCTACAGCAGCTTCTACCTCTTCAGCAGCAACCATCTCCTCCGCCAGCTCCTGCACCTCCTCCGCAGCGAGTGGCCACTCCTAGCCTCCGCTTGTCTCTGCCGGACAAATTTGATGGGGACTCTAAACTCTGCCGTGGTTTCCTGTCCCAATGCTCCCTACACTTGGAGATGTTGTCGGACCAATTTCCCACAGAACGGTCAAAGGTGGCTTTCGTGGTTAGTCTCCTGTCTGGGAAGGCCTTGTCATGGGCCACACTGCTCTGGGACCGCAATGATCCTGTCACTGCCACTGTCCAGTCCTTCTTCGCTGAAATCCGTAGTGTCTTCGAGGAGTCTGCCCGAGCCTCTTCTGCCAAAACTGCCTTGTTGAACCTTGTCCAAGGAAATTCTTCTGTGGGCGAATACGCCATCCAATTTCGTACCCTCGCCTCTGAATTATCTTGGAACAATGAGGCCCTCTGCGCGACCTTCAAAAAAGGCCTATCCAGTAACATCAAGGATGTGCTGGCCGCACAAGAAATTCCTGCCAACCTGCATGAACTTATTCATTTGGCCACCCGCATTGACATGCGTTTTTCTGAAAGACACCAGGAGCTCTGCCAGGAAAAGGACCTTGATCTCTGGGCACCTCTCTCCCGGAATCCTTTGCAGTCTACCCCTTTGCCTCCCACCGAGGAGGCTATGCAAGTGGATCGGTCTCGCCTGACCCATGAAGAGAGGTCTCGTCGCAGAGATAAAAATTTATGCCTCTACTGCGCTAGTACCGAACATTTCCTAGTGGATTAGGGCAATCCACTAGGAAATGGGCATTCATCCTCCGCATCTGGGAAACGCACGCACCCAGCTCACGTCGGAGTGGCGTCTCTTGGTGTGAAGTCTGCTTCTCCATGTCTCACTGTGCCCGTGCGGATTTCTCCTTCTGCCAACTCCTCCTTCTCAGCTGTGGCCTTCTTGGACTCTAGTTCTGCGGGAAATTTTATTTTGGCCTCTTTTGTTAATAGGTTCAGCATCCCAGTGACCCGTCTCGTCAAGCCGCCCTACATTTCTTCTGTCAACGGAGTAAAATTGGACTGCACTGTGCGTTACCGCACAGAACCCCTGCTTATGAGCATTGGACTGCATCACGAAAAAATTTAATTTTTTATTCTGCCCAACTGCACCTCTGAAGTCCTCCTCGGTTTGCCATGGCTCCAACGTCATTCTCCTACCCTTGACTGGACCACCGGGGAGATCAAGAATTGGGGTTCATCTTGTCACAAACGATGCCTCACATCTGCTCCCACTTGTCTAACTCCTGAGGTTCCACCCATACCGGTCCCTCACAAGGCTTACCAGGATATTTTCGGCAAAAAGCAAGCTGGGATTTTACCTCCTCATAGCCCCCTTCCTGGTAACACTCTGCCCCGTGGCAAGCTTCACCCTCTGCCCCCCCTCCCCATTCCCACTTCTTCTGGATTGCCTGCTATTGATGAAGTTACCCAGGACTTCTCTGTCATCCGGAAGGAAACTCAAGAATCGCTCCCAATGGCCTCGTCTTGTATGAAGGGACAAGCAGACAAAAGAGGGGGAGACCTAAGGGGGGGGTACTGTTACGCCGAGTGCTCCAGGTCCCTGCTCCTCCCCGGAGCGCTCGCGGCGTTCTCCTCTCTGCAGCACCCCGGTCAGACCCGCTGACCGGGAGCGCTGCACTGACACTGCCGACGGGGATGCGATTCGCATAGCAGGACGCGCCCGCTCGCGGATCGCATCCCAATCCACTTACCTATCCCGGTCCCCGGCTGTCACGTCCTGGCACGCGCGGCTCCGCTCTCTAGTGCGCGCGCACCCAGCTCTCTAAGATTTAAAGGGCCAGTGCACCACTAATTGGTGCCTGGCCCAATCAGTGTAATTAGCTTCCACCTGCTCCACGCCTTTATAACCTCACTTCCCCTTCCCAGCATTGCCGGATCTTGTTGCCCTTGTGCCTAGTGAAAGCGTTTGGTGTGATTGCCATACCAGTGTTTCCAGACCTTCTGCCGTTACCATTGACTACGAACCTTGCCGCCTGCCCTGACCTTCTGCTACGTCTGACCTCGCCTCTGTCTAGTCCTTCTGTCCCACGCCTTCTCAGCAGTCAGCGAGGTTGAGCCGTTACCGGTGGATACAACCTGGTTGCTACCGCCGCAGCAAGACCATCCCGCTTTGCGGCGGGCTCTGGTGAATACCAGTAGCAGCTTAGAACCAGTCCACCGGTACGGTCCACGCCAATCCCTCGCTGACACAGAGGATCCACATCCAGCCTGCCGAATCCTAACAAGGAGTAACTCACTTGGAGTGAAGATCCCTCAGCACTTCCAGACACATCAGTAAATATAAAACACAAGCTTTTATCTTCTTAAAAAACATCAAGGTAGCTAATCATATTAAAAACATGGACCAACGTGTTTCAGCTGTGTGGCCTTTCTCTACAGCCGAAATGCATCAGTCCATGTTTTTAATATGATTAGCTACCCTGATGTTTTTTAAGAAGATAAAATAAAAGCTTGTGTTTTATATTTACTGATGTGTCTGGAAGTGCTGAGGGATCTTCACTCCAAGTGAGTTACTCCTTTCTACTACGTACCTTGTCCACGGCAGCAACGCCCTGACAGCACCTGGAACAATCAGGAATCAATGCAGCTACAACTTGCATGGAGAGGGGAGCAGACTTTCCCTTCTTTTTGCTTAGTATAACTAAGGCACACAGTCCCTGCAAATATCCCTATGGATACCCTGGACTAACTATCTTTACCATTTGAGTCCTGTAATTTTGTGGTTGATTTGACTTTTCTATATGCAAACCATCGTATTTCATGCTGTCAGTCTACATCAGTGTTTTCCCTGGTTGGGAAACACTAATCTACATGAACATTTCATTATATTGTAAGATATATCTAAGATCTGCGTTTCCTTAGAAGCTGTAATCAAGAAGGATTTAAGTCGTTTTTAAAAAAGAAACAAAAAAAAACAATCGTATATGTGGGTGCTAATACGACAGGTTTTTGTTTTTTTCTATCATTACTTCCCATTGTTTGTTGTCACTACAGAAGTCGTGTCCAGCCTGTGAATGAAGTAGCTCTCTCCCCCCTCTATCAGCAGGAAGTCTTAGCGTGATCTTTGTTACCAGTCAATAGATAATCACTTTCAGATGATCTGCTGCATTTATACTAAGCTATCCCATTGTGAAGAGAATGTTACAAATAGCAGGAATCCTCCTGCCATTATGTCTTCTCCTATCCATTAGCCTGTTTGGGTCAGTTAGTATTGAATTTTCTCACATCCATAACTAAGGGTGCAGCACAGGCACCAAAAACACTTGGGTTTACGTGAGGTACTTATATTTTACCTGCTTTCTATATGATTTTTTAAGTTTTCTACAAAAAAATTTTTATTGCACCATCTTCGCTGAATCAGTCTACTGTTTGACCACAGCAACTTTCCTATGCTGATCAATTTCTCCAGATCAGCTATTCTTGACTGCTGGGTCATAGAATGGAGTTCCTGATTATCCATTGTTTAAAAATCCCTGGCTTGTGCAGTTTCATGCGGATTGTAGCTTAACCCCCTTAACGACGAAGGACGTAAATGTACGTCCTGGTGATGCGGTACTTAACGCACCAGGACGTACATTTACGTCCTAAGCATAACCGCGGGCATGGGAGCGATGCCCGGATCATGCGCGGCAGGTCCCGGCTGTTGATCGCAGCCAGGGACCCGCCGGTAATGGCGGACATCCGCGATCCCGCGGATGTCTGCCATTAACCCCTTAGATGCCGTGATCAATACTGTCATCCAATAGGAACGGCGTGCGGCAGGCCCAGTAAGGCCTTGTGGCAGACAACGGAGGACCGGAGAAGACCAGGAAAGCCCAGCAGAGCCCAGTGGAGTACCAAAGAGGACTAGAAGAGCCCAACAGAGGCCCGGGGACACCATCGGGAGCAGCAGGGACAGGTGAGTAGGACTTTACTTTTTTACATTGCACGAATCCCTCAAAATACCAATTACCATCGTATGTTGAGGGATCACTAGACATGTGCAGAACCAAAAATCAGAATTAACGAATGCATTCGTTGTTTCCAACGAATGCATCCGGTTTTTAAACGAATGCACCCGAAAACGAAAAAAAAATTCACGGATACATCCGAAAACCGAATATGACGAATGCACAGAATTCCGAATATTCACAGAACTGAAAATTTAAAAAAACGAAAACGAACATAACGAAAAAAACGAAATTTTTGGTTCTGCACATGTCTAATAGGGATATATGCAGCGACTATGCACCTTAGGGGTGTATGATGTTAGGGTAAAGTTAAGGGACGACTAGCTAGAATTAGTCCATTGTATGTATACTATTCCTGTTCATCACTCACCTTCTGCTTCTTTCTTGGCTGCCATCATCACCACTTGTTTGTGCCATCATCTACTCCCTTATCAATGGTTAGTATTCTTGGTGTTTCATCAGTCAAAATTGCTACGTATGTTTCTCTTGTGACTGCTGCTTGTTGTACTACTTGGCTTTATTGTAAGTCCTGGGAGTATCCGAGTACTAGGAACGACAGTTAGAATCTGGGAAAGTTATAGGTGAAGTCCAGTGCTGCTGTCTGATGACCAGCAGGTGTTGGTATAGGAAAAATAATTTGTGGCTTTAAAGGGGTACTCCACTACTCCAGTGTTCAGAACATTTTGTTCGGAAGGCTGGGTGCAGTACAGGCTGCGGGGGCAGCCATGCCCCCTCCCATGGACTTGCATTGTGGGGGCATGGCAAGACATCATGACCCCCGCAGCCTGCACCCAGCCTTCGGAACAAATGTTCCGAACGCTGGGGCAGTGGAGTACCCCTTTAATTAAATATAGTTACATATAGGAAGGTTGAAAAAAGGCACATGTCCATCGAGATCAAGCAAGTTTCCAAACTAAGACAGTATGGATGGCTAAAAGTATTTATAAAACACAAAAATTCATATTTTTATCTTAAAGGTTAAAAAAGGAGCATTACGCTAAATAGGAAAAAGCTTTTAGCTGGTGGGATAAAATATGAAAAACTAGTCAATCCATGTATCCAAAACATGAAATATCTTGTAACTAGCTTTAATTTGTGCTGTCTGACGTTAATAGATGCTTCAAATGTCTAGTTCAGAGCTTTACTGTAGCTACAATAGAAGCACAGATACATGTAACCCAATAGAGAACATGAGAAAATGCTCCGGACCAGAAATTAGTGGCAAACATTTGAGCTTAACTCAGCCTTGAGGAGCCATCTGCATGCTTAAGATAACCTCCATAGAGTGTACGCTTAAGTCATTTGTAATTTCTAGCTGGAGATTATGTCCTGTGAACCATTGCAGCTCTAACAGAGTGACTCTCTATGTGATTTATCACAATTTTGTAGTTGATTTGATTATATAGAAAGAAATATCATTTAAATAGAGGTTACGGCCTACCTAGCATGAAACTGCATGACTGTAGCATGTGATATGATGGACTGACATGGATAGTTGATCATTGGAGTCATATTACTTTTACGGTTGACTTCATTTTCTCTTTTCATGCAAGCCCACCCATCGTGTGCTGTCATCCCAGTACTATGATTCCCAGACTACAGAAATGCTTTAGATTAGCATAAATGACATTAGAAGGTCTACATCTCCTATGACAATGTTTTTAACCCCTTAAGGACTGAGCCCTTTTTCACCTTAAAGGGATACTCCGCCCCTAGCATCTTATCCCCTATCCAAAGGATAGGGGATACAATGTCAGATCGCCAGGGTCCTGCTGCTGGGGACCCCTGGGATCCCGGCTGCGGCACCCCGCTATCATTACTGCACAGAGCAGACTCGCTCCGTGCGTAATGATGGGCAATACATGGGCCGGAGCATCGTACGCCTCGGCTCCACCCCCTGTGACGTAATGGCCCGCCCCCTCAATACAAGTCTATGGGAGTGGGCGTGGTGGCCATCATGCCCCCTCCCATGGACTTGCATTAAGGGGGCGGGCCACTATGTCGAGGGGCGGAGCCGTGACATCACGATGCTCCGGCCCCTGTATCGCTGGTCATTACGCACAGAGCGAGTCTGCTCTTTGCAGTATTGATAGCAGGGTGCCGCAGCCCAGATCCCGGGGGTCCCCAGCAGCGGGACCCTGGAGATCTGACATCTTATCCCCTATCCTTTGGATAGGGGATAAGATGTCTTGGGGCGGAGTACCCCTTTAAGGACTGAGCCCTTTTTTGCAATTCTGACCCCTGTCACTTTATGCATTAATGACTCTGGGATGCTTTTACTGTTTATTTTGATTCCGAGATAGTTTTTTTGTGACATATTCTACTTTAACATAGTGGTAAATTTTCATCGTTACTTGCATCCTTTCTTGGTGAAAAATCCCCAAATTTCATGAAAATTTTGAAAATGTAGCAATTTTCTAACTTGGATTTTCCAAATAAATTATATATTGATTCACATAAACAATGTGTCTACTTTATGTTGGCATCATAAAGTTGACATGTTTTTACTTCTGGAAGACATTAGTGGGCTTCAAAATTCAGCAGAAATTTTCCAATTTTTCACGAAAATGTTAACATCTGAATTTTTCAGGGACCAGTTCAGTTTGAAGTGGATTTGTTAGAAATACCCCATAAGTTACCCCATTATAAAAACTGCACCCCTCAAAGTATTCAAAATGACATTCAGAAAGTTTGTTAACCCTTTTGGTGTTTCACAGGAATAGCAGCAAAGTGAAGGAGAAAATTCTAAATCTTAATTTTTTACACTTGCATGTTCTTGTAGAGCCATTTTTTTTAATTTTTACATGGGGTAAAAGGAGAGAAATCCCCCCAAAATGTGTAACCCCATTTCTCTTGAGTAAGGATATACCTCACATGTGGATATAAAAGTGCTCTGTGGGTGCACCAGAGGGCTCAGAAGGGAAGGAGCGACAATGGGATTTTAGAGAGAGAATTTTGCTGAAATGGTTTTTGGGGGGCATGTGGCATTTAGGAAGCCCCTATGGTGCCAGCACAGCAAAAAAAAAACACATGGCATACTATTTTGGAAACTACACTCCCCAAGAAACGTAAAAAGGAGTATAGTGAGCCTTAACACACCACAGGTGTTTGACGAGTTTTCGTTAAAGTCGGATGTGTAAATGAAAAAAAAAATTTCACTAAAATGCTGGTTTTCCCCCCAAATTTCAAATTTTTACAAGGGGTAATAGGAGAAAATGGCTCCCAAAATTTGTATGGAAATACCCCATGTGTGGACGTCAAGTGCTCTGCTGGCGCACTACAATGCTCAGAAGAGAAGTAGCCACATTTGGCTTTTGGAAAGCAAATTTTGCTGAAATGGTTTTGGGGGGGCATGTTGCATTAGGAAGCCTCTATAGTGCACGAACAGAAAAAAAAACACATGGTAAACTATTTTGAAACCAATACCCCTCGAGGAAATACCCCATGTGTGGACGTCAAGTGCTCTGCTGCCGCACTACAATGCTCAGAAGAGTAGGAGCGCCATTGGGCTTTTGGAGAGAGAATTTGTTTGGAATGGAAGTCGTGGGCCATGAGCATTTACAAAGCCCCCCGTGGTGCTAGAACAATGGACCCCCCCCCCCACCATGTGACCCCATTTTGGAAACTACACCCCTCACAGAATTTAATAAGGGGAGCAGTGAGCATTTACACCCCACTGGCATTTGACAGATCTTTGGAACAGTGGGCTGTGCAAATGAAAAATTTAATTTTTCATTTTCACGGACCACTGTTCCAAAAATCTGTCAGACACCTGTGGGGCGTAAATGCTCACTGCACCCCTTATTCCATTCCGTGAGGAGTGCAGTTTCCAAAATGGGGTCCATTGTTATGGTACTACGGGGCTTTGTAAACACACATGGCCTTCAATTCCGGACACATTTTCTCTACAAAAGCCCAATGGCACTCCTTCTCTTCTGAGCATTGTAGTTCGGCTGTAGAGCACTTTGCATCCACCTTTTGGATATGCTCTTACTCATAAGAAATGGGGTTACAAATTATGGGGGGCTTTTTTCGGGTAATTTAGGGTAACAACAGCATTTTAGTTAAAAAAAAAAAAATTCCCTTCCAACATTCACGAAAATTCATCACACACCTGTGGGATGTTAAGGCTCACTATACCCCTTGTTACATTCCGTGAGGGGTGTAGTTTCCAAAATGGGGTCACACGTGGGTATTTATTTTTTGGCGTTTATGTTAGAACCACTGTAAAATCAGCCACCCCTGTGCAAATCACCAATTTAGGCTTCAAATGTACATTGCGCGCTCTCCCTCCTGAGCCTTGTTGTGCGCCCGCAGAGCATTTTACATATGGGGTATTTCCATACTCAGGAGAAATTGCGTTACATATTTTGGGGGTCTTTTTTTTCCTTTTACTTCTTGTGAAAATAATTTTTTTTTTTTTTTGCACTAACAGGCTGGTGTAGACCCCATCTTTTCCTTTTCATAAGAGGTAAAAGGAGCCCCCCCAAAATTTGTAACTCAATTGGAAATACCCCATATGTGGCCCTAAACTGTTTCCTTGAAATACGACAGGGCTCCAAAGTGAGAGAGTGCCATGCTCATTTGGGAGTTGTTGTTTTGCAATGGCTGGAGGCTCCGTTTTGGAAACACTGCCAACGATATGTTTTTCATTTTTATTGGGGGGGGGGACAGTGTAAGGGGGTGTATATGTAGTGCTTTACCCTTTATTATGGGCTAGTGTAGTGTAGTGTTTTTAGGCTACATTCACACAGGCAGGGGGTTACGTTGAGTTTCCTGCTAGGAGTTTGAGTGGCGGCTCAAACTTGAAGCAGGAAACTCACTGTGAACTTGCCCGTGTGAATGTACCCTGTACATTCACATGGGAGGGGGGGCACCCCAGGAGGAGGGGCACCCCAAACCTCCATCTGTTGCAAAACTACAATTCCCAACATGCAATGACAGACCGTGCATGCTGGGAGTTGTAGTTTTGCAACAGCTGGAGGCACACTAGTTGGAAAACCTTCAGTTAGGTTCTGTTACCTAACTCAGTATTTTCAAACCAGTGTGCCTCCAGCAGTTGCAAAACTACAACTCCCAGCATGTACTGATCGCCGAAGGGCATGCTGGGAGTTGTAGCTATGCAACAGCTGGAGGTACGCAACTACAACTCCCAGCATGGCGAGACAGCCGTTTGCTGTTCATGCATGCTGGTAGTTGCAGTTTTGCAAGATTTAGAGGGCCACGGTTTAGAAAACACCGCACAGTGATCTCCAAACTGTGGCCCTCCAGATGTTGCAAAACTACAAATCCCAGCATGCCCAAACAGCAAACTGCTGTGTGGGCATGCTGGGTGTTGTAGTTTTGCAACATCTGGAGGGCTACTGTTTAGAGACCACTGTATAGTAGTCTCCAAACTGTAGCCCTTCGGATGTTGCTAGGCAACTCACCTGCTTCCGTAGTCTGCACCAGGGAGCCAGCTGCACGTCATCGCCGCCCGCTGCCGCTGCTGCCACAGGTAAGTGGCCTCCGGCGCTGGTCACAGGACAGTTCCCCTGTTCTGCCAGGACCACTTGCGATCAGACATCTTATCCCCTATCCTTAGGTTAGGGGATAAGATGTCTAGCAATGGAGTATCCCTTTAAAGCTTCAAATATTTCACAGTGTAAGATTATTGAAGCATATTTGTTTCTAGATTGTACATAAAGCAGTTCTCTCCCCCTTACCCCAGCAGAATATCACAGCATAATCTCTAAAATCAAGAAGTAGATAAATAACTTTCACGTATTCTACTAAATGTTAATATACTCATTTATTTTCGTGTTTTTGAGGCTGCAGAAGACGCCTGTCATTGTTTATTCTTCTCTAAGCTGTTATAGCAATACTGTTTACTTAGCAACAGTTCTGTGATGAGAAGAAAAATTGTCTTACAATCTATATGAAAAAAAATCGTAAAATCGTAATCACTATTAACAGGGGATCCCCTATCACAAGGATCTGATCGCAAGGGGTCCTGCAATTGGATTGTGAGAATTTCCCCCCGACCATTCCCCACTGAACTGTGAGAATGGGGACCTGACACTCTCCTTTGAATAATGTGGAGGGTCAATATACACTCCATTCATTCTCTATGGAGCCACCAGAGATAGCCGGGCACTGTACTAATATCTGGCAGCTGTCACGATGCCGGCTGGCAGGAGGTGGATCCTCTGTGCCAGAGAGGGATTGGCGTGGACCGTGCTAGTGGACCGGTTCTAAGTCACTACTGGTTTTCACCAGAGCCCGCCGCAAAGCGGGATGGACTTGCTGCGGCGGTAGTGACCAGGTCGTATCCACTAGCAACGGCTCAACCTCTCTGGCTGCTGAAGATAGGCGCGGTACAAGGGAGTAGACAGAAGCAAGGTCGGACGTAGCAGAAGGTCGGGGGCAGGCGGCAAGGTTCGTAGTCAGGGTGGATAGCAGAAGTACTGGTACACAGGCTTTGGACACACAAAACGCTTTCACTGGCACAAGGCAACAAGATCCAACAAGGGAGTGCATGGGAGGAGGTCAGATAAAGGCAGGGAGCAGATGGAAGCCAATTAAGCTAATTGGGCCAGGCACCAATCATTGGTGCACTGGCCCTTTAAGTCTCAGGGAGCTGGCGCGCGCGCGCCCTAGAGAGCGGAGCCGCGCGCGCCAGCACATGACAGCAGGGGACGGGAACGGGTAAGTGACCTGGGATGCGATTCGCGAGCGGGCGCGTCCCGCTGTGCGAATCGCATCCCCGACGGCCATGACAGTGCAGCGCTCCCGGTCAGCGGGACCGACCGGGGCGCTGCGGAGAGAGAGACGCCGTACGCGCTCCGGGGAGGAGCGGGGACCCGGAGCGCTAGGCGTAACAGTACCCCCCCCCTTAGGTCTCCCCTTCTCTTTGTCCGGTAACTGCCTCCCCTGGGATGAGGACACCGGGAAAGGATGGAGGGATTCCTCAACGGCAGGCAGTACAGCAGGAGTGGGAATGGGGAGGGAGGGCAGAGGGCGAGGCCTGGCACGGGGCAGTGTGACACCAGGACGAGGACCATGAGGAGGCACCGAGGCTTGCCTGACTGGACTGGGAGGGGGGGAGAGGCACTTCTTAAGGCGGGCAGAGTCCATAACGACCTTAGGGAGACCGGATACAGGAGGAACCACAGGGTCACGGCAGGGAGTACTGGTAACCGGATTAAGGCAGTCCTTGAAGCAAGAGGTACCCCAGCTCTTGATCTCCCCTGTGGACCAATCCAGGGTTGGGGAATGGTGTAGAAGCCAGGGTAGTCCAAGGAGAACTTCAGAAGTGCAATTGGGGAGGACCAAAAACTCAATTTTCTCATGATGAGGTCCGATGCACATTAGGAGGGGCTTCGTGCGGAAACGCACGGTGCAATCCAACCTGGCTCCGTTGACCGCGGAAATGTGGAGTGGCTTGACAAGACGGGTCACCGGGATGCGGAATTTATTCACCAAGGACTCCCGAATAAAATTCCCAGAGGCACCAGAGTCCAGGCAGGCCACGGCTGAGAGGGAAGAGCTGGCTGAAGAAGAAATCCGTACAGGCACCGTGAGACGTGGAGAAGCAGACTTAGAGCCAAGAGACGCCACACCCACGTGAGCTGGGTGCGTGCGTACGTTTCCCAGGCGTGGAGGACGGATAGGGCAATCCACCAAGAAATGCTCGGTACTGGCACAGTACAGACAAAGATTCTCTTCATTACGGCGATTCCTCTCTTCCAGGGTCAGGCGAGACCGATCCACTTGCATGGCCTCCTCGGCGGGAGGCCTAGGCGCAGATTGCAATGGAGACTGTGGGAGAGGTGTCCAGAGATCTAAGTCTTTTTCCTGGCGGAGCTCTTGATGCCTCTCAGAAAAACGCATGTCAATGCGAGTGGCTAGATGAATGAGTTCATGCAGGTTGGTAGGAGTATCTCGTGCGGCCAGAACATCTTTAATGTTGCTGGATAGGCCTTTTTTAAAGGTCGCGCAGAGGGCATCATTATTCCAGGAAAGTTCAGAAGCAAGAGTACGGAATTGTATGGCGTACTCGCCAACGGAAGAATTACCCTGGACCAGGTTTAACAGGGCAGTCTCAGCAGAAGAGGCTCGGGCAGGTTCCTCAAAGACACTTCGAATTTCCGAGAAGAAGGAGTGTACAGAGGCAGTGACGGGGTCATTGCGGTCCCAGAGCGGTGTGGCCCATGACAGGGCTTTTCCAGACAGAAGGCTGACTACGAAAGCCACCTTAGACCTTTCAGTAGGAAACTGATCCGACATCATTTCCAAATGCAGGGAACATTGCGAAAGAAAGCCACGGCAAAACTTAGAGTCCCCATTAAATTTGTCCGGCAAGGACAGGCGGAGGCTAGGAGTGGCCACTCGCTGCGGAAGAGGTGCAGGAGCTGGCGGAGGAGATGGTTGCTGCTGCTGTAGCTGAGACTGAATCTGCTGTAGCTGCGATTGGAGTTGCTGAGTCATGGTGGTCAAGTACGACAGCTGGTGATCTTGTTGGGCAATCTGTCGGGCTTGCTGGGCGACCAGTGTGGGGAGGTCGGCGACAACAGGCAGAGGAACTTCAGCGGGATCCATGGCCGGATCTACTGTCACGATGCCGGCTGGCAGGAGGTGGATCCTCTGTGCCAGAGAGGGATTGGCATGGACCGTGCTAGTGGACCGGTTCTAAGTCACTACTGGTTTTCACCAGAGCCCGCCGCAAAGCGGGATGGACTTGCTGCGGCGGTAGTGACCAGGTCGTATCCACTAGCAACGGCTCAACCTCTCTGGCTGCTGAAGATAGGCGCGGTACAAGGGAGTAGACAGAAGCAAGGTCGGACGTAGCAGAAGGTCGGGGGCAGGCGGCAAGGTTCGTAGTCAGGGTGGATAGCAGAAGTACTGGTACACAGGCTTTGGACACACAAAACGCTTTCACTGGCACAAGGCAACAAGATCCGGCAAGGGAGTGCATGGGAGGAGGTCAGATAAAGGCAGGGAGCAGATGGAAGCCAATTAAGCTAATTGGGCCAGGCACCAATCATTGGTGCACTGGCCCTTTAAGTCTCAGGGAGCTGGCGCGCGCGCGCCCTAGAGAGCGGAGCCGCGCGCGCCAGCACATGACAGCAGGGGACGGGAACGGGTAAGTGACCTGGGATGCGATTCGCGAGCGGGCGCGTCCCGCTGTGCGAATCGCATCCCCGACGGCCATGACAGTGCAGCGCTCCCGGTCAGCGGGACCGACCGGGGCGCTGCGGAGAGAGAGACGCCGTACGCGCTCCGGGGAGGAGCGGGGACCCGGAGCGCTAGGCGTAACAGCAGCTTCATAAAGAATAATTAGAGAGTGTGCCAACCCACCATGCCATTTAGCAGGGGCAGAAGGGGGGTTATATCCTTGTTCTAGCCGGAGGGTTATATCCCTGTTGTGGGTAGTGACAATCAGACCCTTCTATAATACATTTTATTTGTGCAAATACCCTTTTAAGATAGAGCCACATTGGATGGATATTCTGTGGATTTCACAGATGAGTTTGCAGCAGCTTATTGCATCAAATCATGTGGAATTTTTTGTGGATTTTGAGTGCAGATAAAATTAGATTTCACTATTTCACTGTCATTTGCTAGATTAGGGTACTCTGATCACACCATTCTTTGTAGTTTCTTTATACACCCTTCTGTTTCTTAGATATGAGGGTTCATAGTTTTTCAGATGGATGTGAACTTAATTTTAATAATGGGAGAGAATATCAGATGATGGGCGGGATTATACGACCAAGGGAGGTGAATGTTGTACATTGGGGGCATGTATGCCTAATACACACCCCCTGACTTTATAATCCCGTTAGTCACTCCCATTATTAAAATTACATTTATTAAATTATAGAAACTGTAAAAAGGTGTGTGATCAGAGTACCCTAAGCTATTTAAATGGGTTATCCACCATAAGGTGATTTTAGCACGTACCTGGCAGACAGTAATGGTCATGCTTAGGAAGGATCTGCGCTTGTCTTGGGGCTAAATGGCTATGTTGTGAGATTACCATAACACTGTGGCTAGCTTTTTGTGAACTGGTATTTCCTGTTCGACTTTTCTTCTTTTGACTACAAATCCCATAATTCCATTTTCCTCCCTCCCACACCATCCATTGAAACATAAATGAGCTGCATCCATTCAAAGGACCTGTGGTTTTTAATCAGGGTGCCTACAACTTTTGCATTAGTTGCAGATTGATCTCTCTCCCACCAAACAATCCCTCCACCCATTGAAGCAGACAGGCTCCCTGTCATCAGCTGACTAGTGATGTCAGGTCTTAGAAAAGTCTGAGACAACAGTCATTTTGTATGCTTTTAAAATAAATATTGGGGTGAAAATCACAGAATTGTGAGAAAACCGTCACACACAGGTACAGACACTATATTATGAACTACACTAACTTTACATCCCTCTAGCATAGTCAAATAAAAAAAATTCCTGGAATACCCCTTTAATGATAGAAACATCCCAGTTTATTTAGGATGGCCACAGGTTTCCTTTAATGGGAAAAGTTGAATGTACTTAAAATGCCTAATTTAATTGTTTTACAAGTTTCTGTGGCAAAATGCACAACTATATCATTTCATTTCTAGATTTGTTGCAGATTTCTTTGACCTTCAATAGTGGAAACAAGAGATGAGCGCAGTTACAGCAATTAGAATCGTCACAAACTTCTCGGCTCGGCGGTTGCTGACTTTAGCCTGCATGAATTAGTTCAGCTTTCTGGAGCTCCGTTGGGCTGGAGACTGTCTTCTAGGACTGTATCCACCTTTTCCAGCCCACCGGAGCACCTGAAAGCTGAACTAATTTATGCAGGCTAAAGTCAGCAACTTTTGTGACTTAAAGGGCACAAAAAGTTCACAATTTCATCATGGTTTATTATTTGCAGTCAGCTGCATCCTGATATTGCTGCAACTCAGTGCATTACATTAGTAAAAAAGTGCACATACACAAAGTCAAAACTAGGAAGAAAAGTCACATAACTTGCAACACAAGACATCACACAGCTGAACAAAATGTACAGCCATAATGGGTTTTATTGTCTTCTAAAACCAAAATGTGTTTTCCACAGCAGGAATGTAATTGATGTGATTGATGTCCCTGTCAGAGAAGCACAATACCAGCCATATTGTCACAAATACATTACATAATGTTAACTAAGTCCTATTATTCCTGTCTACCGCGCACGCCGACAACAAGAGGTCAACAAATTGGTCATTTAAGATTTTATAATATTCTTATTATCCAGATTTATTAATTTCCTGCCAAAGTCCGGAGCTCAGTGGGAGGAAGTGATACAGGATACAGTAATATTACTTTTTATACCTTATTGTTTACATTTGTGTTCCTTTGATCATTTTGTATACAATATTAGTTTTAGAGGCATTTTTAAATATTGACTAGTTTATCAATTGCAATATATGTTGCATTAGAACATGCACTTAATTTGCACAGTTAAAGGGTAACTCCGGTGGAAAAAACTATATTTTTCAAATCAACTGGTGCCAGAAAGTTAGACAGATTTGTAAATTACTTCTATTAAAAAATCTTAACCCTTCCAGTAATTATCAGTTGCTGTATGCTCCAGAGGAAGTCTTGTAGTTCTTTCTAGCCTGACCACAGTCAGGGGCGTTGCTAGGTCTCCAAAAGACCCGGGGCTGGAGCCCATAGTCCAGCCACGCCCCTTAACCACACAATCAAACACGCCCCTAGCCACGCCCTCAGGCAGAAAGAGAAAGAGGCCAAAGCAGCAAGCAGGAGCTCAGCAAAGGCACGACAGACTGTTTCACGTCAGTGACTCTTCCTTTTAACCTTAATGACCGGGCCCCTTTTTTCTTTTTCTTTTTTATTATATTTATTTTTATTGATTTTAAATGTTTCATACAAGCAAAAACAAAAACATAAAATAAAAAATACAGAAGAATCATAGCCTTATAATGATTACTTCATTATATTGCATTTATTTAGTCACTGACTGATGGTTCATCCCTTTCATCCTTCAGTCATTCACTCCATTCATCCCCAACTGTTCTATCTTTACTATCTTATTGCTCCTTAGGTTCTGTTTTACTTTATTTTATTTTGTTTCCCTATCCAAAAATTCTCACTTATTTATACTAGTTGTTTTAATTCCTTTAATAATTGTTCCCACATTATCGATTGGTAGAGCGATGCCTTAGTGTTACCTAGTCTATCAATTATCACATTGTCATGACCGACTGGGGGACAGGGAGAGTGAGCCCTAACTGACCCTAAAAAGACTCTCTCTCTCTGCCTACTTGCCCATCCATCCTAAATGATGGATCAACAACTGGGTGCCGGTCCCTTCCTGCGCTAAAGTGCAGTGGCGTAAAAACACATAATATACAGTCGGTCAAAGGCCAGAAACTGAAAACTACTAGACAACCAGATATACCAAACAGGAAACAAATACTAACAGGGCAGAATATAAACAGGCAAACTGATAAGGAAACATAAGACACTGTTCACACAAACTGGACACCCCACTCCACAAAAGGAGTAGCCATTAACAATAAAGCAAATAGGCTGCTGGCCAGCGGACACACTCCACCATGTGGACAAAATGCTGACCCAGTAGGAAACGGAAATATAATACATGAAACAATAGACTAGAACCGGATGAGTCTGAATAGACTCCAGTATACCAAACAGGAATATAACATACAGAGCACAGGGTACAAGCATGACTCAGACACAGTGTGAACACAGACAGAGCAACTAATGTAACACAGACTAAAATACAAGGAGCATGCTATATAACCATGGCTAAAAACCCAGATAAAATGACAAGATAAATACAAGGTAAATGCTCAAGCAGACATAGTAAGAATATTGCACAAACAGACATAGTGGCATTAAACTAAATAACCATCACTGAATGCAGGAGAAGTCTGGCTTAAAATAAACACACCCGAGTTTTCATTCATTCAGAGCATTAACCCCTTAAGGACCAAGGACGTACAGGTACGTCCTTGGTCCTGCTCTCGTGATATAACGCGGGGTTACACAGTAA
Source organism: Hyla sarda (assembly GCF_029499605.1). Classification (NCBI taxonomy): domain Eukaryota; kingdom Metazoa; phylum Chordata; class Amphibia; order Anura; family Hylidae; genus Hyla; species Hyla sarda. Next base: position 398,347,759 of record NC_079191.1, read on the forward strand.
CCCCGCATCATATCACGGCGGGCCCGGCGTCATAGTGAAGCCGGGACCCGCCGCTAATAGCTCGCAGTGCCGATCGTGGCGCCGCGCGCTATTAACCCTTTAGCCGCGCGCTCAGAGCTGAGCCGCGCGGCTAAAAGCAAAAGTAAAAAGTGCCGGTTAACTCAGTGGGCTGTTCGGGATAGCCGCAGCGTAATCACGGCATCCCGAACAGCTTAAAGGACTGCCTCCTCGCTGTCCGATCGCCGAATGACTGCTCAGTGCCTGAGATCCAGGCATGAGCAGTCAAGCGGCAGAATCATCGATCACTGGTTTCCTATGAGAAACCACTGATCAATGATAAAGATCAGTGTGTGCAGTGTTATAGGTCCCTATGGGAGCTATAACACTGGAAAAAAAAAGTGAATGAATATCATTTAACCCCTCCCCTATTAAAAGTTTGAATCACCCCCCTTTTCCCATAAAAAAAAAACACAGTGTAAATAAAAATAAACATATATGGTATCACCGCGTGCGGAAATGTCCGAGTTATAAAAATATATCGTTAATTAAACCGCTCGGTCAATGGCGTACGCGCAAAAAAATTCCAAAGTCCAAAATAGTGCATTTTTGGTCACTTTTTATATCATTTAAAAATGAATAAAAAGCGATCAATAAGTCCTATCAATGCAAAAATGGTACCGTTAAAAACTTCAGATCACGGTGCAAAAAATTAGCCCTCATACCGCCCCATACACGGAAAAATAAAAAAGTTATAGGGGTCAGAATTGACAATTTTAAACGTATTTGTTACGCCGAGCGCTCCGGGTCCCCGCTCCTCCCCGGAGCGCTCGCTACACTCTCGCTACTGCAGCGCTCCGGTCAGATCCACTGACCCGGTGCGCTGCGATACCGCCTCCAGCCGGGATGCGATTCGCGATGCGGGTGGCGCCCGCTCGCGATGCGCACCCCGGCTCCCGTACCTGACTCGCTCTCCGTCGGTCCTGTCCCGGCGCGTGCGGCCCCGCTCCCTAGGGCGCGCGCGCGCCGGGTCTCTGCGATTTAAAGGGCCACTGCGCCGCTGATTGGCGCAAGTGGTTCTAATTAGTGTGTTCACCTGTGCACTCCCTATGTATACCTCACTTCCCCTGCACTCCCTCGCCGGATCTTGTTGCCATTGTGCCAGTGAAAGCGTTTCCTTGTGTGTTCCTAGCCTGTGTTCCAGACCTCCTGCCGTTGCCCCTGACTACGATCCTTGCTGCTTGCCCCGACCTTCTGCTACGTCCGACCTTGCTTCTGTCTACTCCCTTGTACCGCGCCTATCTTCAGCAGTCAGAGAGGTTGAGCCATTTCTAGTGGATACGACCTGGTCACTACCGCCGCAGCAAGACCATCCCGCTTTGCGGCGGGCTCTGATGAAAACCAGTAGTGACTTAGAACCGGTCCACTAGCACGGTCCACGCCAATCCCTCTCTGGCACAGAGGATCCACCTCCTGCCAGCCGGCATCGTGACAGTAGATCCGGCCATGGATCCCGCTGAAGTCCCTCTGCCAGTTGTCGCGGACCTCACCACGGTGGTCGCCCAGCAGTCACAACAGATAGCGCAACAAGGCCACCAGCTGTCTCAACTGACCGTGATGCTACAGCAGCTACTACCACAGCTTCAGCAATCATCTCCTCCGCCAGCTCCTGCACCTCCTCCGCAGCGAGTGGCCGCTTCAGGCCTACGACTATCCTTGCCGGATAAATTTGATGGGGACTCTAAATTTTGCCGTGGCTTTATTTCTCAATGTTCCCTGTACTTGGAGATGATGTCGGACCAGTTTCCTACTGAAAGGTCTAAGGTGGCTTTCGTAGTCAGCCTTCTGTCTGGAAAAGCTCTGTCATGGGCCACACCGCTCTGGGACCGCAATGACCCCGTCACTGCCTCTGTACACTCCTTCTTCTCGGAAATTCGAAGTGTCTTTGAGGAACCTGCCCGAGCCTCTTCTGCTGAGACTGCCCTGTTGAACCTGGTCCAGGGTAATTCTTCCGTTGGCGAGTACGCCGTACAATTCCGTACTCTTGCTTCTGAACTATCCTGGAATAATGAGGCCCTCTGCGCGACCTTTAAAAAAGGCCTATCCAGCAACATTAAAGATGTTCTGGCCGCACGAGAAATCCCTGCTAACCTACATGAACTCATTCATCTAGCCACTCGCATTGACATGCGTTTTTCCGAAAGGCGTCAGGAGCTCCGCCAGGATATGGACTTTGTTCGCACGAGGCGTTTTTTCTCCCCGGCTCCTCTCTCCTCTGGTCCCCTGCAATCCGTTCCTGTGCCTCCCGCCGTGGAGGCTATGCAGGTCGACCGGTCTCGCCTGACACCTCAAGAGAGGACACGACGCCGCATGGAGAATCTCTGCCTGTACTGTGCCGGTACCGAACACTTCCTGAAGGATTGTCCTATCCGTCCTCCCCGCCTGGAAAGACGTACGCTGACTCCGCACAAAGGTGAGACAGTCCTTGATGTCAACTCTGCTTCTCCACGTCTTACTGTGCCTGTGCGGATATCTGCCTCTACCTTCTCCTTCTCTACTATGGCCTTCTTGGATTCCGGATCTGCAGGAAATTTTATTTTGGCCTCTCTCATCAACAGGTTCAACATCCCGGTGACCAGTCTCGCCAGACCCCTCTACATCAATTGTGTTAACAATGAAAAATTGGACTGTACCATACGTTTCCGCACGGAGCCCCTCCTAATGTGCATCGGACCTCATCACGAGAAAATTGAGTTTTTGGTCCTCCCCAATTGCACTTCCGAAATTCTCCTCGGACTACCCTGGCTTCAACACCATTCCCCAACCCTGGATTGGTCCACTGGGGAGATCAAGAGTTGGGGTTCCTCTTGTTTCAAGGACTGCCTTAAACCGGTTCCCAGTTCTCCTTGCCGTGACCCTGTGGTTCCCCCTGTAACCGGTCTCCCTAAGGCCTATATGGACTTTGCGGATGTTTTTTGCAAAAAACAAGCTGAGACTCTACCTCCTCACAGGCCTTATGACTGTCCTATTGACCTCCTCCCGGGCACTACTCCACCCCGGGGCAGAATTTATCCTCTCTCTGCCCCAGAGACTCTTGCTATGTCTGAGTACATCCAGGAAAATTTAAAAAAGGGCTTTATCCGCAAATCCTCCTCTCCTGCCGGAGCCGGATTTTTCTTTGTGTCCAAAAAAGATGGCTCCCTACGTCCTTGCATTGACTACCGCGGTCTTAATAAAATCACGGTAAAGAACCACTCATCATCAACTGTTTCTCTCCCAAACTTGTTTCTCCCACTCCTGTTTCCGGCTCCTCGGACATCTTCTCCGTAAAGGAGATACTGGCCTCCAAGAAGGTCAGAGGGAAAACTTTTTTTTTGGTCGATTGGGAGGGTTGTGGTCCTGAAGAGAGATCCTGGGAACCTGAGGACAATATCCTAGACAAAAGTCTGCTCCTCAGGTTCTCAGGCTCTAAGAAGAGGGGGAGACCCAAGGGGGGGGGTACTGTTACGCCGAGCGCTCCGGGTCCCCGCTCCTCCCCGGAGCGCTCGCTACACTCTCGCTACTGCAGCGCTCCGGTCAGATCCACTGACCCGGTGCGCTGCGATACCGCCTCCAGCCGGGATGCGATTCGCGATGCGGGTGGCGCCCGCTCGCGATGCGCACCCCGGCTCCCGTACCTGACTCGCTCTCCGTCGGTCCTGTCCCGGCGCGCGCGGCCCCGCTCCCTAGGGCGCGCGCGCGCCGGGTCTCTGCGATTTAATGGGCCACTGCGCCGCTGATTGGCGCAAGTGGTTCTAATTAGTGTGTTCACCTGTGCACTCCCTATGTATACCTCACTTCCCCTGCACTCCCTCGCCGGATCTTGTTGCCATTGTGCCAGTGAAAACGTTTCCTTGTGTGTTCCTAGCCTGTGTTCCAGACCTCCTGCCGTTGCCCCTGACTACGATCCTTGCTGCCTGCCCCGACCTTCTGCTACGTCCGACCTTGCTTCTGTCTACTCCCTTGTACCGCGCCTATCTTCAGCAGTCAGAGAGGTTGAGCCGTTGCTAGTGGATACGACCTGGTCACTACCGCCGCAGCAAGACCATCCCGCTTTGCGGCGGGCTCTGGTGAAAACCAGTAGTGACTTAGAACCGGTCCACTAGCACGGTCCACGCCAATCCCTCTCTGGCACAGAGGATCCACCTCCTGCCAGCCGGCATCGTGACAGTATTCATTTTCCTGCATGTAGTTTTGATTTTTTCCATAAGTACGACAAAATCAAACCTATATAAGTAGGGTATCATTTTAATCGTATGGACCTACAGAATAAAGATAAGGTGTCATTTTTACCGAAAAATGTACTACGTAGAAACGGAAGCCCCCAAAAGTTACAAAACGGCGTTTATTTTTCAATTTTGTCGCACAATGATTTTTTTTCCGTTTCACCATAGTTTTTTGGGCAAAATGACTGATGTCATTACAAAGTAGAATTGGTGGCACAAAAAATAAGCAATCATATGGATTTTTAGGTGCAAAATTGAAAGAGTTATGATTTTTTAAAGGCAAGGAGCATAAAACGAAAATACAAAAACGGAAAAAACCCCGGTCCTTAAGGGATTAAACATTCCTAGGAAGAATAGAAAACTGCTCTGAACATCCTAGTGTGTGAATACACACCTAAACAGAAAAATACAAAAATAAATGAACGGACATTACACATATTCTCCATAATACATCCTTGTTTAAGGTGATTCATTATTTCACCTTTCATAGAAATCTAAGGTGTGTTCCATCTTTTTGCTATTGCTAGTTGTGTAATAGCTAAGATGTGAAACACTATAGTGCAGCATTTTCTCGGCAATCCCTCCAAGCCCAACGACAGTAGTGCTACTTCTGGTCCCCATTCTACATCAGTTTCACAAAGAGTTCCAATCAAGGTGTGAATATCTTTCCACAACCCCTGCACCAAATTGCAACCTCACCATATGTGGATCATTGAACCTTCTTCCAGACCACATTGCCAACACAAAGGGGATGTGTTTGGGTACATTTTTGCCAGCTTTTGAGGTGTTTGATACCACCGGTACAGGAGTTGGCAGGCTGATTCTAAATGTGATATTTTATGGGAGACCATGAGAGGTAAAAGATTTGACTTGAACCAGGTTGCTCGTGAGATGCTTCTCCCAAACTTTTTACCAATTTACTTGGTATTTAAGTTCTATTGGTTGCTGCATAGCCTGTAAAGCTTTGTAAGCTTTAGATACTCCCCCCTTTTCCCCTACCGATCTGAGAAAATATAACTCACATGGTCCTGGAGGGTTCTCAGTTCTCTAGCCTAAGGAAAGGATTGCATGGTGAAGCTGTAAATATTTAAAGAAATCTTTACTTGGTTATACTGAACTGATTATTGTTACGCCTAGCGCTCCGGGTCCCCGCTCTTCCCCGGAGCGCTCACGGCGTCTCTCTCCCCGCAGCGCCCCGGTCAGTCCCGCTGACCGGGAGCGCTGCACTGTCATGGCCGTCGGGGATGCGATTCGCACAGCGGGACGCGCCCGCTCGCGAATCGCATCCCAGGTCACTTACCCGTCCCGGTCCCCTGCTGTCATGTGCTGGCGCGCGCGGCTCCGCTCTCTAGGGCGCGCGCGCGCCAGCTCTCTGAGACTTAAAGGGCCAGTGCACCAATGATTGGTGCCTGGCCCAATTAGCTTAATTGGCTTCCACCTGCTCCCAGACTATATCTGATCACTGCCCCTGCACTCCCCTGCCGGATCTTGTTGCCTTAGTGCCTAGAGAAAGCGTTTACTGTGTTTGTCCATACTGTGTACTTGACCTCCTGCTATTGCCATATTGACTACGATTCTTGCTGCCTGCCCCGACCTTCTGCTACGTCCGACCTTGCTCTTGTCTACTCCCTTGTACCGCGCCTATCTTCAGCAGTCAGAGAGGTTGAGCCGTTGCTAGTGGATACGACCTGGTTGCTACCGCCGCTGCAAGACCATCCCGCTTTGCGGCGGGCTCTGGTGAAAACCAGTAGCAGCTTTGAACCGGTCCACTAGCACGGTCCACGCCTATCCCTCTCTGGCACAGAGGATCCACCTCCAGCCTGCCGAATCGTGACAGTAGATCCGGCCATGGATCCCGCTGAGGTTCCCCTGCCAGCTATCTCTGACCTCACCACGGTGGTCGCCCAGCAATCCCGACAGATCGCCCATCTAACTCACCAGCTGTCGGAAGTGTCCACCATGGTGCAGCAACTTCAGTCGCAACTTCTGCCTCTGCTACAGCAGCAACCATCTCCTCCGCCAGCTCCTGCACCTCCTCCGCAGCGAGTGGCCGCTCCTAGCCTCCGCTTGTCCCTGCCGGACAAATTTGATGGGGACTCTAGACTCTGCCGTGGATTTTTGTCTCAATGTTCCCTGCATATGGAGATGTTGTCGGACTTGTTTCCTACAGAACGGTCTAAGGTGGCGTTCGTAGTGAGCCTTCTTTCTGGAAAGGCCTTGTCTTGGGCCACACCGCTCTGGGACCGCAATGATCCTGCCACAGCCACAGTCCAGTCCTTCTTCGCTGAGGTCCGTAGTGTCTTCGAGGAGCCTGCCCGAGCTTCTTCTGCCGAGACTGCCCTGCTGAACCTGGCCCAGGGTAATTATTCAGTGGGCGAGTACGCCATCCAATTTCGTACTCTTGCTTCCGAATTATCATGGAATAACGAGGCTCTCTGCGCGACCTTTAAAAAAGGCCTATCCAGTCGCATCATGGATGTGCTGGCCGCACGAGAGATTCCTGCCAACCTGCAAGAACTTATCCATTTGGCCACCTGCATTGACATGCGTTTTTCTGAGAGACATCAAGAGCTCCGCCAGGAAAAAGACTTAGATCTCTGGGCACCTCTCCCACAGTCTCCGTTGCAATCTACACCTGGGCCTCCCGCCGAGGAGGCCATGCAAGTGGATCGGTCTCGCCTGACCCAGGAAGAGAGGAATCGCCGTAGGGAAGAAAATCTCTGTCTGTACTGTGCCAGTACCGAACATTTCTTGGTGGATTGCCCTATTCGTCCTCCACGTCTGGGAAACGCACGCTCGCACCCAGCTCTCGTGGGTGTGGCGTCTCTTGATTCAAAGTCGGCTTCTCCACGTCTCACGGTGCCCGTGCGGATTTCTCCTTCAGCCAACTCCTCCCTCTCAGCCGTGGCCTGCTTGGACTCTGGTTCCTCTGGGAATTTTATTCTGGATTCCTTGGTGAATAAATTCCGCATCCCAGTGACCCGTCTCGTCAAGCCGCTCTACATTTCCGCGGTCAACGGAGTCAGGTTGGATTGCACCGTGCGTTACCGCACAGAACCCCTCCTGATGTGTATAGGACCCCATCATGAAGTCATTGAGTTCTTCGTCCTTCCCAACTGTACCTCTGAGGTCCTCCTCGGTCTGCCATGGCTCCGGCTTCATTCTCCCACCCTTGATTGGACCACCGGGGAGATCAAGAACTGGGACTCTGCCTGCCATAGGAAGTGCCTCTCCCCCCCTCCCAGTCCCGTCAGGCAAGCCTCAGTGCCTCCTCATGGCCCCCGTCCTGGTGTCACACTGCCCCGTGCCAGGCTTCGCCCTCTGCCCTCCCTCCCCATTCCCACTCCTGCTGTACTGCCTGCCGTTGAGGAAACCCTCCATTCTTTCCCGGTGTCCTCATCCCAGGGGAGGCAGTTACCGGACAAAGAAAAGGGGAGACCTAAGGGGGGGGTACTGTTACGCCTAGCGCTCCGGGTCCCCGCTCTTCCCCGGAGCGCTCACGGCGTCTCTCTCCCCGCAGCGCCCCGGTCAGTCCCGCTGACCGGGAGCGCTGCACTGTCATGGCCGTCGGGGATGCGATTCGCACAGCGGGACGCGCCCGCTCGCGAATCGCATCCCAGGTCACTTACCCGTCCCGGTCCCCTGCTGTCATGTGCTGGCGCGCGCGGCTCCGCTCTCTAGGGCGCGCGCGCGCCAGCTCTCTGAGACTTAAAGGGCCAGTGCACCAATGATTGGTGCCTGGCCCAATTAGCTTAATTGGCTTCCACCTGCTCCCAGACTATATCTGATCACTGCCCCTGCACTCCCCTGCCGGATCTTGTTGCCTTAGTGCCTAGAGAAAGCGTTTACTGTGTTTGTCCATACTGTGTACTTGACCTCCTGCTATTGCCATATTGACTACGATTCTTGCTGCCTGCCCCGACCTTCTGCTACGTCCGACCTTGCTCTTGTCTACTCCCTTGTACCGCGCCTATCTTCAGCAGTCAGAGAGGTTGAGCCGTTGCTAGTGGATACGACCTGGTTGCTACCGCCGCTGCAAGACCATCCCGCTTTGCGGCGGGCTCTGGTGAAAACCAGTAGCAGCTTAGAACCGGTCCACTAGCACGGTCCACGCCTATCCCTCTCTGGCACAGAGGATCCACCTCCAGCCTGCCGAATCGTGACAATTATACTGATTACAAATTATATTTAAAGGTAATAATATTTTATCTTTACTAATATCTCCAAGAATTTTAATTCCTCTTTTGATCCAGGAAGAGAAATCTGTATCTGGGAGTAATATTTTGAAAATATTCATAGGGGTATTTTTTAATCTGATAGGGTTCAAAATATGATGGTGGATAACATAAGACCATACATTCAATCCTGCTTCTATTGGTGGTGTTTTATGATAAGATATGATTTAATCTTAAGTGAGGATGTCCACAAGATGTTTTGAGAAGAGGATGCTCCCCTTATTTGTGATTCTATTGATACCCATTGAGCCGTGGAGTTGGGAAAGTTGTACAGCTCAATAATAGGACATTAAGTTAGGGCACCTCAAGCCTCCCTGGGCAAGTAAAGGATCCGGGCAGCTACTCTTGATTTTTTATATTGCCAAATAAAGTTTATAAGTAGTAATTGTAAACGTCTAATTCCTGCTCGAGTAAACCTAAGTGGTAAGTTACTGAAAAGATATAATATTTTAGGTAGGAAAAACATCTCAGTCATTGTTATATGTCTTGTCCATGAAATAGGGACTTTAGAGTAGGATTGATTGTCTGTTTTAAATATCTTCTAAATTATTATTTAAGGTTCAAAAAGGGGAGGGACTTAGGTAAATTCCCAAATATTTAAGAGAGTTTTCTACCATACAAACGGGCATTTTGCTCACAATTCAGCTTTAGTATCTTCCTTAAGAAAGATCGCCATAGCATGTGTTTTAGTTGCATTTAATTTATAATAGCTCACCTTGCTGAATGTCACCAGTAGTTCCGTTAATGAATGGAGTGACAGTTTCTGGTTTGCAATAATAAAAGCACATCGTCAGCAAATATACCTATACAGTGTTCCTTAACCCCAATTTGTATAGCCTGGATTTCTGATGATTGCCAAATATGTTGAGCCAATTTCTCCATGGCCAGAACAAAAATGAGAGGGGACAAGGGGCAACCCTGTACTGTTGGTTATATAAAAACTCCTTGAAATGGCTCCCCCCGTATAGACCCTTGCTGACGGTGCTGAATAAAGTGGCATTACTGCCTTATTTAAGGCCTCTGGGAATCCAAATTTCTACAACACTGCATGAAGATAACTCCAGTGTACACGGTTGAATGCCTTCTCAGCATCCAAGGAAATGAGCAGAGAAGGCACCTGACTATGCACTGCTTCACTAATAACATTCAAGAACCGTCTGGTCCCATCCAGGGTTTGACATCCCTTCACGAACCCGACCTGACCATTTCCCACCAATTCTGGGAGTACCGGGGAGATTCGTATAAGGCAGTTCAACCGGACGCGGGTATCCACGTACTCCGATCGATCCTAGCAGGGAGGCGGCAGATGGTTCCGGGGGGAGCTTCAGACGTCGGTCCGACATCTGAAGCTCCCCCCGGATCCATCTGCTGCCTACCTGCTAGGATCGATCGGAGTCCATGGATACCCGCGTCCAGTTGAACTGCTTAACATCTTACACGGTGAGCGCTCCGCTATTCTCTCTTCATGTGAATGTATAATTTACAAATGTGTTTAACTTTCTGGCACCAGTTGATCTGAAAATATATGTTTTCCACCGGAGTACCCCTTTATGTATGACCTGTCTCATAACTTGTCACATTTGTAAATAAGTTGGCCATGGTTCCCTAGATTTAAACAAAATTTATTAACCCCTTGCCGCAAATGGACGTTCAATAACGTCCATCTGTGGCTCCTAGGTATATCACCGGGTCTAAAACAAAAGTAAACATTGCCGGTTAGCTCAGTGGTGCTGTTTGGGACTGCCGTGGTGAAATTGCAGCAACCCAAACAGCTTGCAGGATACGAGGAGGATCCCTACCTGCCTCCTTGCTGTCCGATCACCAAATGACTGCTCCGTGCCTGAGATCCAGGCATGAGCAGTCGAGTGGTGATAACACTGATCAATGCCATGCTATTGCATAGCAGTGATCAGTGTAGGAAATCAGTGTTTGCCAAAAAAAAAGTGTTAAATAAAGTTTTAATAAATTAGATTTAACCCCTTCCCTAATAAAAGTTTGAGTCACCCCCTTTTCCCATAAAAAAACCTGAAAATAAAAATAAACATATGTGGTATCACCACGTGCGTAAATGTCCGAACTATAAAAATACATCGTTAATTAAATGGCACGGTCAATGGCGTACGTGTAAACAAATTCCTAAGTCCAAAATAGCGTATTTTGGTCACTTTTTATATCATAAAAAATGAATAAGAAGGGATCAAAAAATATGATCAAAACAAAAATAGTACCGATAAAGACTTCAGATCACGGTGCAAAAAATTAGTCCTCATACGGGCCCTTATACAAAAAAATAAAAAAGTTATAGGGGTCAGAAGAGGACATTTTTCAACGTAATAATTATGGTGCATGTAGTTATACTTTTTTTTTTTTTGCAGAAAAATAAAATCAAACATATATAAATTAGGTATCCTTGCGACTGTATGGACCTACAGAATAAATATAAGATGCAATTTTTACTAGATTTAAATTTAATAGAAATAGTTTTTAGTCCAGATAAAAAATGTATCAAATGTATTATGTGTTCACAAGTTAATACATTTGGTACAGATCTCACTTAGGCTGGGTTCACATATATTTGGTATCCAGCTCATTGAACCCAGCCTAAACTTAACACAAATGATGCCACAACAGAAGGAAAAAGTGCTTCAGATGTCATCAGTTGTTTAGGATCCTGCATTTATTAATTGTGCATGCTGGACAGGGGAAGGCAGCAAGATGCTTCTCCCAGTCCAGCACCCATGTGGCATGTTCCCCCGCACAGCATCCAACTTGAGACACCAGAAGAATGTGAATTGTTCCATTCAAATGAATGGGATCGGCTCAACAATGAGTTTTCCTCCAGTGCTTTTTCTACAGCACCAGAGGGATACACTGCCTGAAGATGGACAAATGGGAAGAGGACCTTACTGCCCTCTCCACATTAGAGTATTCTCGTTAAATAATGTGCACTTTTGCAACCATTTTCTGTAATACTAATACTATAATGTCACTCCCAGTATACTGAAAAAAATAAGCCTGCATACAGTACTTTGCTTCCCTACTCCCCCATGCCTCCCTCTGTCAGAACTTCTGGTCTGCTGGTCTTCCTCCTTCCGATGACATATTGTTCTTTCAGAAACTGTCTGCTGAGCCTGGTGATTGGCTGATCAGGTTGCAAAACATAATCGGAAGGAGAAAGAACAGTGTAGTGGGGACCAGAATTTCTGACAGGAGCTGGTCAGTGGGAAAGGTAAGTATACCAGCTTTTATTTTTTATTTGTGGTACATAGGGAGTTACAATACATAAAAATCCTGTAGCTTTGAAAAGACTTGAAAACATGGACACTTTAAAAAAAGAAAAAATTGTGCAAGACTCATTTGCACAAGAATATTGTCAGGATCCGGAGTGGTGTGCAGGGATGACACAGGTAGTGGATCCTCTATGTCAGTGAGGTGATGGCGTGGGCCGTACCAGGGGAACGGAATCTAAGGGGTTACTGGTTTTCACCAGAGCCCACCGCAAGGCGGGATGGACTTGCTGCGGCAGGTAACCCCCAGGTCATTCCACCCAATAGCGACTCAACCTCACTGACTGCTGAGTCAGACGCGGTACACAAGGACTAGGCAAAAGGCAAGGTCAGACATAGCAGAAGGTCAGGGCAGGCGGCAACAGTTCGTAGTCAAGGGCAACGGCAAGGATCTGGATACACAGGCAATGGACACACGGGAACGCTTTCACTGGCACAAGGCAACAAGATCCGGCAAGGGCAGGAAGGGGAAGTGGATATTTATAGATTCTGCAATGATTGGGCCAGGCACCAATTAGTGGTGCACTGGCCCTTTAAATTTCATCAAACCGGCGCTCGCGCAGCCTAGGGAGCGGGGCCGCGTGCGCCGGGAGGAAGCAGACGGAGGTGAGTGACATGGGATCCGAGAGCGGGCACTGCATGCAGAGGCACGCCGTGAGCGCTCCGAGGAAGCAGCGGGACAAATGTTAATTTTTCAGGTTATACATCGCTCTCAAACTTAGAAAAAAAAAACAGTTTGGAGCTTAGCAGGATGGACATGGCCCCCCAGCTGGCAGATTTACTATTATTTACATTAAAAAAATTGGTGTAAATTGTAGCCGAAATTTACCCTAGCTAGGAGAATCTCCTCGAGGAGATTTTGGCTACAATTTACACCAATTACACCAATATTTACACCAATTTTGTTCAAATACAGAGAACCATAGCCACCTACTTTACAAATTTGTTAAGGAATGAGACAGGTCATTTCTATTTATCAAGCATGGACAGCCACTGTTGCAACAAATTTATTAGGAGGAGTGTGTTTCTTAATAAACTTATGAGGGAGATCTATCAAAACCTGTGCAAAGGAAAAGTTGCCCAGTTGCCCATAGCAACCAACCAGATTGCTTCTTTCATTTTACAGAGGCTTTGTTGAAAATGAAAGAAGCGAGCTGATCGGTCACAGGCCAGAAACAGAACAGGAAAACTACCAGACAATCAGATATACCAGACAGGATGCAAATGCTAACAGGGCAGAATATAGAGTATTAACAAACAGTTCGTAAACCAGATATTAGATAAACAGTAGACATGATAAAATGAACAAGACTAGGTATGGAACTGGTATAAAGCAGAATCCAAAAAATGAAGGGGATAAACAGAGGAACTGAGAGCTAAAACACTAAACTGAACAGGTAACATAGGACACTGTTCACACTGGACAGAGATAACAAACATGAACTTCATAAAAACAGATACAAGTAAAACCAAACTCTACAACGTAGAGGAACACTGGTCAGGATACTAGACAAGATAATTCTCAAAATTCAAAACAGGATATATTTCCAGAAACAAGACAGGATAAATTCAAAACCAAACTCCACTATGTGGAGGAACAGGACAGGATTCTAACAGTGTGAACACAAACTAAGCAGAATGGACATGCTAATCCTAAAACCAACATATGTAACAGACTAAAATCTACAATAGACAAGACTATTTAACCATGGCTAAAACTCAGATAAAATATCACAAAATAAATACAAAGTGCATGCTAAAAGCAGACTTGTAAGATATTGCACAAACAGACATCATAGGAGCAATATTGCACAAAATAACCAGTACCAGAATGCAAGAGAACTCTGGTTAAACAGACACACCCGAGATATCATTCATTCAGAGCATTAACCATTACCTATCCAGGGAGAATAGCAAACTGCTCTGAACATACTAATGCGTGGATACATACCTAAACAGAAAAATACAAAAACAAATAAATATAATATAAATATACTATGAAGGGGATAAAGGGAGTAGAGTAACAAGTACAATATGACTGCAAGGTCAGACTACACACAGTATCTGTTTGTAATCTGCACCATAGAGACACATAGGTGTGTATAGGAGCTGTTGACAAAAGAAAATGAGAATAATTTTAATCAAGACTAGAGATAATCAAACCAATTGTTAGGACTTGTTCCAGTCTGGTCCGAGGGGTTAAACTTTCCGAGGTTCCAGTTTGGCTTGGTTGCTGTGGCTATGCCCTAGCCAATCTGGAGCTGTGGACTCCTGGCCAATGCTGTGTTCTGAGTTCACACCTGTTTTTCGGATTATATAACCTGCAGTGTGCTTGCAGACCTCACTAGTGAAAGAGGTTTACTTCTGAAGCTAGCATTCTGTATGAAATTCTGCTTTCTGGTATTTGACTTTGGCTCTGTATTTCTGCTTTCTCCCCTTGCTTTCTGATTCGGTATATCTCTGGTTCTCTCTGTTCTCTCAGTTCTGAATTCGGCTTACTGACATTTGTTTATCTGTTTATTTGTCTTTCCCTCTGTATTGTTTCTCCCATTTGGTATTCCTGACAATCCCCTGACTTGTGACTTTATATTTCTGTAGTTTGTTGCTTTGACTCTGAAGTCCCAGCATGTAGATAGGCAGGGTTGTGGATCCATCATCTAGGGCGAATACCCAATTGGAAGGGAAAGAGGTTGTGGGCGAGAGCAGGGCTTCACATTTTCCCTGACCTACATGACAACAATTAGAAACTAATTAAACCAGAATTTTACAAAAAAATTGTATTTAAGCAAAGCCTATTTTTTGTGATCTACTTCAGGCAGATCAATACAGAGCACCAGGCCTAACAGATGTGTCGGGACACCCAGAGGTAAGCAGTATGCTCTTTGCATTTCTGAGAACACTCTACATCCACAGCAAATGCCTCACTACTAAGTATGTACTGGAGTTAGGACTTCTGTCCTTGACAGGACTCCCTGCTCCTGTATACCAGACTAGAGGTGAGTGGTAATACTCTAGGTATCATTGCTTGCAAGCACTAGTACATTTGTCAGACTGGGTGCTCTGCCGCAAATATACAGCCAAAACCAAATTGATCGTTGATCAGAACCAAAGTCTGAGTCACAGCAAATCCTCCCGAAAATAATTTTGGTAGGTTTGTCCCAAAAATATACTGATTTATTCACAGCTCAGAATGTATAGAATTAAATTAGTATGTATATTTTATTAGGTATTATCCATGCTTAAATACAAGAATCTACCAAATGGTACACAACCAGTCACCGTGAAATTAGTCGCACAATATAAATTTTATTAAAATATAATATAAAAAGCAAAATAAGCTACAGAATATGTTAAAGATAATTGGTTCAGGGAAACACAATCTAAGTGCAACGTTATCAAAACTTTAACAATGTGAGATTCTCATGAGATATATGAATTTTAATATAAAACGCAGAACTGCAAACCTTCTGTTACCATTGCAACTGTTCTTCAAGTACATGTCTCTGAGTGAGAACCACCATGCATCTTTGTAAAGGGAACATCATTTTATTATATACTGTTTATAAGCTAAATGACTTTGTCCTTTATTGTTGTATTACACTGGATCCCTTGCCAACCCCCAAATATCCGTAACTCATGGAGGGGTTAAATGGTCACTGTAGTTTAAAACAACTTTCCTCTTTTAGATATATATAGAGAGAGAGGGAGACGAATATATATATATATATATATATGATCTAATGCGATCTAAGGCCTCTCAACACAGCCAAGCACGAACACCCTGGTCTGTACTGACGAGGGGCAAGCACCCCAAAAAAGCTGTCTGCAGATGGGTCTTCTTCCCTTCTGGGGTGAATTCTGGCTTGGCATAAATCCCAATCAGTTTCTGAGACTTTGTAACTGGAGCCAGAGATAATCTTAGGGCATTCTACCTGAAAAGGTGGTGTGATGAGCTGCTTTGCATACATTTTTAAAGAAAATTAAGTATTTCTCATAGAAAAGTAACTAAACTAGTAACTAAACCAAAAACAAAGTAACTAAACCAAAAAAGGGAGGAAAAAAAGCAAATTGGACATAATGTCACGCCAAACTCCAAAAATGGGCTGGATAATATTAATGGCACCCGTAACCTAATATTTGGTGCACACCCTTTGGAAACAATAACTGACATCAGTCGCTTCCTATAACCATCAATAAGCTTCTTCCACCTCTCAGCCGGAATTTTGGACCACTCTACCTTGCAAACTGCTCCAGGTCTCTCTTACTGGAAGGGCGCCTTTTCCCAACAGCAATTTTAGGATCTCTCTACGGGTGTTCAATGGGATTTAGATCTGGACTCATTGCTGCCACTTCAGAACTCTCCAGTGCTTTGTTGCCACCCATTTCTGGGTGCTTTTTGACGTATGTTATGGTCATTGTCCTGCTGGAAGACCCAAGATCTCGGACGCAAATCCAGCTTTCTGACACTGGGCTGTACAGTTTGACCCAAAATCCGTTGGTAATCCTCAGATTTCATGATGCTTTGCACACATTCAAGGCACCCAGTGCCAGAGGCAGCAAAACAACCCCAAAACATCATTGAACGTCCACCATATTTCACTGTAGGTACTGTGTTCTTTTCTTTGCAGGTCTCATTCTGTTTTCAGTAAACAGTAGAATGATGTGCTTTACCAAAAAGCTCTATCTTGGTCTCATCTGTCCACAAGACATTTTCCCAGAAAGATTTTGGCTTACTCAAGTTCATTTTGGCAAAAAGTGTCAGCAGTGGGGTCCTCCTGGGTCTCCTGCCATAGCGTTTCATTTCATTTAAATGTTGAAGGATAGTTCGCGCTGACACTGATGCTCCCTGAGCCTGCAGGACAGCTTGAACATATTTGGAACCTGTGTGGGGCTGCTTATCCACCATCCAGACTATCCTGCGTTGACACCTTTCATCAATTTTTCTCTTCCGTCTACGCCCAGGAAGATTAGCTACAGAGCCATGGGTTGCAAACTTCTTGATAATGTTGTGCACTGTGGACAAATGCGAATCTAGATCTCTGGAGATGGACTTGTAACCTTGAGATTGTTGATATTTTTCCACAATTTATGTTCTCAAGTCCTCAGACAGTTCTCTCTCTTTCTGTTGTCCATGCTTAGTGTGGCATACACAGACACACAATGCAAAGACTAAGTAAACTTCTCTCCTTTTTGTTTGCTTTCAGGTGTGATTTTTATATTGCCCACACCTGTTACTAGCCCCAGGTGAGTTTAAAGGAGCATCTTGAAACAATCTTATTTATCCACAATTTGGAAAGGGTGCCACTAATTTGGCCTTTTCGCCTACCTTTTTTAGTTTAGTTCCAATACACACAAAGGGAATAAACATGTGTATAGCAAAACATGTGTTACTGCAATCCTTTAATTTCAGGGGTGTCAACATTTACGGCCATGGCTGTATGTGTGTGTGTATATATATTTAAATATATATATCCAGAGTGTGTAGCAGCACTACATCCAAAAAGTAAGTGGGTGCCAGGGGTCCAAACCCGATCACGGTCCGCTTCAAAATAGTAAACCTGCTACGCAGCACTCCAGGCAGGGCCGGACTGGCTTAGCGGGATACCGGGAATATTCCCGGTAGGCCGCTGCCCTGTGGGCCGGCAGTGGCTGATGCGCAGGCTGCCTGAATCCCGACAAGCAGATGCGACCTGGCCCCATGGTCTGGGGGGCCCGCTACACTATGCAGCTGCAGTAACAGGTCCGCCACTCAGGCTGCGCCCGTCACTGCGAGCAATCTTTACTATCTTTTAATTACCTGCGCGCCGGCCCTTTAAAAATCAGTTGGGAGGCCAGGGGCATGATGGGAGTAGAAGTGCTCCGCGCAGGTACGCATACATTTTTGCACGTCTGCTCTAAGCCCCTGACGCGTCTCTGCCTCTGACCCTATGATATCGATAACAGGCAGAGGCAGTGGCACGTGCAGCCGCCCGCCCGACATCGCTGCAGTGATCTCCAGGAAGGTGAGGAGACACGGGACGGGCTGCCGGAGGGGGTTGCTGGGGGAGATAAATTCACGAGGGGTTAAGATTGATTGGTGAGGAGACCGAGGATGGCGGGGGTGGGGGTTTTGATGAGGAGACTAAGGACGGGGTGCAGGTGGGGGGGTGATTGATGAGGAGACCGAGGATGGGTGGGGGATATTGATGAGGAGACTAAGGATGGGGTGCAGGTGAGGGGAGGGGGTGATTGATGAGACGAAGGGCAGGGGGGCCTAATTGATGGGGAGACCGAGGATGGGGTGTGTGTGTGTCTGTGTGTGGGAGCTGGGGGAAGGGATGGATTGATGAGACCGAGAATGAGGGGGGCGTGGTTGGGGAATGGGGTTCAGGGGGATTGACTGAGAATGGGGGGTTGGACTGGGTGGTGGTGTATGAGGAGACTGAGGATGGGGTACGGGGGGGCTGGGTGGTGATGTATGAGGTGATAAGGAGGAGACTGAGGATGGGGTGCCAGGGGGGTCGTAGGTGGCGGTGCATGAGGTAATGACTTGGGTAAAGACGTAGGGGTCTTGGTAGGGGGGGGTGACAGAGAAGCCTGGAGGAGGATACATGGGTCTGGAGGAGGACAGTGTAGGGGTGGGATTCAGCTGGACTATGGAGAAACACTGCGTGACATTATTATGGGAACAGTGTGTGGCAGGGTTATATTCTGAGGATACAGTTTGTGGAAGTATTTTACCCAGGGGTTACAGTGTGTAGCAGTATTATATTCAGGGGGTACACTGGTTGGCAGTATTATATTCAGGGGGTACAGTGTGTACCAATAATATATTTAGAGGGTACAGTGGGTGGTAGTATATTCAGGGGGTACACTGGTTGGCAGTATTATATTCAGGGGGTGCAGTGTGTGGCAGTATTATGTTCAGGGGGTACAGTGTGTAGCAATAATATATTTAGAGGGTACAGTGTGTGGCAGTATTGTGTTCAGGGGGTACAGTGAGTAGCAATAATATATTTAGAGGGTACAATGGGTGGTAGTATTAAATTCAGGGGGTACAGTTTCTGGCAGTATTATATTCAGGGGGCAGTTTCTGGTGGTATTATATTCAGGGGACACAGTATTTGGCAGGATTATAATGATTTATGTCTTTATATAGAGAATGGAGATCTGCTGACAAGCTGAGGAATCAATGATGTCCGCCGTCAGACTCTGCAGAGAAGATGAAGCTGGAGGAAGACCTGGTGCCTGGACAAGATGAGAAAGAAAACACAACAGAGAAGATGTCACTCAGGTCACTGATATCACTGTGTGTTCTATCTGACCCAATCTGTGGCTCTCCAGCTTTTGCAAAAACAACAACTTCCATAATGCCTGAGGATCTCCAGACACGATGGGAGTTGTAGCTTTATTACAGCTGGAGAGCCACTTGAACCAAGGTGATTGGTGGGGGGTCTAAGTAGTTGGACCCCCACCAGAAAAATGGGCTGCTTATTTTAAAATGCCGAGCCTATTTTTGGCCCCATTCCAGCCCTGCCTGTAAGTTATTATGTTTGTGCGGTTGAGCCCATGTAAGGGGTTCATCAGGGATTGGGGAAGCGAGTCGTCGAGGGTAGGGGGGCCCAGGACAATTTTTTGCATCGGGGCCCTGTGATTTCTAGCTACGCCCCTGCCGACAAGTCACTGTGTCAATCTGTCATCAGTGTCTGGACCTGTGTGCTCCGCAGCTGCAACATCACACACAGATCCTGAGGCTCCTGACAGCTGACACAGTGAGCGGAGGTCCGGAGGTCTGGGGTACAGAGTCTGTAATGGGAGCTGTACAGACAGTACACTCCCCTCTACTCTCTGCCTCCTCACTGCTCCAGGTCCCTCCTCCTGTCCCCACAGTGACTGCAGCTGCTCGGGGGAGGATCTACTATACTGGGTGAGAGGAAAAGGAACCTAATGTTATTACTATGTAAGGGACCTGTTATGTGGTGTGTGGGGGTCTGGTAAGGGGGAGACCTGTGATGCGGGGGCTGCAGAGGGGGAGACCTGTGATGTTAGGGGCTGCAGAGGGGGAGACCTGTGATGTTAGGGGCTGCAGAGGGGGAGACCTGTGATGTTAGGGGCTGCAGAGGGGGAGACCTGTGATGTTAGGGGCTGCAGAGGGGGAGACCTGTGATGTTAGGGGCTACAGAGGGGGAGACCTGTTATGTGGTGTGTGGGGGTCTGGTAAGGGTAAGGGGGAGACCTGTTATGTGGTGTGTGGGGGTCTGGTAAGGGGGAGACCTGTTATGTGGTGTGTGGGGGTCTGGTAAGGGGGAGACCTGTGATGTTAGGGGCTACAGAGGGGGAGACCTGTGATGTTAGGGGCTACAGAGGGGGAGACCTGTGATGTTAGGGTCTGCAGAGGGGGAGACCTGTGATGTTAGGAGCTGAAGAGGGGGAGACCTGTGATGTTAGGGGCTGCAGAGGGGGACCTGTGATGTGGGGGGCTTGAGACGGGGTGACCTGTGATGAGGGGCTGGAAAGGGGATACCTGTGATGTGGGGGGCTGCAGAGGGGATGTCTTTGATGTAGGGGGCTGGAGACGGGGGGACCTGTAATGTGGGGTAAGGGGGTAGGTTCTGGGAAGAGGAGACCTGCTGTTACTACTTTGTAAGGGAGGGCCACTTTGGTTCTCTTTTTTTTTTTTCTTGCAATTGAAGTTGTTTATTCATTATTTCTAAATAACTATATTTTTTTATATTTAACTACAGTTAAGGGGAACCTGTTATCAGTTTTATGTTGCCCAAACAGTGGGTGATTAGTCCTCGGGGCGGGTCTCAGCAGGGCAGGTGACGCATCTCTCCCTGTATCAGCGGTCTCCAAACTGTGGATCTCCAGCTGTTGCTAAACCAAAACTCCCAGAAGAATGACAACTCCCAGCATGCACAGACCATTGTTGGAACAATGTGGAACAGTCCACAGTTTTGAGACCTAGGGGAGATTTTTTTTAAAGCCTGTGCAAAGGAAATGTTGCCCAGTTGATTGGTGAGTGCATCCAATAATATTCTACTGTGAGACTGTTATGCTTACTGCTAGAAACTATTGGGATTGAGCACCCGGTCTGTATGCAGGAACCTGCAAAGTCGGGAAATGGTGTAGTGTAGGACTTTGTAGTGCTGACCACTGTCTTCCAGGGTCTCCGTATACACTGCTAGAGACAAGAGAGACGTGTCAATCAAGCCGGCTGGACAGGGAGCAGCCGCCAGGACTCGCCCCTTTGACTATTTACCTGTATTTTGGTAGCATTTTAAAACTGTCGCAATGCCTGCACCAGTGTTGTGCTTCCCACGGTATTTTAACCCTATGCAATATCTACTACGGGAGGGGGACAGTAAAAAAAACACAAACCCTCTCTAAAATTCCTTGCTATTACACTGCCACTGAAATGGCGGAATTCTGTTCCTGGTATCTGGCACTTTTGGTTAGGTGACATGACGTCACATGGCCAGTCATCCAATCAGTGCCTGAGGCTGGACATTGCTTCGGACCGTAATTGAATGAGCAGCTGTGTGAGATCAGGTAACCTAGCCCAGAAGTGCTGGACACTGGGAACTGAGTTCCGTGACTCTGGCGGTAGCGCAAGTGCAAAAAAGAGAGGGTTGCTTTTATTTTTTTTTATTTTTTTACAGTTTTCCCCAAGTGGATTTTACATAGCGTTAATATCACATTACTGTCTTGTATGTTGAGGCTGCACCCACAGCATAGTTATCTTATAGAGGCATGGCAAATCAAGTGCCAGGCTTCCCTGTCCCTTCCCTGCAGCCAGCGGCTGCCATAATGACACAATGCTGCGGGGCTGGTATGACAATTTTTCCAGGGCTGGTTTTTAGCCCCAGTCCGGCCCTGACTCCAGGAATAGTGAAAAAATCTGTGACTTTTATTCAACCCATGTCAAGCAGCAACATTTGAATTTATCAATAGAATCATTCTCAAGCAGAGTGATACAAAGCATTATGGGGCTTTTTATGCCCAGCCGAGTGATTACAACAAATTCACATGTGACAACTTAACCAGCCTAGCGGTATTCCCGAGTGTGACTCGGGGTTAATTTTCGCTGCTAGAAGCGGTAACCCCGAGTCACGCTCGGGGTAGAATTGCAGAGTTGCTGTGCGGGCTGCACAGGATATCGCAAAAGCAATCAAATCGCGATTTTTGCTTTTTGCGATGTAGTGATGCAGCCCCCGGGAAAATATGTGATTATCTGCTCGGGTCGGCTCCCGTTGCGGGGGCCGGCCAGAGCAGGTAAAGACATATGCTAAAAGTCAGTGTTTCTCAACCAGGGGGCCTCCAGATGTTGCAAAACTACAACTCTCAGCATGCCCGGACAGCCAAAGGCTGTCCGGGCATGCTGGGAGCAGTAGTTTCACAACAGCTGGAGGCCCCCTGGTAGAAAATCCTGAACTAAGTGTAAAAGTAAGAAGGAAGAAAATAAAAAAACCTTTTGCTCACCTAGTCCCGGTCCCTGAAGATGTTGTTCCCCTCCGTGCGCTCTGTTCACTGCTCTATTCATCTTACAGGACCTTTCACTTTTCAGCCAATCACAGGCCGCAGTGGTGTAAAGCCTGTGATTGGCTGAAGGGGAAAGGGCTTGTTCTGCAGCAAATACACTAGGTTTGAAATCTGCCGGCAAACCCAGTGTATTTGCTGCAGGACAAGAAAAGGTGACAGAGGGGGGAATGTGACACAGGGGAGAATGTAACAAGAGGGGGGGGGGGGGGGGGAATGTGACATAGGGGGGAATGTGACAGAGGGGGGAATGTGACATAGGGGGGAATGTGACAGAGGGGGGAATGTAACAAGGGGGGGGGGGGGGGGGGAATGTGACAAGGGGGGGGGGGGAATGTGACATAGGGGGGAATGTGACAGAGGGGAGAATGTGACAAGGGGGGGGGGATGTGACAGGGGGGAGGAATGTGACAAAGGGGGGATGTGACAGGGGGGGAGTGGAATGTAACATGGAGGGGGGAGAAGGTAACAAGGGGGGGGGGAGAATGTAACAAGGGGGGAATGTGACAGGGGGGATGAATGTGACGGGGGGGAGAGTGTAACAAGGGGGGAATGTGACAGGGGGGATGAATGTGACGGGGGGGAGAGTGTAACAAGGGGGGATGAATGTGACAGGGGGGGGGGGGAGAATGCAACAAGGGGGGGGGAATGTGACAGGCGGGGAATGTGATATGGGGGGGGAAATGTGACAAGGGAGGGGGAATGTGACGGGGGGAGATGTGGAATTTCAATGCAAAAAATTGTACCGCTTTTGGTACAAATTTCTAGACGGAATCGTACCGCTAGGGAGGTTAATATATAATATCATATAAATATAAAAAACTCAGTGCATATTACAAACTACATAATCTCAATAAATAATTTCTTTATCAAAAAGTGCCAATTTATCAAAGGTGTTGATATTAATTTGTGCATGATTCATAAAAATACTTGGAAATGAATTCAAATATCCTAAATTTATCAACAATACACAAGTGCAAATAATATAAAATGCATTAATAAAGGACAGACAACACTCGTAAACATGGCGCTGCTAGCGTGAGGCCAGTATTACTGCACCTGTGCAACCAGTGGAATCATGTGACAAGTCATGTGTCCTGTCACATGACCATCACGTGACTCGCAACCTAGCAAATAAGGACGCTGTGTGTCCACGCACAGCGACCACAGGCCACCATACTAATAGAGGCTGCGCATAACGGTCACTGACTTCGCGAGGATGCGGGCGCCAGATCCAAGAATTTACGGTAAATACAGGATGCTGTGTAGCCACAAACCCTGTCAGAGAACAGCAAAATCCAATGTACTGGGAAGTGAGCACAGAGCCTGCATAACCCACGGGGGCGTCCCTCTTCATGACAAAATTAAAATAAATAAAAAATACTCAAATGAATATAATACTAACACAAGATAATCAATAAGTAAATCAATGTAAGGACCAATACCCACATTACACAGTATACACACATTTTTCATGTGCAGACTTAAAAAAAGTGCCATGACCTCTGAGTGGAGGAATGGCACGCGTACCCACCCATTTCTTGGCAGAGACACACACCACTTGGGGTGCCAAGGAAACGCCAAAATGTACTCTGGGCCCATCCTAGCATCACCATTCAACAGCAGCCTAAAGAGGGCAATCTGGCAACCAGCTCAAACAGTCAAACCATTCAACCATGGGAAAAAGGTCCACTATATAGATATATATAGTAGTTATTTGCTAATCTTGTGATTCAAATAAACAACATTCAAAAATAAAAGATGAAAAATAAAAATGAAAATCCAAGACCGCCTCCCATGTGTCCGACTCTGCGTCTCCACCCCCCCCCCCCCCCCACACTGTAGATGCAGTCCCCAGATGAGTGCATGGCCACAACAACCCATAAAATAGTCATACTTTATTAAAATGTCATTACAATCGAAAACAACATTATTGTGTGTAAAAAAAAAACACTGTTATGGGTGCGTTGTCTTGCAAAAGGAGTTACAAGAAGAGTTTTGCAGTAATTTGTCATTTAAAACCAGCTCATACTGTACAATTACAATGACATCATCCTTCACAATTACATTCAATACATACATACATTATTGTCCCAGCCATCTGCCTCCTCAAATAACAATTTGAAGTATCTTTGATTTCTGAAATGTTGAAATTAGGGAAACTTTTTGTTGCCTACTGTATTATACATATTGCTGATGTCCCTGTCCTCGGCTCGTCTCTGACCCATGGCAGCACATCTAAATGCCCGAAAAAATTTAATAAAATAAATGGGGCTAAAAAAGGAAAGTGAAAATAAAAAAAAAGATTATGAAATGCACTCCTCATTCATATTTAATATTGAGTGCTGAATTTTCTGGTCCCTGCGCACTCCCGAAAATTGAAAGACAAAAAAAATAAAAATTGAATTACATTTTTAAACCGGGATCAATTTATGTGGGCAGGCAGGGACCTAAACATGTAGCCGACAATAATATAAATGTAGAAAGGCGCCATTTAAATGTAAAAAGAATACATTTTTTATAATTATTTTTTTATTTTATTAGTAATGTATTTTAATATTGTGTTTAATAAAGTGTGTGTGTCACTTTTTTCTAAATTTTTTACATTTTTTAGGTAGTACTACTAGTCCCAGCATGGAACAGATTGTTCCATGATGGGAGCTGTAGTACCTGTACTAATAGACAGATCGCCCTGGGTGTCACTCCTGACACCCAATGCGATCATCCTATCTATTGCAGAGATGGAGCAGCTTTCTCTTGCCCTCGCATCTCTGCAATATACTCCGGCCGGCCAGTGATGTAAATAGAATTCACATCACTTATTCATATTTCCCGCAGAGAGCTGTGATTGGCCAGATGGTTGCACCCAATCACAGCTCTCTGTGGAAAATATGAATCATAGGTATATTATACGGCATATACTCATACTACAGTGGGAACAAAGAAAAGCGGCCGTCCGCCCGCATCCATACATTATACAGGACTATCACAGTGGGTGTCAGGAGTGACACCCGCTGTGATCTTTCCTTACCTGCAGGTACTACTGCTCCCAACATGGAGCACACCCTGCTTCATTCTGGGAGCTGTAGTACCTGCATTAATAAACAATTCACAACAGGTGTCAGAAGTGATGCCCGCTGCAATCTGTCTATTAATGCAGGTCCTATAGCTCCCAGCATGGAGCAGAGTGTGCTCCATGCTGGGAGCAGTTGAGGACAGATCACAGCGGGTGTCACTCCCAGGAGAAAGCCGCTCGTGCAAGAGAAAGCCGCTTGCATCTATACATTATACAGGACAATCGAGTCGAAGTTCGGATTCGGTCCGAATCGAATTTCTCAGTTTAGAACTGATCTCTATGGGCTCGAATCCTACTATATGGAGATCTTTGATGTTTTCCCGTGCATTTTCCTAGAGACATCTATTCCAGTCTTGGTGTGATTCTTCCTGCCATGGTTATAATTCATATCCTAGATTCTAAATTACCTTATTAAGTCTTCTCAAAAATATTCACAAAAAAGTAGTGTTGTAAGTGTTGCACACTTTCATCATGTCTTCAACAGCCTGGAAATCTTACTGTGCTCTACTATGAAGTGCTACACCAGTGCTTTGTTTCCTTTTTTCTAATGCAGTGTTTCTCAACCGGTGTGCCTCCAGCTGTTGCAAAGCTACAACTCCCAGCATGACCGGACAGAGATAACCCAGAGTAATTGAATAGGTATGCACACTTTTAGTGACAGAAGGTCAAAAACTAATGCTATGGGGAAAAACCAGTAATCTCATGCCATACATCTCAGAATATAGTGAGTTTAGATATAAGTGAAGAAAGGACACATCTGTACTAACCTCTTAACGACCACGGACATATATTTACGGCCCGTGGCCGGGTCCCGATCTGTGTAGCGCGCTCAGCTTCTGATCCCGATCTGTGAAGCGCGCTCAGCTTTGTATCTGTGGGATTCCGGTTGCTATCAGGAACCGGGACCCGCAACTAATACCAGACATCGCTGATCGGGCTGATGTCTGGCAGTAACACTTTAGACGCTGTGATCAAAGTTGAAAACGGGAGAATGTGCTGCCGGTTAGCTCAGCGGAGCTATTCGGGACCGCCGCGGAGAAATTGCCGCATCTCGAACAGCTGAGAGGACAGCAGGAGGCTCCCTACCTGGCTCTACGCTGTACGATCGGCCTTTGATTGCTCCAAGCCTGAGATTAAGCGCAGATAACACTTATCAATGCTATGCTATGGCATAGCATTGAACAGTGCTGGCAATCAGTGTAATGCATGTTATAGCCCCCCTAGGCTATAAGATTGCAAAAAAAAGTCACCCCCCTTTTCCCATTTAAAAAAAACAGTGTAAAGAAAAATAAAAAGAAACATATGTGGTATCGCCGCATGCGTAAATGTCCGAACTATAAAAAGATATTATTAATTAAACAAAAGTCCAAAATAGCGTATTTTGGTCACTTTTTATACCATAAAAAATTAATAAAAAGCGATCAAAAGGTCCTATAAAAACAAAAATGGTTCAGATATAAACTTCAGATCACGGTGCAAAACATGAGCCCTCATACCTGCCCGTATGCAAAAAATTCTAAAGTTATATGGGTCAGAAGAGGACATTTTTTAAGATTTATAGATTTTTGTCGTTACAATGTAGATGTCGTTCTGATGTTGTTACAAATTAGAAATGATGGCGCAACAAAATTATATCATATGGATTTTTAGGTGCAAAACTGAAAGGGTTATTATTTTTTAAAAGTTGAGGAGGAAAAAACTAAAGTGCAAAAACAGAATAACGCTTGGTCCTGAAAGGGCTAAAGATACTAATGACAACCAAACAATGTCTACGCAAAGTTAGGTAAATGATTTATTACCTTTTTTTAAAGTAAGGTTCAGCATAGGAAAAAAAATATTTATCATCTGCTGATTTTGTACATTTGCCCACTGACAAAGAAATGATCAGTCTATAATTTTAATGGTCAGTTTATTTGAACAACAACAACAACAAAAAAACTATAAGAACATATTTCAAATAAGTTATGCATTGATTTGCATTTTACTCAGTGAAGTAAGTATTTGATCCTCTATAAATAAGTAAGATTTCTGGCTCCCAGGTGTTTCATACAGGTAAGGAGCTGAGATTATAAGCACTCTCTTAAAGGAAGTGCTCTTAATCTCAGCATGTTACTTGCACGCCCCCTCCCATAGACTTGCATAGTTGGGGCCGGACGTGACGTCACATGGGGGCGGAGTTGTGACGTCACCATACTCCGGCCCCTTGGTCGGCACCCGGCAGTTTGTAAGCTGGCAGCGCGGCGTGCAGCTCAAAGAGGTGGGTGCCGAATGCAAGATTGCGGGCGTCCCCAACGGCAGGACCCCCACGGTCAGACATCTTATCCCCTATCCTTTGGATAGGGGATAAGATGTCTTAGGGCCGGAGTACCCCTTTAAAGACTGCTGTCCAGAGAAGCAATCAGTCATTCAGTCAGATTTCAAAGTCTCCACCATGGCCAAGACCAAAGAGCTGTCCAAGGATGTCAGGGACACAGCTGTAGACCAGTAGTCTCAAAGTGTGGCCCTCCAGATATTGCAAAACCTAAACTCCCAGCATGTCTGGACACCACTGCTGTTGACCTACACAAGGCTCATGGAGAGATTTAATAATCATGAGAAAGGTGAGAAATCAGCCCAAAACTACAGGGAGGATCTTGTCAATGATCCCAATGCAGCTGGGACCATAGTCCCCAAATAAACTATTAATAAAACACTACGCCGTAAAGGACGGAAATCCTGCAGCTCCCGCGAGGTTCCCCTGCTCAAGAAATCACGTGTACAAGCCTGTCTGGAGTTTCATTAGCAGATATTCATTGGCAAACTTCAGACAGGCCTGTACATTTGCTTTCTTGAGCAGGGGGACCTTACAGGCGCTGCAGGTTTTCAGACCTTCACAATGTAGTGTTACCAATACTAACATTGGACAGGTGGGGCACTGTCTTTTGAAGAAAGCAGTTTTCTATTCCTGTTCAATCCACTTAAAAGCAGCATATCATAGTACCAGGTCTGCTATACTAATAAACCACATGACACTAAAAGATGGCTACAGTCAATGGTGAGGGGTG
This sequence comes from Hyla sarda, assembly GCF_029499605.1. Lineage (NCBI taxonomy): Eukaryota > Metazoa > Chordata > Amphibia > Anura > Hylidae > Hyla > Hyla sarda. Next base: position 398,376,181 of record NC_079191.1, read on the forward strand.
GCAAGGGGAGGGGTGGTAGCAATCTTGTCATGTATGCAGCATTCCCATAATTTTAAGTCTGTTGTATTCTTTTTTACAGCAATATAACTTTTTTAGCTTTTAAACTACCCAATATCATGTCTATTTGCCAGTTTTACCAAAACCCCTTCAACATATTTCTAGAGCTATTTTCCCTTTAAATTCCTTTTATATATTTCTGTTTGTACAAAAGGTTAGAGAAAATAATAGAAAATAATATTCTTGTGACAGCAGCCTCAAAGCTAAATATTTTTTGCAAATAGCCAGTCTCCAGGAACAGAAAATCTGTGTAGCCGCTATTTATTTTTTCTTTTTTATTATTGTTAATATTATTATTTTTTTTTATCATGAATATTTGTCAGCAGGAAACATCCGCATCAGTGATGCCGCTGATTGACGGGCACAGCAGCAGTTCAGCTACTGGCTCTAGTTTAATATTCATGTTAATGGCAAGCTGTCATTGAGAATGCATATTCTAATTGATAAATGGGACTGCTATAGTATTATTGTCATAATGGATAATTCAGTGCCTCATTTTGTAGAGTTATTTTAATGGCTCGGGATAATATCTACATATCAAGAAAAACAAGTCAATTGTGCATTTTAATTCAATGACATATACTCAGAATCTAGTTAAAGCCGCTCGAGAACAGCGAACCGGAAAAGATGTTCCTCGGGGGGGAATAAAGGACGGCGGGGGCAGTTTGAAACATAACTTTAATTATTAAAGATCAATACTCAATTTACAGCGCACCTTGTCTTAACGTTACATTGACAGTAGATAATATTACAATTTCAGTAAAGATGGCAATGATTCATTGTTATTTACAGTCCGCTCATAGTGACAGCAGAGGAATGTTGTAGGGTAAGGGTAAAATGATGGCCTGAGGGCCTATGCTATTCCTTAAATAAGAATTAGTCTACCTACCTCCTACATTTCTATGACATTGATCACCAATAAAAGGACAGTATCCTGTGTTTCTCTTAAAGGGGAATTCTGGAGGATTTTTTTTCTATGTAACTGTGCTTCTATACTAAGCCCCCCCTTTCTTGAGTCTATGTTGTACAAGGACCTTACCGCTTAGCCAATCAGGGCTGAGGTGGGACGTTGCTGGGGCCACTGACTGGATGAGCAGGAAGGTCCTTGTACAACACAGACGCAAGGAAGTGCAGTGTGGCGGAGGACTGACACTGAAATAGCGGACGCAGCAGGGTAGTGAGGGGGTAAAGTATAGTTTTTTTTTAATTATTTAAATTTCATTTAAATAGACAAAAAAAGAAAAATTCCGGAATATCCATTTAAGATTCTGGTTGAAATGATCTCCCTAGATCCCTTCTTCAACTTAACTTTTTGTTAGCATCACAAAGAAAAAAATACATTATTAAATCCAATAAGGAACAAGACAAACTTTATAAACTTTACAAACTACATAAGGGAATGAATATGGATTTGTATGCATATACTGTAGTTAAAATCAATGAATAAATACGATAAACATTAAACATATACACAGCCATAGAAACCCTTCTTAAAAATGAAAGAAGGAATCTGATTGGTTGCTATGGGCAACTGGGCAGGTTTTCCTCTGAACAGGTTTGGATAAATCTCCCCCATTATGTGCTCAATACAGAAGAAAATGTCAATGATGTAAAGAAAATATCTATTGGAAGAATTTAGGACTAGTATTTATAATTTAAGTGGGATCCACCTTTTGGTGCTTCCGTCTTGATTTAGGAGCAGGGGGTCACATGACCGCCACAGCCAATCAGTGTCCTCAGTGGTCATGCCACATATACCTTGCATTGCCGCTCAGTAATGGGGGGCATGATGTCCAAAGTACAAAGCGTAATCACCCAGACTGCTAATTTGCTGCATCGGTCACATGACCACATTCATTTAGGGCTGCATTTTTAGTTCATTCTAGGGATCGATGGATGTCTCTGTGGGTAGGGGATAACCCTTTATATTCAGTTTCATTAAATATATTTATAAGTCTATAAAAGAAGAAATAATGGCTAAGGTTTACAATTGCAAATGCACCACTACTGAGGATAGGTCATCAATATTGTTGTCCCTTAAATACCCCTTTAAGGTTGTAACTATATACTATACACATGATTTTAGAGATACAGAAGTATCCCACCAATTCCTTTCATTGAGGCTTTTATCGAGATAAAAAACAACTTAATTACAATCATCCAGTGTTGTCTATGATGTAAGTACAGAAAGCAATTACTACTAATTACCGAAAAGGCAATATTGAAAATAAGAGTAAAAATAACACGAAAAATATAACATCATAAAGCGAATGAACATAAGCTTTAAAGCCGGACAGTTCTAAAACCATAGGGGAAAAAAAAGATAAGATGTGTGGATGTGTTCCAGTTCAGCGAGATATCTCTGCATATTTCCTAAGAGGTATCTGGCTGGTATGTAAAAAAGGCATCATCCACAGTACAGGTCCCAGTAGGCACAATATACTGATGCTTTAATATTACATAAGAACAGGGAACTGCAAAAATCTTATTTAGTTGGGATCAGTCTTTTGTAACAGCACTGCAATGCCTGAATATTTCCAGCTCAAATGGCAAATCCCAGCAACACAGCTCCTGTACATCACAATAATCAACATGTAAATCAGTATATCCGGTTAATTATATAGTGGTGATAATACATGAGACCATGGGGATAGGGTTTGTAAAAACTCATGTGCATGCTGCAGCCCTGTTCACAGAAATTTCTGCTGAGAATCTGCAATATGTAATTATGACTGTAACCCCCTGGGATTATTGCTGTGTATTACCCTGCAATATGTGAATATGCCTGTAACCCCCTGGGATTATTGTTGTGTATTACCCTGCAATACGTGAAGTGTCCAGTAGATGCATTGCATAAGCAAATTAACTGAGCAGTGACTAAAGCTGGGGAAGGAAGAGCTTTGGACATGTGCTTGTGTTTAAATGACCACACTATTAATCCATCCATCTAATGTAGATGAACACTGATCACAGGCATCTGTTAACAGGAAAAACTTAGGGGGCAGCTGATCACATACATTTTTACTGTATGTTGATTACATAGGTATGTCAAATTTGTGGAAATTTTCAACAAAAACATTAAAATGCTGCAAAAAATGCAGTGTGTGAACACAGCCTCTTGGGAGATGTATATCTACTATACATCCTGATCCCATAAAGATGAAGCTGAGAGGGGAGGGATCTGGGTAGGTGATGATGTCATCTCATAGTTGCAGGAAGTCGGAACCAGAACTGACATCCTGTTCTGACCATTAAGCACAGAAAGATTTGGAGAGTCAGGCTGGTGATCATGTGACCACGTTATAGTAATGAAATTATGGAATAAAACAAATGCTGCTGTATGACAAGTGACTTTTTACAGCAGTGTTTCCCATCTGGGTGCCTCCATCTGTTGCAAAACTACAACTCCCAGCATGCTGGGAGTTGTAGTTTTGCAACAGCTAGAGGCACCTAAATGGGAATGGGAAACACCTTTTTACAGGGTCCGATTTCAGCATTACTATGAACGCTCAGCCGATAGATGGCCCGTTGTAAAGGTGTCTGACTATCTGAGATCATAGTCCATGTCAAAAATGAAATAAAATATATATCTTATGCTTTTTCAGAAAATTAATTAAAATGATGATGTCTCCAGACCTCCTCCTGCTAACTTATAAGTGCTTACGCAAAATCTGCTATGACACCTTTTCCAGTAACTTCCTATGTCATACAACAACTGAGATGATGTGTGACCAATAGCGTCATGGCAAACTGACTTTTTTTTTCATTTCAGATGAAAATGTTCTTTGAAGACGTGTAATGGCGTAACAAGCTTGGGTTACTATCTCAGCAATGTGTAACTGCCATACAACACCTCCTCAAACTGAGCAATGTCAGAACTCAGAATCAGATGCCCAGTAGTGTGAACTACAGATGTTCCCAATGTGCCCAACACAGATGTCCCCAAAGTTCCCACCAAAGATGTCCCCAGAGTGCCCACCAGAGATATCCCCAGAGTGCCCACCACATATGTTCCCAGAGTGCCCATCACATATGTTCCCAGAGTGCCCGCCACAGATGTTCCCAGGGTGCCCATCACAGATGTCCCCAGAGTGCCCACCACAGCGCCACTGAAGTCCCCAGAGTGCCCAACACAGATGTTTCCAGAGTGCCCAACACAGATGTCCCCAAAGTTCCCACCAAATATGTTCCCAGAGTGCCCACCACAGATGTCCCCAGAGTGCCTGCCACAGATGTCCCCAGAGTGCCCGCCACAGATGTCCCCAGAGTGCCCACCACAGATGTTGCCAGAGTGCGCACCACAGATGTTGCCAGAGTGCCCACCACAGATGTTGCCAGAGTGCCCACCACAGATGTTGCCAGAGTGCCCACCACAGATGTTGCCAGAGTGCCCACCACAGATTTCCCCAGCGTGCTCATAACATGTTTCCAGTGTGCCCACCACAGATATTCCCAGAGTGCCCACCACAGGTGTTCCCACCACAGGTGTTCCCAGTGTGCCCACCACAGATGTTCCCAAAGTGCCCACCACAGAGATTCCCAAAGTGCCCAACACAAATGTTTCCAGAGTGCCCACCACAGATGCTCCCACAGTGCCTTCCAAAGGTGTTCCCAGAGTGCCCACCACAGATGTTCCCAGAGTGCCCACCACAGATTCCCAGAGTGCCCACCACAGATATCCCCAGAGTTCCACAAGTGAAATCCATGGATTGACCACCACAGATGTTCAGAGACGCTTTACCTAGTGAGCCAGGTACAAATGCCCCCAAAGTACATGCTGCAGACACTCCCAAAGTTTTTAACATAAAGTTGGAGGCACCTTGGTTGGGAAACACTGCCCTTCATGAACCAGATGAAGTGAAGAGGATGAGTGTCTTTCAATATAAGTACCTTCTATTCAAGATCTACACCAACATACATACACACTAACATATGTACATGTTTTAGAATCTATACATGTTTTGTATATATATATATATATATATATATATATATATATATATATATATATAAAAGCAAAATCATCGGTAGCTTTTTGCATCACTGGACTAATACGGCTACTCATAATTAATATATATATATATATATATATATATATATATATATGTTTTAAAAGGCTGGAGAGGCACATGGCCCCTGTTGCAGTTTTTCTTAGTATGTGATTAATGCTATAGTAATCATATGAGGGGCAGATAATGTAGAGGACTGAACTATTCTATATTTCATATTCCTAACCACATGGAAAATATATATGTATACAGTAAGCTGTTTACATTACCATACATTGAGGGCTGGAAAAAAAATCTGTCCACTTTGCAGTTTGTTAGAATGGTAGTTTAAGCATATAAATCTCTCTTTTTTTTTGTAATCTGCTTTAGTAGACAGAAAAAGGTCAGCATCCGAGTGAGAAAGCGATGGATAAATCCAATCCACTGCTGCTCTCATTGAATGAGCCGCTGATTAATATCGCCGATCAGCGGGCACACGCCGGCGTGGACACTTACCACACATTCTGAACACTTCTCTGATAAATGAATGTCAAATTGATATAAAAGCAGATAGATTTGAAAGTCTAAATAGAGGCTTTAGTACAAATGAATATTTTATTAAATGTGCAGCACCATTTAGCAGCGTTTATGGCTTGCGAAATAACAGGAAAGGGCACCACCATGAATCACCTCCTTACCCATCTCCTAACTATTGTCTGTAATTCCTGAAAATTGCAGATCAAGGAACTCTGCAAAGTCCAAGTCATCCATTCAGTACTATTAAATGATATGACTGCAGGAGAACAATGGCTGTTTCGTAACCACCAGATAATGTATGTTATTTCTAGCTATGCACAAACTTCAGCTTTGTTTGCCCTTACTATAAAATTTTCAAATGGCTTAGTGAGCCGGCCGAAAAGTTGCCTTACACACTTGTGTGATTAAAGCCCAAACTATTTCACCTTATGAGAGTGCTACTGCCTATTCATATGCCATGTAACTAAAGGATCCATGACCAGGGCTTAGACGCTGTTTGCACCTCAGTACTGTTCTCTATTGGAGTGCTGCTTTCTATCTATCTATATTTTCTATGCTATCTTATATCTATCTATACATCTCTTATCTATCTGTCAAGAACTTGGCGTTCAGTGGCATCTCTGGTCCTTCCCACTCTACAGCATCATTGACGTTGCCAACCATTTAACCAGACAACAGGCAATTAGACACAGTGCTGGCATTGTAGACTGCCTGATGGTGCCAGACGTTGCCAGGATTCTGACTGTTTTCCCTGACCCTTGCCTTTTGGATTCTCATTGAACTAGACAAGACCTCCTGTTTTGACCAGGCTTGTTTTCAGGTAGTATTTTGGTTTCTGAATTGGTTCTGACATTGCACTCATTCTAGAACCCTGGATAGTTTCTGCTTATTCTCTGTATTGTTACATAGACATGCTCATTTGGTTCTGACCAGATGCTTTTTAGTTTAGTCCTGTTTAGTCCTATCAGTGTAGGGACTGTTGAAGACACCAATAGATGCAGTAGGATCATCCAAGTAGGTAGGGACAGTGGGTTGGGTTCAGTTCAAGACTCATAGGTAGTTTTCTACTGTAAATCTAGTGCCTAATATTACCCTAAACTGCCTCTCCACCAGTCTGTGTCATCGATATGTCTTCCATTTTGAGGTCTGTAATCTTAGAGAGGTTTCTCACACAGCCGGCTTTAAATCCCCCACAACATCTCCAGATTTAAGAACTCTTTATTTTGTAGCTTTTCCTCGATTGAAGAACCGAAGGTAATTATTAGTGTTGCTCGCAAATATTCGCAATGCGAATTTTATTAGCGAATATCGCATATTCCCGAATTCGCGAATATTTGCGTATATAGCATTATATATTCGCAATTACGAATATTCTTTTTTTTTTTTCACAGTACACATCACGGTGATCATCCCTCTCTGCTTCCAGCTTGTGTGGTGTAAAGAAAGCTCTAATACTACTGTGTGAGACTGGCGTACCAATTTTCACATATGCTAATTTTCGCATATGCTAATTTTCTCATATGTGAATTTTTGCATATGCGAAAATAAACGCGAATATTAAGAATATGCGAATTTAGCGAATATATGACGAATATTCGTCCATATATTCGCAAAATATCGCAAATTCGAATATGGCCTATGCCGCTCAACACTAGTAATTATAAAAATATATGTACAATACTGTGGAATATACTGGCACTTTAGAAATAAAATAAATGATCTACAAATGTAATTGGTGTATATGTGATTTTATTTCTTGTTCAATAAATTATTGCACAGTTAGTCATGTTCTTGTTCAGTTCCATCCTGTAATCACATACCGTATATACTCGAGTATAAGCCGAGTTTTTTAGCACGATTTTTCATGCTGAAAACGCCCCCCTCGGCGAGTGAACTCTCCGCCTGTCAATCCCTTTTCAGTGGTCTTCAACCTGCGGACCTCCAGATGTTGCAAAACTACAACTACCAGCATGCGCGGTTGCAGGTTGAAGACCACTGCGGCCTTCGTCATCATTCAGCCCCCCCCTTTTGTTTTGTACTCACCTCCCCTCGACGGGAAGTTAGAGTGAGCTGGTCAGGGCCATCTATGCTGCAGGGACCGTCCGGTGGGGAGGCTTAGTCATTGCGGGCTGTCCATTTTCACCGGGGGGCCTTCTTCTCTGTGCTTCGGGCCTGCCCCGGACTAGTGATGTTGCCTTGACGACGATGCACAGAGACGTTCATGCGCAACGTCCCTGTGCGTCCTCATCAAGGCAACGTCACTAGTCCGGGCACGAAGAGGGCCCCCGGTGAAAATGGACAGCCCGCAACGACTAAGCCTCCCCACCGGACGGTCCCTGCAACATAGATGGCCCGGACCAGCTCACCCTTACTTCCCGCCGAGGGGAGGTGAGTACAAAACTAAAGGGGGGGGGGGGCTGGATGATGACGAAGGCCGCAGTGGTCTTCAACCTGCGGACCTCCAGATGGCTGCCGATGGCTGTCCGGGCATGCTGGGAGTTGTAGTTTTGCAACATCTGGAGGTCCGCAGGTTGAAGACCGCTGATGAAGGGATTGACAGGCAGTGATGATGAAGGGTATGATGATGGAGGCCGCAGTGTTCTTCAACCTGTGGACCTCCAGAGGTTTCAAAACTACAACTCCCAGCATGCCTGGACAGCCGATGGCTGTCCGGGCATGCTGGGAGTTGTAGTTTTGGAACCACTGGAGGTCCACAGGTTGAAGACCACTGATGAAGGGATTGACAGGCGGTGATGATGAAGGGGAAGGGGGATGATGACGGGGGTCTGGATGATTACATGGGGGGATGATGTCTTTCCCACCCTAGGCTTATAGTCGAGTCAATAACTTTTCCTGTTTTTTTGGAGTGAAATTAGGGGCCTCTGCTTATATTCGGGTCGGCTTATACTCGAGTATATACGGTACTATGGGGGTATATACCAAGACCAGCTCATCCATATACTGTTCTGAAGAAAAGTATGGTCCCTCTCACCAAAGGCTGATTTATTGAGAGGCCCATTCCCATGTAACAGCTTCAGAAATCTACATCAGCTATGAGCTAGCATGGATTTTTTTTTCTTTTTTATTGAAAGCCGAGGTACGTGCTCTCAAATCACCCAAGTGCAAGTAAAAAGTGCAAGTGTTCACACAAAAAAAAGAGGATGCGGTCTATCGCAAGCCCTTCTTTCAAAGGAGAGAGGCCCCACAACAAACCAAACCCTTCGCCTCCGGGCCAAAAGGCACCTGCGAGATTCCAGGTACTATGTCCCCTTTTGCCGAAGCTATAGCACTATATATTCGTAATTACGAATATTCTTTTTTTCACAGTACACATCACAGTGATCATCCCTCTCTGCTTCCAGCTTGTGTGGTGTAAGAAGGCCCTAATACTACTGTGTGAGACTGGTGTGCGAATTTTTTTGCATATGCGAAAATAAAACGAGAATATTACGAATATGCACATTTTGCGAATATATGACGAATATTCGTCCATATATTCGCAAAATATCGCAAATTCGAATATGGCCCATGCCTCTCAACACTAATAAACATGACATGCACTTGTTCTGATGAACTGTTGAAGGCTGTACAGATCGAGATATACAAAGTCAGTATAAATTCACAATTGGAAAATACCCCATTCATAAACATTAGACAAGACAAGGCCTATGTTTAGGTCAGGATATGTAGAAGAAAGAGTAGCGGCAACTCACTGTAGAATGCAGGAAGGTTTTAATGGAGAATTACAAACAGACAGGTAGACTAGTCCAGAGGATGGAGCGACACAGTGTTTCGCCGGTGGCTTCTTCCGGCTCCCTGCCGTGACGTAGCGGCGTCGCCTCTGATATATAGGCAAGTGCGCGTGATCGGCGTCCGGCTTCACGGCAACGGCTCACAAACAACAATCAGCCTGATATCCCTTGGCGCATGCGTACTACGCTCAAACGCTGACAAACGGCGGAGCGCCGTATCCTACGCTACAGGCCAGAGAATGCCCCTAACTGGGCGGGCTTGGAGATGTTGGCAGTGAACGCAACAACAAGACAGACATAAACAATGCAAACATGGAGGGACATTTACTAAGGGGTTTAGTAATTTTTTTCTGACTATTTTTGGCGCTAAATTGTCGCAATTGCGCCTACCCTATTTTTCGTGCAACTTTCTCTAGCAAGAGCTAGAAAGTCAAATTTTATTTTCCCGCTTGATTTACGCTAGTTTGCATTTTTGACTTGCAGTGGTCAGGTATTTATTAACTGCGACAGTCGCAGCTGCGCAATAAACAGTCACAACAGCCGTAAAAATTTACTAAATTTACTCCAGCTCCAACATGGAGCAGGAAAAGCTACTGCCGCCCGGGCTCCAACATACTTTCTACCCTCACTTCGCTACAGGGACACTGCAGTGATTTACATCCCCCCCCTCTCACATTCCAGCGCCACACAACTCCTATCTGTCGGCTAACTGTTGCAAGACTACAAGTCCCAGCATGCCCTTACAGTGATGACACGCTGGGAGTTTTAGTCTTGTAGCAGCGGAAGCTGAGTGGCGCGGGAGGGAGACAAGGGGGGGATGAATATCAGTGTCCCCATAAGTGAGGGTAGCGGGGAGGCAGTATGAGGAGCCCGGGTGGCTGCACTGTAATGTCAGCCCGGGCTCCTGCCCTGACAGCCAAAGGCTTTGGCTGTCAGGGCATGCTGGGTGTTGTAGTTTTGCAACAGCTGGAGGGCCACAGTTTGCAGACCACTGGTTTGTGGTCTGTAAACTGTAGTCCTCCAGCTTTTGCAAAACTAAACAGCTGAAGGGGACCGGCGAAAACGTTCCCTTACTCTTCCGAGGCTCCTTCAATGATTGGTGACGGAGATCGTCGGGCGGCACTGTCGCGCGGCAATGTCGTGCGGTGCTGGATCCTACGGAAGCCGGTAAGTTGCCCAAGCCCTAAAACAGTGTTTCCCAACCAGGGTGCCTCCAGATGTTGCAAGACTACAACTCCCAGCATGCCTGGACAGCCTTTTTTTTACGCTAGCAGTTTTTGTGGCTAACGCTAAGCCCAGCTTATTAATGGACTCCGTCTGTAAGACAGCTTCCACCACTAAGCCTGTCCAGTAAAGTAAAAAAAAAAAAAACACAACAGGTTTAAAAAAAAATTTATTACAAAAAAACACTCCCCCACAAGCCCTCGTTAACCATTTTATTAACATCAAGCAAAGAAAAACGCTGGTCGTCGAAGTAGTCCACCGAATCCGAAGGAGTCCACAGGATACACTGATCTGTAGAAGAAGTAACAAAAAAAAAAAAAAAGAGTAAGTGCAGTTAGGGAGAAAAAACAGTGTTAAAAATTTTTTATAAACGCACACACTAAACGACATTTACCACTATTCTGAGCCATGACTACAATTTAGTTATTGAATTATTTAGATGTGGTGAAAAAGCTAAAAAAAACTCAAAAAAAAAGATCCAGAAGGATACCCTGTTTCCCCGAAAATACACCCTACCCCGAAAATAAGCCCTAGCTGGATTATCGGGGTGGGCTGCAATATAATCCCTACCCCAAAAATAAGACCTAGGCCAGGGGTACTCAACTGGCAGCCCTCGGTCCAGATTCGGACCGTGGCTGCCAGTAATGCGGACCGGAACGCTCTTCCCCCCCCCCCCTTTGGCTGGTCCCTTGGCAAGTTAAATGAGCAGGGGCAGGGACGCTGTCGCTTTAAAACGTCCGCATGCACGTCCGACGTCACGGACGTGTCCCTGCCCCGGATGCTAAGCAGCAGAAGGAGATCCCGCCGCCAAGAGCTGCAGCTTCAGTTGCGGACGCTATGAAGGTGGGGTAGTGCTGGTTTCCGCTGGGGATGAAATGTGTAGTTTATTATGGCAGAGGGGTGGGGGGCACTGTAGGAATGTGGAGGACGATGGGGGAAAAGGAGGATGGGGGGGCTGTAGCAGTGTGGAGGATGGGGGACTGCAGGAGTGTGGAGGATGGGGGGCTGTAGCAGTGTGGAGGATGGGGGGGGGCTGCAGGAGTGTGGAGGATGGGGGCTGCAGGAGTGTGGAGGATGGGGGGCTGCAGGAGGATGGGGGGGGGTGGCATCCTCCACACTGCTACAGCCCCCCATCCTCCACACTCCTGCAGCCCTCCATAAATAAATAAGCCCTACCCTTATTTTCGGAGAAACACGATAGTAGCAAAACCTATTCAGACAGCAGGAAAAAGGAACAGACTATTTTTTCTACTACATGAAGTAAATTTTTCACTCTTGCCAATGTATGCCAAATTTATTAACACCGTGCAACAATTTAGTAAATTTATCACACATAGTCAAAAATGAAGTAGAAAAAAACAGGGTAAAAAACAGACTACATAGTAAAAGATAGTAAATGCCCCTAATAGTCAGTATAAAAATATACTCATATCAATTTTCTCTTTCAAGCCTGGTGGTCCCATAGCATCTGTGCGTAATATCCAGGTGGCCTCTTTTTTGAGCAAAAGCCCATTCCGATCACCACCATCTTTTGGGATAGGAACTTGCTCAAGACCTGAGAAACGTAACACCCTCTGGTCACCACCATGGCTATTCCTGACATGTTCTATAAGTCTAGGGCATCCCTGCCCGGTTCTTATAGAATGAAAGTGTTCTTGTACACGAATGTACATGCACCGGATGGTTTTGCCTATGTAGTACAGGCCACAAGGGCACTGCACCACATAGACCACATATTTTGACTTACAAGTAAGGAAATGGTTCACCTTCCACTCAATCCCTCCTAACTTACAATATTTCAATTCCTCATTGAATCGACACATCGAGCTCTGTCGACATTTAAAGTTTCCCTTAGGGAGTGATTTGTCTAACCATGTTCCTGTCTTCTGATGTAATTTGGTACATCCTAAGTGTGACCCTAAAGTATTCAGTGCAATGTTTTTAAGGTCCGGATCATTTTCAATAAGGTGCCAGTGCTTCCTGATGGCTGATTGGATGATGTTGTTCATGGAAGAGTGCTGAAACGAGAAAGTGAAGCGTTTAGGCTTGTGAGGTATGTTGTATAGATTAGACGTATTGTCTGACTGGGGAAGCTGACAGGCTCTATCGTAAGCCTCTTGTATGGTCTCAATGGGATAGTTTCTGTCAAACAAGCGTATAGCTAGCTCTTTAGCCTGAGACTCAAAATGTGTTACATCACTATTGAGTCTCCTCAGCCGGACAAATTGTCCGTTAGGCAGAGCTTTCTTGACGTGCGGGGGATGAAAACTATCATAATGCAAAAGGGCATTAGTAGCTGTCTCTTTTCTAAACCCCGAAGTGGACAAACCATCTTCTCTTGCTTCCACCCGCACATCAAGAAAATCCAACGCTTTATTGCCAAAAATGGCGGTAAACTGCATATTCATTTTACAGCCCGTGTTCAGATACAAGACAAAATCAGAAAACTGCGATGGGAACCCCGACCACATGATAAATACATCATCGATGTAAAGCAAAAAAGAAACCAAATATTTGGCAAACTCATTTCTTGCGGAGAAGATGAATTTCTTATACCATTTGTTTTGGAACTTAAAGGCATTGTGACTAAGGATAAATTACAAAGAATCTCCGATGAAATCTATAAAATCCGGTGTCTTGCCAATATCGGTGAGAAAATCCCTTATCACCCGGACCCCCTCTGGGGGATCCGGGTGTAAAGGCTTTCTACATCCACCGATGCCAGGTGGTAGTCTTCCTGCCATGATATCTCCTTCACTATTTTAAGAAACTCTCCTGTGTCTTTCAAATAAGTCAGGAGGTTAACCAGGAGGGTTCTGATTAGCCAATCAATATATTGGGACAAACTCTCGGTCACTGAGCCGATCCCCGAGACAATAGATCTGCCCGGGGGCCGGCTCAACAACTTATCAATTTTCGGGAGATAGTACCAGTTCGGGGCACGTGGGTGGGTGGGTGAGAAGGAGCTTACTTGCTGTGTGTTCTGAAATAAGATTACATTCAGTGTACTTCCTAAGCAATGTCCTTAACTGTCCTACATATTTATTTGTGGGGTCACTGGGAAGTGGAGTGTACACTCTGGTGTCATCTAGGAGGCGGTGTGACTCTTCTATATACTGATCTTTTGATAGAACAACAATGTTCCCTCCCTTATCCGCTTTGCGGAATACCAAATATTTTAGTTTTTTGAGCCACTTCAATGCCCTCTGCTCTCTAGTGGATAAATTATCTGCCACCCTGGGGTAAATCAGTGCCCTAACCTCATTGGTTACTAAACTAGTGAATGTCTCTAAAGTCCCTCCCGGGGCTAAAGGTGGGCAAAAAGTGGAAGGTTTACCATCTGAAAAGAAAGGCACATTGGTATCATCATCATTGTCATGAGTACTATCCAAGTCATAATTGCCCCTATCCTCAAGAGGCTCCGACAGTTCACATAGTACTTCGGCATACTCTCCTACATCAGGCTCAAGGTCTGTCACAACTCTGAATCCGAGCCGACTTATCTTAATCAGGAGTTCTCCCTCTTTCTTAGGGGGTGCAGGTAAAGTATTTTTTGCAAAATGTTTATTGAGGCCAATTTTCCTCATAGACCTAAACAAGTCTACCTGGAAATTGGCAAAGTCAAAGTCCTCTATGAGGCAAAAGTTCAAACCCTTTGATAATAGGGAAAGGCAATCTGGTGACAGTACAGTTTCTGATAAGTTGACAACATTTTGAACAACGTTCTTACCCAGTCCCTTTAAGACCTCCACGAGACTTGCTTCCCTTTTGCCTTCCCCCATTTTTTTGCCCCTCCAGCCGCCTCGCCGGGTCCGCCTTCTAAAGGGCCAGAACCTGGGGTTTCAGTACGAGCAGGATCTTCAGATGCACTCGAATCTGAGTCTGTGGTCCAAAATTCTTGAGATCTTTTTTTCGGGGTACGGTTGCGCCTTTTTTGTTGTTTGCGATTTCCCCAGTCGAAAATGCGGACGTTGGTATAATCCGCTTTGTCTCGTATAAACTTATCTCTCTTCCTTTCTTTGATGTCAGCTTGTGTGGTGAGGAGTTTTTTTTCCAATTTTTTATTTACTGCGTCAAATTGTTCTCCTGACAGGCGTGAGCGCAGTTCAGGTTTTGCTTTACTTAGCAAGCTCGTCATCTGTTCATACTCCTTCTCGTTACGCTGCAGAGTAATTGTCAGTAAATTCAGAGAATGTCCAGCTGTCCAGCTAGTCCAGCTGTCTGTTTGTAATTCTCCATTAAAACCTTCCTGCATTCTACAGTGAGTTGCCGCTACTCTTTCTTCTACATATCCTGTTCCTCAGTGACTGCTGACAGCCAGCACCTCTGTTCAGGATTATCTGGAGATCACTTTCCAAATTGCCCTATTTATGCTATTGTGGACACCGGAGTTCAACAACGGGACTTAGAGTGGTGCTCATCATATTCTGCTTCTCCTTTTCTGGACTATGTTTAGGTCAAATAATGTATTTTCTCAATGATGAAGAGGTTAAATTGTTACATAGTTAGTACAGTTGAAAAAACATATGTCCATCAAGTTCAAGCAAGGAATTGAAGGGAAGGGTATGGTTGGATGAAGGGGAAGGGATGTGATTATATTTCTGCATAAGCATTAATGTTATATTGTTCTAGGAATGTATCTAACCCTCTTTTGAAGCTTTCAACTGTTCCAGTTCGTGAGTTAGACTGCTCCACAGATTTACAGTTCTTATGGTAAAGAAGGCATGTCGCCCCTTGAGACTAAACCTTTTCTTCACCAGATGGAGGGAGTGCCCCCTTGTCCTTTCAGGATGTTTAATCTGGAACAGTTTTTCCCCATATTTATTGTAAGGGTCATTTATATACTAATATATATGTTGATCATATCCCCCTTAAACATCTCATCTCAAGACTAAACAAATGTAATTCTTTTAATCTTTCTTCATAGCTAAGATGTTCCATGCCCCTTATTAGTTTATTTGTGCATGTCTGCACCCTTTCTAGTTCCAAAAAGTCCCTTTTATGAACTGGTGACCAAAACTGAACAGCATATTCCAGGTGAGGCCGTACCAATGCTTTATAAAGAGGTAGTATTATGTTTCTGTCCCACAAGTCCATGCCTCTTTTGGTACATGACAATATCCTGCCGGCCTTAGAAGCAGTTGCCTGACACTACATGCTATTCTGTAGTCTATGATCTACAAGTACACCCAGATCCTTCTCTACCAGTGACTCTCCTCTTTCCCCAATACATGCAATGTATGCTAGTTTTTAGTACCCAGATGCATAACTTTACATTTATCCACATTGAACCTCCTTTACCAAGTGGATGCCCGGACACTTAGCCTATACAAGTCATCCTGTAACTTTTGCACATCCTCTATAGACTGTACAGTGCTACAAAGCTTGGTGAATCATCTATCCTTAATGGTCATCTATCCTAAATTATCCAGAAAGAAAAGTTTTCAAATAAAATACATATTTAGATTATTAGAAAAACCACCTGCTGGTAGTGCCACAACCAGTCACAGGCTCTATGGGGGAATTCTGCAGGTCTATCGCACTCTTGATGGCCAGAGAAAGATTCCTGGAGTAGTTGCGTAGTAGTGGTTGCAAAGTAAAAAAACAAGACACAAGGGCTGAGGATAGATGGAGGCAGATTCTATTATTTTGCTTAACCCAGATAAAATAGCAGACATGGCGATTCAACAAGTTGATTTAGTTTCTAGAAGTAGTTGACCAGACCAAGGGGACACCCTGAAACTAGGCTGGAATCCAATGTAGGGGTCCCTGACTTTCGCTCACTCAATTCCTTAGCTAGCTTGTGTACTTACAGTCCTAAACTAATTCCCACAGTTTGGCTCCCGAGACTGAGACTTTTGTTCACTTGACGCTCTGCAATGCCCAAGACTGTAGGGTACAGACAACTGTGGTGTAACCCATTAGCTACTCTGATGACTAGGCCTAGCCTCAAGCCCAATAGGTCTTAGAATGCAGTAAGTTGCTTGCTCAACTTCTTCTTGCTGCCTGTATGATGTGTAACCCTCTAGGTCACTGACAGTCTTGAGGAGAAGCTGTGGTCCCCACTAGGCTGTGACTTTGTGTAGCCAAGGGTGGTCTGTGGAGACAAGGCTTTAGGAGGGAGAGCTGAGCTGCTCCAGACCCCCTACTCAACACTCTAACTTTTGAATACTCCATAAACTACTCCTACCAGGATATCCTCTCTCAGACTAAGGACTGGATTGAGAAAACACATCCCATTATTTAGGGCAGGGGTAGGCAACCTTTTGGTAGAGCTGTGCCAAAGTAACATTTTGAAGTTTTTTTTGTGTGTGTAGGTAATATGGGTGTAGCTCATTGTGGGTATGGTTTATTGTAGGTGGGGTTTGTCTTATGTATGGTGTTACAGAGGGTGTTTTTTTTTCTGAATTCTCCCAATATATTTTCCTCACTGTAAGGACCTAACAATAAGGACAGAACAGATGGAGGAGATTGGCCACAACAACCATTAAAGTTTTTGTTCAGGAAGAATAACCATTTTAATCCAGACCAGACCTGCATAATACAGACTCCAGAACAAGACCCCAGAATAACCCTCCTGCATAGTACACACCCTAATATCCCCCCCCCCAGCATAATACAGACCCCAGAATACTATATCCCCCAGTATAATACAGAGATAATACATAATACAGTTACATCCAGTTACTTACAGGTGATATCTCCTCTGAATCAACTACAGTTGACATCTTTCACTTTCTCTTTTCTTCTCCATTCAGCCTGGACCTCCATGAAGACTCCAGCCATGACTCATCTCTCTGACGGACACACATCTTAGGGTTCTTTCTTCAGCAATGCACCATTCTTATCTCTATGCAAACTCTTTATCAATATTGCCTCAAACAGTAATAGTTCTCCCATATAGCAGAAGGCACACATATAGGTTTATAGCCCACATATAGATATAGCCCCATATAGCAGTAGCCCCCCTCTGTACTTCCATATAGCAGAAGGCACACATATAGGTTTATATCCCCCATATAGATGTAGCCCATATAGCAGTAGCCCCCCTCTGTACTTCCATATAGCAGAATGCACACATATAGGTTTATAGTCCCCATATAGATATAGCCCCATATAGCAGTAGGCCTTTATATAGATACAGCCCCTTAAACATACAGTCACCATATAGCAGAAGGCCCCCATATAGATACAGAACAGGAATACCAATAGGGCCGCTTAAAAATACAGCTTCTATAGAGCAATAGCCCCCCATATAGATACAGCCACAGATATTTCTTATATACATATAATAATATTTGCTAGATCAAACACTGTTAAACACTTAAAGGGGTATTCCAGGAATTAAAAAATCGTTAATTTCTAACGATAATTTGTTTTCCCTTAGTCCTAACAGTGGCTCAGATGGGGTATTCCACCCCCCGTGGACTGGTTAGGACCGGTGGAAATTTATTGACAACCTAAAAAGTAAAGCAATAGACCGTTCCCCCCCCCCCCTATAAGTAGGGGGTAAGAGCCCCACCCCCTTGTGTAATTACAAATAGAGAAAGAAAAGAATAATCAGTAAGGGAGGGATTGTTGTGCCACTGTTAGGACTAAGGGAAAACAAATTATCGTTAGAAATGAACGATTCCCTTACGTCCTAACCAGTGGCACAGATGGGGATTTAGCAAGTAGATACCCCCATGGGAGGGCACTCATGCCTGGCGGAGGATAATACCGACCGCCCAAATGAGGAATAGCTAGCTATTCTGGAATCTACTCTATAATGAGAGATGAAAGTGGAGTGAGAACTCCAAGAAGAAGATTTACAGATGAGTTCCAAAGGAATCGAGCTTCTTTCTGCAAAAGAGGTAGCTACTGCTCTAGTAGAGTGAGCTTTAACAAATTCAGGGGGCTCCAGACCCTGGGAAACATGAGACTCCCGAATGGCTTCCTTAATCCAGCGACTAATAGTTGGATTGGAAGCCCTGTGTCCCTTACGGGCACTAGAAAAAAGGATTAGAAGGTTTTCATCCTTACGGAATTCCTTGGATCGATCCAGGTAGATCCTGAGACATCT
Organism: Hyla sarda; assembly: GCF_029499605.1. Classification (NCBI taxonomy): domain Eukaryota; kingdom Metazoa; phylum Chordata; class Amphibia; order Anura; family Hylidae; genus Hyla; species Hyla sarda. Next base: position 398,394,801 of record NC_079191.1, read on the forward strand.
CGACAGGTCGAGGGTGCGAAGGCCTCTCATATCTTCTGAGGAGTGGAGCGGAGCTAACACAGGAAGAGAAATAACCTGGTTGATATTAGTAAATGTTGGCACTTTGGGAATAAAAGTGGGCAAAAACTTAAGAAGAACCCTATCCGGGAGGAACTGAATATAAGGTTCAAAGGCGAAAAAAGCCTGGAGTTCACCGACTCGTTTTGCAGAAGTGATGGCCAACAAAAATGTAACCTTGAGTGTAAGGAATTTTAAATCCACCTCCTCTAAAGGCTCAAAGGGGGGAGATGATAACCCCCTGAGCACGACCGATAAATCCCAAGCAGGGATGGGTCGAATTATAGTAGGTTTAATTCTAGAGGCTCCTTTCAGGAACCTTCTAATTAGGGGGTCTTGAGAAAGAGACTTATTGTCGAAAGCCGAGATAGCTGATACTTACACTCGTAGGGTGGAAGGAGATAGTCCTTTGTCTAATCCATCTTGCAGGAATTGCAGAACAGCAGGAATGGTAGGATCCTTTGGAGACAGTTGGCGTAGCCGACACCAGGATGAGAATTTGCTCCATATTCTTCCATAAGATCTAGTTGTAGCCTCAGATCTGGAGTGTGACAATGTTCTCAAGGCCAACCCTGAATGCCTTTCTACTCCTGGAAGGGACCGATCAACCTCCAGGCTGTCAGGTTGAACATTTGCATGTTGGAGCAGCTGTGAGTGTCCCCTGACACTATTGCTTGCTCTGGGGGAAGCCTCCAAAATTGACTCTGACTCATCTGAATGAGTTGGGTGAACCAAGCTCTTTTGGGCCAATATGGAATGATGGCTATCACAGAGGCTTGGTCTTGCCTGATTTTCATCAATACCCTCGGGATCAAGGAAATAGGAGGGAAGATGTAGGCCATCCTGAACCTCCAAGGGATTGACAGAGCATCTACCGCCAAAGGATTGTCCTCTCTGTAGAGGGAACAGAATCTGTCCACCTTGGCATTGAACCTTGTTGCCATGAGATCGATCTCTGGCATGCCCCACCTGAAAGTGATCTGATAAAAGATGTCTGGATGGAGAGACCACTCTCCGGTTGGAAGGCCTCTGCTCAGGCGATCTGCTATTACATTGTGAGTACCCCGGATATGAATGGCCGATAAGTGGGTGAGGTTCAATTCTGCCCAATCCAGAATCACACCTATCTCTTTCAGGAGACTTTGTGACTTCGTGCCTCCCTGTTTGTTGATATAAAGGACAGCTGTCATGCTGTCTGACTGGACTCTCACAGCCTTGCCCTGAATGTAAGGAGCAAAGTGAGAGAGGGCTAGTCTGATGGCCCGGATCTCTAGGAGATTCGAGGATAATAACCTCTCCTGAGGGGACCAAGTCCCTTGGACCGTCATGTCCAGAAGATGCGCTCCCCAACCTACAAGGGACGCGTCTGTGGTAAGTATGATCCAAACAGGTTGAATCAGAGATTTTCCGTCCTGGAGTTGAGCCCACCAACGTAGAGAGGACCGGACTTGAGGAGACAGGGAGTGCACGGAATTTAGTCTCCTTGGACTGTGATCCCACTTGGCTAGTACTTCCGACTGAAGTGGACGTAGGTCCATGACTATTCCACAAAGCCCAGGCTACCGCTTCCGCGGTTGCAGACATTAATCCCAACATTATCATCAGATAGCGGAGAGTTACCTGCTTGGGAACTAAGAGAGCTTCCTTTCGGGAGTTAGATGAATAGTCATCGCTACGGAATCTATCATAAAACCGAGGAATCTCACAGATGTGCTGGTAGTTTAGCAAAAGCTGGAGGCATGCTGTTTGGGAATCACTGGCGTAGAATACCCCTATGTCCACTCCTATGCAATCCCTAATCTAGTCCTCAAATGCGCATGGCGCTCTCTCACTTCGAAGCCCTGTCAAATTTCAAGGAAACCGTTTAGGGTCACAAATGGGGTATTTCTGCACTCGGGAGAAATTGAGTTACAAAGTTTTTTTTTTTTTTTCCTTTTACACCTTATGAAAAGGAAAAGTTGGGGTCTACACCAGCCTGTTAGTGTAAAAAAATTTTTTTTTTACACTAACATGCTGGTGTTGCCCCATACTTTTTCTTTTCACAAGAGGTAGAAGGAAAAAAAGACCCCCAAAATTTGTAATGCAATTTCTTCTGAGTATGGAAATACCCCATATGTGGGCGTAAAATGCTCTGCGGACGCACAACAAGGCTCAGAAGTGAGAGGGCACTATGTACAGTTGAGGCATAAATTGGTAATTTGCACAGGGGTGGCTGATTTTACAGCGGTTCTGACATATACGCAAAAAAATAAATACCACATGTGTGACTTCATTTTGGAAATTACACCCCTCACGGAGTGTAACAAGGGGTATAGTGAGCCTTAACACCCCACAGGTGTTTTTCATTAAAGTTGAATGGGAAAATGAAGAAAACATTTTTTTTTTTCACTAAAATGCTGGTGTTACCCTAAATTTTTCATTTTCACAAGGGAAAATAGGAAAAAAGCCCCCCAAAATGTGTAACCCCATTTCTTCTGAGTAAGAACATACCCCATATGTGGATGTAAAGTGCTCTGCAGGTGAAACTTCAAAACTCAGAAGAGAAGGAGCACCATTGGGTTTTGGAGAGAAAATTTGTCTGGAATTGAAGGCCACATAGTGCCAGAACAATGGACCCCCCCACATGTGACCCCATTTTGGAAACTACACCCCTCACGGAAATTAATAAGGGGTGCAGTAGGCATTTACGCCACACAGGTGACTGACAGATTTTTGGAACAGTGGTCCGTGAAAATGAAAAACGTAATTTTTCGTTTGCACAGCCCACAGTTCCAAAGATCTGTCAAATGCCAGTGGGGGTGTAAATGCTCACTGCATCCCTTCTGTGAGGGGTGTAGTTTCCAAAATGGGGTCACATTTGGGGGGGTCCACTGTTCTGGCACCACGGGGGGCTTTGTAAACGCACACGGCCCCTAACTTCCATTCCAAACAAATTCTCTCTACAAAAGCTCAATGATGCTCCTTCCCTTCTGAGATTTGTAGTTCACCAGCAGAGCACTTGATGTCCATACATGGGGTATTTACATACTCAGAAGAAATGGGGTTACACATTTCTGGGGGGCATTTATTCCTATTACCCCTTGTAAAAATGTAAAATTTGGGGGAAAAAACACCTGTGGGGTGTTAATGCTCACTGTACCCCTTGTTACATTCCTTGAGTGGTGTACTTTCCAAAATAGTAGGCCATGTGGGTTTTTTTTATTTTTTTTGCTGTTCTGGCACCATAGGGGCTTGCTAAATGCGACATGCCCCCCAAAAACCATTTCAGCAAAATTTGCTTTCCAAAATCCCGTTGTCACTCCTTCCCTTCTGAGCCCTCTACTGTACTCGCTGAACACTTCACATACCCATATGAGGTATTTCCTTACTTGAGAGAAATTGGGTTTCAAATTTTTGGGGCCTTTTTCTCCAATTACCCCTTGTAAAACTTCAAAAACTGGGTCTACAAAAACATGCGAGTGTAAAAAAATGAAGATTTTGAATTTTCTCCTTCACTTTGCTGCTATTCCTGTGAAACACCTAAAGGATCAACACACTTACTGAATGTCATTTTGAAGGGTGCAGTTTTTATAATGGGGTCATTTATGGGGTATTTTTAATATGAAGGCCCTTCAAATCCACTGTCAACTTTATGATGCAAACATAAAGGAGACATATTGTATATGTGAATCAATATATAATTTATTTGGAATGTCTATTTTATTTACAAGCAGAGAGCTTCAAAGTTAGAAGTATGCTAAATTTTCAATTTTTTCATCAAATTTTGGGAATTTTTCATAAAGGAATGATGCAAGTATCAATGAAAATTTACCAATAACATAAAGTAGAATATGCCACGAAAAAACAATCTCGGAATCAGACTGAAAAGTTAAAGCATCCCAGAGTTATTAATGCTTAAAGAGACAGTGGTCAGATGTGCAAAAAACGCTCTGGTCCTTAAGATGAAAATGGGCTTGGTCCTTAAGGGGTTAATAGAAACCGCACTATTACCACCAAAGCAAAGCATCACCTTTTATAACCCCCTACCCCATTGGAAACAATTGTCCCATAAGTATTCCAGATCACTGGAATAACTCATTGGGAAAGCAGACACAGCCTTCCTATCTATAGATATAATCCTGCTTTATACTGTATGTCTATGTTCAGGTAATGATATCAGGATAGCAATGTCCCACTGCTGTAATATCCCTATAAAGCATAATGTCACAATACCGCCATAATACCATTATGATATCATTCTGATTATCCAAATTCTATGGAATGGCTATTTCTGTTGAGAGTGATTGAAGGCGTTATAGAGAGAGGATCGTGCTAATCTGTATTTACAGAAATGTCAAGAAAAAGGGGTGTCACGATTCGGCTGGCTGGAGGTGGATCCTCTGTGCCAGAGAGGGATTGGCGTGGACCGTGTTGGTGGACCGGTTCTAAGTTGCTACTGGTATTCACCAGAGCCCGCCGCAAAGCGGGATGGTCTTGCAGCGGTGGTAGCAACCAGGTCGTATCCACCAGCAACGGCTCAACCTCTCTGACTGCTGAAGATAGGCGCGGTACAAGGGAGTAGACAAGAGCAAGGTCGGACGTAGCAGAAGGTCAGGGCAGGCAGCAAGGATCGTAGTCAGGGGCAACGGCAGGAGGTCTGGAACACAGGCTAGGAACACACAAGGAAAGCTTTCACTGGCACAATGGCAACAAGATCCGGCGAGGGAGTGCAGGGGAAGTGAGGTATAAGTAGGGAGTGCACAGGTGAACACACTGATTAAGCCTGCTGCGCCAATCAGTGGCGCAGTGGCCCTTTAAATTGCAGAGACCCGGTGCGCGCGCCCTAAGGAGCGGGGCCGCGCGCGCCGGGACAAGACAGACGGGGAACGAGTCAGGTACGGGAGCCGGGATGCGCATCGCGAGCGGGCGCCTCCCGCATCGCGAATCGCATCCCGGCTGAGAGGGATATTGCAGCGCACTCGGTCAGCAGGTCTGACCGGGGCGCTGCAAATGCGAGGATGCTGCGAGCGCTCCGGGGAGGAGCGGGGACCCGGAGCGCTCGGCGTAACAGTACCCCCCCCCCTTGGGTCTCCCCCTCTTCTTGGAGCCTGAGAACCTGAGGATAAGACTTTTGTCTAGAATGTTGTCCTCAGGTTCCCAGGATCTCTCTTCTGGGCCACAGCCTTCCCAATCCACCCCAAAAATTTTTTTCTTTCTGACAGTCTTGGAGGCCAGAATCTCCTTCACGGAGAAGACGTCAGAAGAACCGGAAACAGGAGAGGGGGAAACAAGTTTGGGAGAGAAGCGGTTAATGACGAGTGGTTTAAGGAGAGAGACATGGAAGGCATTGGGAATACGAAGAGAAGGAGGAAGAAGGAGTTTGTAAGAGACAGGGTTAATCTGGCACAAGACTTTGAAAGGGCCAAGATAGCGTGGTCCCAGTTTGTAACTGGGGACACGAAAGCGGACATATTTAGCGGATAGCCATACCTTGTCTCCGGGAGCAAAAATGGGGGGAGTTCTTCTTTTCTTATCGGCAAATCTTTTCATCCGGGATGAAGCCTGTAAAAGAGAATTTTGGGTCTCTTTCCATATGGTGGAAAGATCACGAGTCACTTCATCCACAGCGGGCAAACCAGAGGGCAAGGGAGTAGGGAGGGGGGGAAGAGGGTGACGGCCGTACACCACGAAAAATGGGGATTTAGCAGAAGATTCGGAGACTCTGAAGTTGTATGAGAATTCGGCCCATGGTAGAAGATCTGCCCAGTCATCCTGGCGGGAGGAAACAAAATGCCGTAAATAGTCACCCAGGACCTGATTAATTCTTTCTACTTGCCCATTGGATTGGGGATGATAAGAAGAAGAGAAGTTTAATTTGATCTTGAGCTGTTTACAGAGGGCCCTCCAGAATTTAGACACGAATTGGACGCCTCTATCCGAGACGATATGCATGGGCAAACCGTGAAGGCGAAAAATGTGTACAAAAAATTGCTTTGCCAACTGAGGTGCTGAAGGAAGACCAGGAAGAGGAATAAAATGTGGAAAATCGATCAGCGACCACCCAAACAACTGTGTTGCCACGGGATGAGGGTAAGTCCATAATAAAGTCCATACCAATCTGTGACCAAGGCTGTTCGGGGACAGGCAGAGGATGAAGGAGGCCAGCAGGCTTCTGGCGAAGAGTCTTATCCCGGGCACAGACAGTACAGGCCCGCACAAAATCAACAACATCAGTCTCCAGAGTCGGCCACCAATAAAAACGAGAGATGAGTTGCAAGGATTTTTTGATGCCCGCATGGCCTGCGAGGTGGGAGGAGTGTCCCCATTTGAGAATCCCGAGACGCTGGCGTGGAGAAACGAAGGTCTTCCCTGGAGGAGTTTGCCTGATGGAGGCTGGAGAAGTGGAGATCAGACAGTCAGGAGGAATGATGTGTTGCGGAGAGACCTCTACTTCAGAGGCATCAGAAGAACGAGAGAGGGCATTGGCCCTAATGTTCTTGTCAGCAGGGCGAAAATGAATTTCAAAGTCAAAACGGGCAAAGAATAACGACCACCTGGCCTGGCGAGGGTTCAGTCGTTGGGCAGACTGGAGATAGGAGAGATTCTTGTGATCAGTGTATATGATAACTGGAAATTTTGATCCCTCCAGCAGGTGCCTCCATTCCTCAAGCGCCAATTTAATGGCCAGTAGTTCTCGATCCCCGATGGAGTAATTTCTCTCCGCCGGGGAGAAGGTCCTAGAAAAAAAAGCACAAGTCACAGCATGCCCGGAAGAATTTTTTTGTAGAAGGACAGCTCCAGCTCCCACTGAGGAGGCATCTACCTCCAATAGGAAGGGTTTAGCTGGGTCAGGTCTGGAGAGCACGGGAGCAGAAGAAAAGGCAGACTTGAGATGTTTAAATGCGTCTTCCGCTTGGGGAGACCAGGACTTAGGATTGGCATTTTTCTTGGTTAAAGCCACGATAGGAGCCACAATAGTGGAAAAGTGTGGAATAAACTGTCTGTAATAATTGGCAAACCCCAAAAAACGTTGGATAGCACGGAGTCCGGAGGGGCGTGGCCAATCTAAGACGGCAGAGAGTTTATCTGGGTCCATTTGTAGTCCCTGGCCAGAGACCAAGTATCCTAGGAAAGGAAGAGATTGACATTCAAAGAGACATTTCTCCATTTTGCCATAAAGTTGATTGTCCCGAAGTCTCTGAAGAACCATGCGGACATGCTGGCGGTGTTCTTCTAAGTTGGCAGAAAAAATCAGAATATCGTTCAGATAAACCACAACACAGGAATATAGGAGATCACGAAAAATTTCACTAACAAAGTCTTGGAAGACGGCAGGGGCGTTGCAAAGGCCAAAGAGCATGACCAGATACTCAAAGTGTCCATCTCTGGTGTTAAATGCAGTCTTCCATTCGTCCCCCTCCCTGATGCGGATGAGATTATAAGCACCTCTTAAGTCCAGTTTGGTAAAGATGTGGGCACCTTGTAAGCGATCAAAGAGTTCCGAGATAAGAGGTAAGGGGTAGCGGTTTTTTACCGTGATTTTATTAAGTCCGCGGTAATCAATGCAAGAACGTAGGGAGCCATCTTTTTTGGACACAAAAAAAAATCCAGCTCCGGCAGGGGAGGAGGACTTGCAGATAAACCCCTTTTTTAAATTCTCCTGGATGTACTCCGACATGGCAAGAGTCTCTGGAGCAGACAGAGGATAGATTCTGCCCCGAGGTGGAGTAGTACCCGGGAGGAGGTCAATAGGACAGTCATAAGGCCTGTGAGGAGGTAAAGTCTCAGCTTGCTTTTTGCAAAAAACATCAGCATAGTCCATATAAGCCTTAGGAAGACCGGATACAGGGGGAACCACAGGGTCACGGCAAGGAGTACTGGGAACCGGTTTAAGACAGTCCTTGTGACAAGAAGTACCCCAGTTCTTGATTTCTCCTGTGGACCAATCAAGGGTTGAAGCCACGGTAATCCAAGAAGAATTTCAGAAGTGCAGTTGGAGAGGACCAAAAATTCAATTTTTTCGTGATGAGGTCCGATGCACATTAGGAGAGGTTCCGTGCGGTAACGCACGGTACAGTCCAATCTTTCGTTGTTAACAGAATTGATGTAGAGGGGTCTGGCGAGACTGGTCACCGGAATGTTGAACCTGTTGATGAGAGAGGCCAAAATAAAATTTCCTGCAGATCCGGAATCCAAGAAGGCCATAGCAGAGAAGGAGAAGGTAGAGGAAGATATCTGCACAGGCACAGTAAGGCGTGGAGAAGCAGAGTTGACATCAAGAACTGTCTCACCTTTGTGCGGAGTCAGCATACGTCTTTCCAGGCGGGGAGGACGGATAGGACAATCTTTCAAGAAGTGTTCGGTACCAGCACAGTACAGGCATAGATTCTCCATGCGGCGTCGTGTCCTCTCTTGAGGTGTCAAGCGAGACCGGTCAACTTGCATAGCCTCCACGGCGGGAGGCACAGGAACGGATTGCAGAGGACCAGAGGAGAGAGGAGCCGAGGAGAGAAACCGCCTCGTGCGAACAAAGTCCATATCCTGGCAGAGCTCCTGACACCTTTCGGAAAAACGCATGTCAATGCGGGTGGCAAGATGAATAAGTTCATGCAGGTTAGCAGGAATTTCTCGTGCGGCCAGCACATCTTTAATGTTGCTGGATAGGCCTTTTTTAAAGGTCGCGCAGAGGGCCTCATTATTCCAGGATAATTCAGAGGCAAGAGTACGGAATTGGATGGCGTACTCGCCAACAGAAGAATTACCCTGGACCAGGTTCAGCAGGGCAGTCTCAGCAGAAGAGGCTCGGGCAGGTTCCTCAAAGACACTTCGGATCTCCGTGAAGAAGGAGTGTACAGAGGCAGTGACAGGGTCATTGCGGTCCCAGAGCGGTGTGGCCCATGACAGAGCTTTCCCAGACAGAAGGCTGACTACGAAAGCCACCTTAGACCTTTCAGTAGGAAACTGGTCCGACATCATCTCCAAGTGCAGGGAACATTGCGAAAGAAAACCACGGCAAAACTTAGAGTCCCCATCAAATTTATCCGGCAAGGATAATCGTAGGCCGGAAGCGGCCACTCGCTGCGGAGGAGGTGCAGGAGCTGGCGGAGGAGATGGTTGCTGGAGCTGAGGTAATAGCTGCTGTAGCATCACGGTCAGTTGAGACAGCTGGTGGCCTTGTTGCGCTATCTGTTGCGACTGCTGGGCGACCACCGTGGTGAGGTCGGCGACAACTGGCAGTGGGACTTCAGCGGGATCCATGGCCGGATCTACTGTCACGATTCGGCTGGCTGGAGGTGGATCCTCTGTGCCAGAGAGGGATTGGCGTGGACCGTGTTGGTGGACCGGTTCTAAGTTGCAACTGGTATTCACCAGAGCCCGCCGCAAAGCGGGATGGTCTTGCAGCGGCGGTAGCAACCAGGTCGTATCCACCAGCAACGGCTCAACCTCTCTGGCTGCTGAAGATAGGCGCGGTACAAGGGAGTAGACAAGAGCAAGGTCGGACGTAGCAGAAGGTCAGGGCAGGCAGCAAGGATCGTAGTCAGGGGCAACGGCAGGAGGTCTGGAACACAGGCTAGGAACACACAAGGAAACGCTTTCACTGGCACAATGGCAACAAGATCCGGCGAGGGAGTGCAGGGGAAGTGAGGTATAAGTAGGGAGTGCACAGGTGAACACACTGATTAAGCCTGCTGCGCCAATCAGTGGCGCAGTGGCCCTTTAAATTGCAGAGACCCGGCGCGCGCGCGCCCTAAGGACCGGGGCCGCGCGCGCCGGGACAAGACAGATGGGGAACGAGTCAGGTACGGGAGCCGGGATGCGCATCGCGAGCGGGCGCCTCCTGCATTGCGAATCGCATCCCGGCTGAGAGGGATATTGCAGCGCACCCGGTCAGCAGGTCTGACCGGGGCGCTGCAAATGCGAGGATGCTGCGAGCGCTCCGGGGAGGAGCGGGGACCCGGAGCGCTCGGCGTAACAAGGGGCTATAAGCGTGATATTGTTCTGTCCGAATCAGAGGACAGTAGTGGTGCTGAGGATTCCCATCAGGTGAGCCGCCATATTTCTAATTTCTAATCTATTTTAAGTGTATAGGACAATAGTTGGGGGAAGTTGTTCCTCAATATCTGAAGAAAAGAGAGTAATATTCCTGTTTGGCTATTGGGTAAATAAAAAAATAAAAAAACACTCCAAAATCCCGAAAAAAGTTTCTATTATCATTATTATTAGGAAATGTTGAATGTTCCTGTAAATTAGATCTATTTTCATTAGCTCCAATTGAAAGACACAACCAGTCCAGAGTCTACTACATTTATCTTATTGATGTTTCTCAAGATTTTAAGAACATTTTTTAATCTTTTTTTTTTTTTTTTTCTAGACTCATCCCAAAAAGAAACAAAGGACTTGTAACTGAGGCCAGGATGATGGCTCACAAAATATGTGCAAAATCCCTGACTGCTTTATACATGAAATTACAAGACCCGAATCTTCATACATTACTAATTTTCAGGAGACCAAGAAGTAGCTGGTGGCAAAACTATAAGCTGTACAACCAAACTGTATTCAGCAACAAGGTATCTTATTATATTAGTTTTAGATCAGGAGGGCCCCTTTAACCGCTTAAAGGGGTACTCAGCCCTAGAGATCTTATCCCCTATCCAAAGGATAGGGGATAAGATGTCTGATTGTGGGAGCCCCTCTGCTGGGGACCCTGGCAATCTCTCCTGCAGCACCCCAAATCATCACTGCACGATACAGTTTGCTCCATACGTGATTACTCATGATACAGGGGCCAGGGGTCCCCTCAATGCAAGCCGATGGGAGGGGGCGTGGCAGCCGTCACAAAATTTTTTATTTTTTTTGTTAAGAGCATATGTCATAGAAAAATGAAGGAAGTCATTACAAAGTACAATTGGTTCTGCAAAAAAAAATAAGCCCCCATATGACTGGGTAAAAAAAATAAAAAATAAAAAAAGAGAGTTATGGCTATTAACCTGTTAAGGACCCAGGGCGTACCTGTACGCCCTGGAATTTTTTTGCGTGTACGCCATTGACTGTGCAGTTTAATTAACGATATATTTTTATAATTCGGACATTTCTGCACGCGGTGATACAATTTTTTTTAATGGGAAAAGGGGGGTGATTCAAACTTTAATAGGGGAGGTGTTAAATGATCTTTATTCATGTTTTTTTCCACTTTTTTTTTTGCAGTGTTATAGCTCCCATAGGGACCTATAGCACTGCACACACTGATCTTTTACATTGATCAGTGGTTTCTCATAAGAAACCACTGATCGATGATTCTGCCGCTTGACTGCTCATGTCTGGACCTCAGGCACTGAGCAGTCATTCGGCGATCGGACAGCGAGGAGGCAGGTAGGGATCCTCCAGCTGTCTTGTAAGCTGTTCGGGATGTTGTAAGCTGTACGCGTACGTCATGGGTCCTTAACAGGTTAAAGGATGAGGAGGAAAACACAAAAGTGTGAAAACAAAAATTATCAGATCCCAAAAGGGATTTAAAAATAAAAGGATGGGTCCTTTTGGGTTGCTCTGAGATGGTGGGACTGCATTTCTCCCTGTGTATATATATATATATATATATATATATATATATATATATATATATGTGTGTGTGTGCAGATATCATTTTGTTTCTTCTTTTAGCTTCCTGAGGACTTACAGATAACCTGGAGCAAACGGCTCAGAACCACTGGCAGTCAGCGTTTAAACCATAAGGAGAAGAGGAATCGCATTGCCAGAATCGAGTTAGCAGACAAAGTCTGTGACAGTGCAGGTAACACTTATATGACAAACACTTTATAGCTGTGAGATGTGGCTGTCGGCTCACGTGATATAATGTCTTTTTCATGAATTTTCATTTTAGAGCGAGTTGGAGACATATTAATTCATGAAATGTGTAATGCTGCAACCTGGATAATACAAGGCCTCCAGCAAGACAACCATGGACCACTGTGGGTAAAATATGCTCTTAGTGTCTCCAAAATTACCACCAGTGACCGAATGTCATCACTTTGACATTAACTATAAGTTCAGCTATATATGTAAAAGATGTCAAAAAAGGTAAATAGAAATTTTATTGTCATACAAAAGCAAAGGGATACATTGGGGAGGATTTACTATTCTGCCTTGGCCTTGTTTTTATCCTCTCAGGTACATGTAATTTACTATTATTGTCTAACACTTAGGCGACAGTTTTTAGACATGTTCACGATCGGACATTTTACTCCCTAAGAGGGTGCCTGGCTAGAGGGATGTGTGCTCGCCCAACTAAATGCACAAATAGAAAAAGTCCTATTTCTTGCACAGTTTGTGGTACAAGCTACACAGAAAGCAGAGGGGCAACTTACTGTACATTTTGCATCTGGACAGGGTAATATATGAAGAGACAAATGTGTAAATACCATATTAATATACAACTTACACAATGCAGTCGGCACATCAAACACTCAGAAATCAATAATAAATTCCCCCATTGGCCCTGATTTACTAAGAGTGGAGTGCAGTTTTCTTTGTGGGTTTTAATTTCCTACAATTTTGTACTTTTCAAAGGTTTTACAACATTTTGCACTTCTCCCTACATTTTGCTTGTTTTACACATGCTCTGATCTGTAGGGTTTTCCTCAGCTCAAATCTACCACATTTTCGGTGGAAACCTTATTAAATATGTTGGGTTTTTGTGAAAATTTGGGGGAAACTCCCCCTTTTCGGCAGCCATGCCCCCTTTTCCCTCACGCCCCTTTTTCGTGTTTTCTTAGTAAAATGGAGAGTTAGTCAGGTTTTTATATATTCTGCCACAAATTCTGGCGCAATGCGCCCAACCCGACAAAACGTGTTGGGTTTACAATGGTAAATCTGGGCCAATGTCTTTACAAAAATATATTAATACAACTTTTCTCCTGATACTGAAGAGTAAGATTGGATATTCTAGTGTAAATCCACGTTATCCTGTAATAACTGGTATTCCTGCCCCATTCCTATTACCTAATCTCTCTTCTTTCTGTCTCCATAGTGTGGGACGTTTCACACCTATAAGCACTAAAAATGCGTATTGTACCGCGTGTTCGGGCAGACTGCTACTTGTAAACACCACTTAAGATCCACAATTCGTCATAGTCCATCTACTAAGAAATGCAGTCCAGCTAAAAAGACCGGCAGATGAAATTACCCACCCTGAAAAAAATGAATTTGGGATGTTCTATTAAAAAGGAGGCACTCTACTGCATGTAAGTATATACTTCACATGAAAATACAGTCATGTGATCATGTGCATGAAAAGTTATAATATCCTATCTATAAAAATTAGAAAATACATTTATTAATAAGTGGCAAAGAAAAGATAAATAAGAGGCCACTCACCAGGTCCGTGCTCTAAAATTCTTTCTTTTATTTTCAGTGCATTAAAAACACCAGCAAGACGGGGTCAGACGCCAGTCGTCTGACCCCGTCTTGCTGGTGTTTTTAATGCACTGAAAATAAAAAAAAGAATTTTAGAGCACGGACCTGGTGAGTGGCCTCTTATTTATCTTTTCTTTGCCACGTTGTTTACCTGCACATGATCCACCGAGATTGAGCACCACCGTTACCAGCCCATCGGTCTTATCCTTCAGAGCAGCCTGACTGCCAATATACACCTTAGCAGAAGCAGGTTGTGCCGACCGCTGTCCCTTTAAAAAACATTAATTACTAATCTAACAAGTTTATTCTTAAGATTATCATTTACAGAACACCAACAAAAATGCCCCAACTACTGGCCTTCTGGAATAGGAAGAGTGTAAACACAAGAAAAAATAAATAAATAAATAATTATATATATATATATATATATATATATATATATATATAATTGGAAAAAGAAAGAAATATAGGGAACCTTTAAAATATTACTTTTATTTTGTCCTTTTCTTTAAAAATAGTAATTATTAAGCAACAACAAAAACAACAAAAATTACAATATTGACCGCCACCAGTATAGGACAACTATTCTTAATCTATTTCTATGAATAATCTATATCAGCTAATGAAATTTTGGCAACGAGAATAGTTGTCCTATACTGGTGGCGGTCAATATTGTAATTTTTGTTGTTGCTTAATAATTACTATTTTTAAAGAAAAGGACAAAATAAAAGTAATATTTTAAAGGTTTCCCATATTTGTTTCCCCCGTGGGGTTTGTGTGTTAAGTTATTCGAACATAATCTAACCCATTATAGATCTATTGAATATAAACAATTACATATCTATATGGTCATCTAACCTATTACAGATCTACATCAACTGAAGCATTTCCCACTATTCCAAGGTCCTCCGTAAAAGTTTGGAATGACATTTGCCTTGACATGTTTTGCATTGACATTTGCCAATGTGTATCTTATGCTGCTTTCACACTACCCTTTCCATCCTGTAAAGAGGCTGTCACAATATCCCATCAGAAAACCCTTAAAAATGACTGTAAAAAAATCCCATTCATGTCTATGGGATTTTTTTGAGCATCTGTTGTCACCCGTTACAGCCAGTTATGACTAACGGACGTTATTTGTGATGGAAGAAATAACGTCGCATGCACAACTTTTTTGCCCGTCACAATAACAGGTGAATTAATGTCCGTTTTATTTTTGTTTGTTTTTTTACATTGAAGTCTATAGCTGCCAGATGTTCACTAAAAACACCTGTTAATGCTCGTTATTATAATGTCCATTATTTGTACTGAGCATACTCAGTAAAGCCTTCACACCCTGAAGTCACATGGGGGAGGAGTGCTTACACCCCCTCTCTTCTTCCTGTGTTGAACAGCTGGAGCCAGCTGCATAAGGACCAGCAGGACCACATAACGAAAATCTGCTACCATCCGCCATTTTCCCATTTTTTCATCATGGAGTGAAAGTGGGGTACATGGATGGCTGTGATGCAGTATGTATTGTGACTTTTTCAGTGTTTGTTGGGAACATGTGCTTATGGCTGCGGGCATTTTTACCTGTAGTTCTTATGTGGGCATGAATGTGTGGACTAGTACGATTTTGGACCATGTGGTGCCACTCTGCAGGTTCCCTGCCTGCCACAAGCTTGCCACTTTGCAGGCTGTGGGCATTTTTGCCCACAGTTCATATGTGGGTATGAATATGTGGACTAGGGAAGTGTGCAGCACAATTTTGGACTGTGTGGGCGTGTGGCACCACTCTGCAATTTTATTTTATTTTTATGTTTGTTTGTTTGTTTTTTTTGCTTTTTGTTTTTGCATTTTCATAAAATGCTATATATTTTTTTCTTTATAGAAAAAAAGATGCCTAAAAAAGAACAACAACCCAAAAATAAAAATAAAAAACGAAGAAGCCCGAAGGCACAATCCAAAAAGGTGAGTTTGGACATTTCAGACCGTTTTGACATTTTTGACTGGCAATGATCTCTGATAATGTTTATTTTTTGTTTTCCAGAAGCAGGTCCCCATAGAGCGTCTACAGAGGAGGAGTCGTTGTTGTCAGATGTGGAGTCGTTACGGGCTTCAAGCCCAAGTGTGTGTATTGGACATTTTGAGCAATGAAATTATATAAATTTTTCCATAATTTTAAAAGTTTTCATTTTTTGCTTCCAGTCTGATGAGAGCTTCCAAATTCATGAGAGCAATATTGCAGAGGAATTCGAGGAAGAGAGTGTCCCACATGTGTCGGCCCCCTAGGACTACATGTTGTTAAACCGTCCTACATGTTTTTAAACCATCATAAATTATTTATTTATTTATTTTTTAATAGCGTCCCATGCCTCAGCCAAGAAGGTGAAGAGGCGGCAGGAAAAGTGGCACAGGACGTGGTCGTGTGAGGATTTTTTAACTAAATATACTTGTTTTTAGTGTATTCAATTGGAAATCAGTTGTCCATAGCAACCAATCACATTGCTTCATGAATCTTTTGCTTGTTTCCTTAAGATTTAAAGAGCCAATGTGATTGCTTGTGTTGTCAACTGAATACACTGTACAGTGTTTGCAACCCTAGTTAACAGAATATTTCTAATTTCAGGGTGGCTCACGTGCAGGTCGGACGCACATTGAAGGGGAGCAGGACGAGTTTGAAATTATCATCAATAATTAACTTCTGATTACTATTATTGAGGCTCGTCCTGCCCTGTGGGAGGCGTGTAGGGCACTGCCGACAACAAACCCAAAACGGTTTATATTAAATGAGAGTCCAAAGCAGGTTTTGATGCAACTGGAACTTTACTGAACAAGGCAGTATAACAGTCTTTACAGATAGCCAACTTCCACAGAGGTGATCGGGACACAGGGAACCTCTCAGGCTTGCTTGGACTTGTAATTTTAGTAATGATTATGCAGGACACTGTGCTACTGTTATGACTTTGGTAGGAACAGTAAAGACTTGACTTGTAGACATATTTTTCTTTTACAGGTTTATTTATTTATTTGTTTTTTTTATATTTTTAGCAAAACAAATTACGAAGAGGTGAGCGGTGGAGGGTGATCAGGGACTGACATGTGTGGGACCTAAGGGAGGAGGAGCAGAGGTCAAGCGGAGCCAGGGCAACTACCAGAAAAACACAGTATTGCCACCGGCGCTTCCTAGGATTTCTTCTACGTATATTTTATTTTTATTTTTTTTTATTAAAAATTGTTTGATTTAAGTAATTTTTTATAAACTAACATTTTATTTTTCTCTTTAAGGACAATTTCCAGTATTTCACGGTCTCGGTCATCCCAGGAGACCCGGGACCCCACCCCCCGACACTGCTGATCAAGGGAAAGAAAACTCTCACCTGTCAGCTTCCTCATCGTCTCGATCGAAACATCCTTTGAAGATTTGGTCCGGCCGGTGAGGACAGCATGGGATCCTTGAAGAGCTCATAAAGCTTACAAAGGAGAGATTGGGTTATAAAGTAGAAGCCTTGAGGGAGGAGTTTTGCCGGTCAAGGCAGGCAGGGGCAGGGGCAGGGCCATCTGCTGGTCCACCTTCAGACTTTCTACTTTATCTCCAGAGCCTGGCTCCCATACTGGAGAAACTATCCCCTGAAAAGCAGTGTCAGTTCCATAAGGAGTCATTTGAGCTTCTGAGTAGACTCTGCACTCTTTTTTTCCCCTCAACGTGCCAGCACAGCAATTAAATCAGAATACTGAAGTTTAAGTTTAGAAAAATCAACTTAGGTAGGCAGTATGTTCCCCCACATTAGGTTTTAGTTCCCCCACATTAGGTAGGCAGTATAGTTCCCCCCACATTAGGTTGTAGTTCCCCCACATTAGGTTGTAGTTCTCCCACATTAGGTTGGCAGTATGTTCCCCCACATTAGGTTGGCAGTATGTTCCCCCACATTAGGTGGCAGTTCCCCCACATTAGGTTGGCAGTATGTTCCCCCACATTAGGTTGGCAGTATATTCCCCCACATTAGGTGCAATATAGTTCCACCACAGACATACAGCCTTCAGCAATATTCAGTGTATGGCTGGAGGCTGTATGTCTGTGCACTCTCAGTGCTCCTTCCACTGCTCCTTTGGTCAGGGGTCACGATCTACTGTAGCAGTAGGTCCCGGGATGGGAGGAGCGGTGGTCGGAGCATCGAAGCTGTAGTGTAGCTGGTAACTTACCATGCCGGTTAGCGTGCGTCCTCCTCCTCGATGCTCCAATGTGCTGCTTCTCCGTTCCTATGGGCACACGCACGGGATGTCAGTGACGTCCCTGCATGCGCTACCTTCCAGTGGCCCCTGCGTTTTTAAAGTTAACGTGGGGCCACAGAAAGGTAACCGGGACATCCTTGTGTCCCGAAAAGATCTTTTGGGACACAGAGATGTGCCGGTTTTCCCCGCCTGGCAAACTATGGCCGTGTGCCATCACTGCCCTAGGATATTCCCAGCATTTGTGCCTGTTCTCCACTGCTACCACTGGTATGGTCCAAACGTTGTCCCTGGGAGAACCTCCTTCCAATTCCACCCCTTCATTCACACCTCCCAATTTTCCTCTGCCCCCTAATATTCCCACCCCTTCAACACCATTCCCACAAATTTCCTATTCCCAGTCTCATTCCTAATCCCTTGAAACCCTTCTTCCCAGATTCTACCTAGAAAGCAGAATTGACTCCTTGTGGCCCTCGGAGGACTCCATCTCCCCAGACCCTTCCTAAGACCCTCTTCCCCAGCCCAGATTTAAGATTTGTAAGGCACATGCCCGATAGTCTTCAACAAAGAAATTTGCACTAAAACTTTTTGTACAAAGTTATATTTACTTATATTTAAAAAAAAAGAGTTTTGGTTCACGTTATATAATGAGTTTGCCTTTTTCTTGAACACCCAACCAGGGTTTGCTAGCAGGATAGGGGAGTGATACTTTTCCAGTTAAATTCCCACTGGGATGGGGGGGTAGAAGGTACCCCTCTACTATCCTGAAAGCAAAGTGTACACAACAAGGGGAAAATTTACATAACATAAAGACTTTGCTGGCAGGATGGGGGAGGGGATAGCTTCTACCCCCAGTGTGACTTACACACTTGGGCGAAGAAGGTACCCCCTCCTCTATTGTGGTGAGGGTGTGATGAGGGCAGATGGAATATATTCGTAATGACAAATATTTTTTTTTTTCTTCACAGTACATATCACAATGATGTGTACTGTGTAAAAAAAGTGATCATCTCTCCCTGCTTCCAGCTTGTGGTCCTAAGAAGGCTCCAATATTATTTACTGTGTGAGTCGGTGTGGAGCGCGAATATTTCGTATATGCGAATATTTGCGAATATCGGCACTTCCAGAGGACACTGATCCCTCCCTTCTTTTAGCTTGTGGGCCAATGAGAAGGATGAAAATACAGTTGTCAGAGGTTAGCAACATCCCTAGCATCCAATAGGAAAGTTGCCCACCCCTTCACTATATAAGATTCTTCCCAGCAGCGTTTTTTTTTTTGCAGTTTCATGTGGTTGTGAGAGGAGATTGAACACTGTCTGTGCTGTGCGGTGCAAAACAAATATATACTGGTGTCGCGGCGGTGGTGGTCGCCGCCCGGTGCTACGCCATTTTATGCTAGGGACGTTAGGGACCCACTCTAAAGGGGTGGCCTTGACGTGGCAAGTGGGCTTGTACTTTTTGATCAAAAATGTGTACTAACAACCTGTTAGTTTTTGATATTATGCTGAGAAGCAATCAGATCATTGTACAAGATTGTAGATGTGCACCATGTCTGTTTTCTACCCGAATTCACACTGTGTTTTCTATCCCCTCCTTTTTTTTTTGTTTCAACATGTGCTGCACTCTTCCCCACCCCCTCAGCCCAACCCTATATAAGTAGTAGTTAGCTACACAAGGGCCATTTCTTTCCTAGCAGCCTCCCAGTCTGACTGGGAGAGCATGGTAAGTGAGCTATTACACCTTGTTTGCACTGGTGTGGTGCTGTGCGGCATCCGTTGCTGCCGCGGCGCCGTGTCTGCGGGGAGGTGCGGCCCATAGACTGGTTTGAGTGGCATTGGGGCCGCTCTGCCAGTGGGTCGTTCCCCCCCCCCGTGGGCACTGGTGTCGCGGCGGTGGTGGTCGCCGCCTGGTGCTACGCCATTTTATGCTAGGGACGTTAGGGACCCACTCTAAATGGGTGGCTTTGACGTGGCGAGTGGGCTTGTACTTTTTGATCAAAAATGTATACTGACAACCTGTTAGTTTTTGATATTATGCTGAGAAGCAATCAGATCATTATACAAGATTGTAGATGTGCACCATGTCTGTTTTCTACTCGAATTCAAATATATACTAAATTGATAGTTAGTGTTAGATAGGGTAGGTTAGTTCAGCAGATAGGTTCTAGTGTAGGGTTGAGTGTTAGTTAGTTGAAAGATATAATCGCGCATGCGCACTATATGAATTTCATTACGATTTTCCCATGGAAAAAAAGTGAACGAACATAGCGAATATGCGAATTTCGGGAACATAGGACAAATATTCGTCCATATATTTGCGAAATATGGCAAATTCGAATATGGCCCCTGTTACTCATCACTAATGATAATGTGCGCATAACATAAAATGTGTTTGTGAGAACATACTCCTACTGCAGGGCTGATCTGGGTCTGCTAACATCCTGTAGCTTTTCCAGCTATCCAGCACAATCACAGTGCTTCTGTTCAACATCTTTGTCAAGGTTTGGAAACCCTCTGTTTAAGAAAAAATGAAACTCTGACCATCATAAAAGTATATAAAGAAATGAATCAGTTTACATTTTAAGCATAAAGATAAAAAGCAAAAACAAAATGGTCATCATGGGGTTTTCTCAACTTTTAAAGTTGTTAGTAGGTGGTCAAAGTGAAGAAATGATCACAGACCGTAGTAGCTGCACAGAGTTTACCTGGAGGCACCCTGGTTGGGAAACACTGACCTAGACAGTGATTACAGCTCCCAGCAGATCTTTGTTACTTTTATATGTAAGGATTTGCTTTATCTCTATTAGTTATCTACTTATTTTTCTTTAATCATCACTTTTTCCTATTTTTGGATGACATTGGTGGCTTCAGAACCAATTACCAGGTTTCCATAGAGTTCTGGTCTCAACATACGATTGTTTCAACATACAATGGTCGTCCTGGAACCAATTAATATTGTAACTTGAGGGACCACTGTATTTTAAGCACACCCGTATGACACTAATTTGATGTTATAATTTGAGTGCAGTATAGTTCCCCACATTAGGTGCGGTATAGTTCCCCCACATTAGATGCAGTATAGCTCTCCACATTAGGTGCAGTATAGTTCCCCACATTAGGTACAGTATAGCTCTCCACATTAGGTGCAGTATAGTTCCCCACTTTAGGTGCAGTATAGCTCTCCACATTAGGTGCAGTATAGTTCCCAACATTAGGTTCAGTATAGTTCCCCCACATTAGGTGCAGTATAGCTCTCCCCATTAGGTGCAGCATAGTTCCCCCACATTAGGTGCAGTATAGCTCTCCACATTAGGTGCAGTATAGTTCCCCACATTAGGTGCAGTATAGTTCTCCACATTAGGTGCAGTATAGTTCTCCACATTAGGTGCAGTATAGTTCACCACATTAGATGCAGTATAGTTCCCCCACATTAGGTGCCATATAGTTCCCCACATTAGGTGCAGTATAGTTCTCCACATTAGGTGCAGTATAGCTCCCCCACATTAGGTGCAGTATAGTTCTCCACATTAGGTGCAGTATAGCTCCCCCACATTAAGTGCAGTATAGTTCTCCACATTAGGTGCAGTATAGTTCTCCACATTGGGTGCAGTATAGTTCTCCACATTGGGTGCAGTATAGTTCCCCACATTAGGGGCAGTATAGTTCCCCACATTAGGGGCAGTATAGTTCCCCCCATTAGGTGCAGTATAGTTCCCCACATTAGGTGCAGTATAGTTCCCCCACATTAGATGCCATATGGTTCCCCACATTAGGTGCCATATAGTTCTCCACATTAGGTGCAGTCTAGCTCTCCACATTAGGTGCAGTCTAGTCCCCCCACATTAGGTTGGCAGTATAGTTCCCCACATTATGTGCAGTACAGTTCCCCCCCACGTTAAGTGCAGTATAGTTCCCCCCATGTTAGGTGCAGTATAGTTCCCCACATTAGGTGCAGTATAGCTCCCCCACATTAGGTGCAGTATAGCTCCCCTACATTAGGTGCAGTATAGCTCCCCACATTAGGTGCAGTATAGATCCCCACATTAGGTGCAGTATAGCTCCCCCACATTAGGTGCAGTATAGTTCCCCCACATTAGGTGCAGTATAGCTCCCCCACATTAGGTGCAGTATAGCCCCACATTAGGAAGAAGCAGGTTCCCCACATTAGGTAGTAGCAGGTTCCCCACATTAGGTGGTAGCAGGTTCCCCACATTAGGTGGTAGCAGGTGTTCCCCAAATTCGGTAGCATTGTCGTTCCCCCATCCCCCCCCCCCCGACTCACAGACACACACACAGACAGACAACCACACATGCACACACACAGACAGACACCCACACATGCACACATACACATAGACAACCTTACATGTACTGCGCCCAGCTTTTCTTCCCTCCGGCGGCGACCTGAAAAGTGACGTCACTGACGTCCTGTGTGGGTCTGTGGAGGGATGTCACATGCGGGACGTCCCTCTTCAGACTGCGGCCGCCCAGCCAACCGGAGATGTGGAGTAGGGCGGGGTAAGTGAAGCCTTCCGGTGTAATGAAGAAAACTGTGCCCTGAAGCGGAATGTGACCCTCCGCATAGGGACACAGTTGAGGGAGGGTAGTGGGAATGAGAGGGAGCGGCCTGCAAAGCAGAAAACTGTGTCCCTGTGCGGAGGGTCACATTCCGCTACAGGGCACAGTTTTCTTCATTACACCGGCATTTAGCGCTGCTTGCCCGATTCAGGGCTAAATCCCTGGCGTCGGGCATTACAAATTATATATACTTGGGGCGAGCTGTGTCGGCCACCCGGCACCCCTGTTGCTATGGCGCCCTGTGCGGCCGCACAGCTCGCATAGCCCTAAGGCCGGCCCTGACTATACTGCCAACCTAATGTGGGGGAACATACTGCTAACCTAATGTGGGGGAACTACAACCTAATGTGGGGGAACTATACTGCCAACCTAATGTGGGGAACTACAACCTAATGTGGGGGAATTATACTGCCAACCTAATGTGAGGCAACTATACTGCCTACCTAATGTGAAGGAACTATACTGCCAACCTAATGTGGGGGGAACTATACTGCCATCCTAATGTGGGGGGAACTATACTGCCATCCTAATGTGGGGGGGAACTATACTGCCAACCTAATGTGGGGTAACTATTCTGCTACCCTTATGTGGGGGAACTATGCTGCCAATCTATTGTGGGGGAACTATACTGCCAACCTAATGTGGGGGAACTACAACCTAATGTGGGGGAACTATACTGCCTACCTAATGTGTGGGAACTACAACCTAATCTCTGGGAACTAAACTGCCTAATGTGGGGTAACTACAACCTAATGTGGGGGAACTATACTGCCAACCTAAAGTGGGGGAACATACTGCTAACCTAATGTGGGGGGACTACAACCTAATGCGGGGGAACTACACTGCCAGCCTAATGTGGGGGAACTATACTGCCAACCTAATGTGGGGGAACTATGCTGCCAACCTAATGTGGGGGAACTACAACCTAATGTGGGGGAACTATACTGCCTACCTATTGTGGGGGAACTACAACCTAATCTATGGGAACTAAACTGCCTAATGTGGGGTAACTACAACCTAATGTGGGGGAACTATACTGCCAACCTAATGTGGGGGAACTATGCTGCCAACCTATTGTGGGGGAACTATTCTGCCAACCTAATGTGGGGTAACTACAACCTAATGTGGGGGAACTATACTGCCAACCTAATGTGGGGGAACATACTGCTAACCTAATGTGTGGGACTACAACCTAATGTGGGGGAACTATACTGCCAACCTGATGTGGGGTAACTACAACCTTATGTGGCGAATTATACTGCCAACCTAATGTGGGTGAACTATACTGCCTACCTAATGAGGAGGAACTATACTGCCAACCTAATGTGGGGGAACTATACTGCCAACCTAATGTGGGGGGACTATGCTGCCAACCTAATGTGGGGGAACTACACAAAAATATAAAATTGTACTATTCTTATCCCTATAAGTCTTTTATTTTTCTCTATATGGGGATGTACGAGGGTCATTTTTTGCGCTGTGATTTGTAGCTTTCATCGGTACCATTTTTGTTTTGATGGGACTTTTCAATTGCTTTTTAGAATTTTTTTTCATGATATTTGAAGTGACCAAAAATGTGCAAATATGGTTAATGCACTATTATGACTTTTGGGGCCCCACTTTTGATTTTGTCCAGGGCCACGCAAAGCCTAAAACTGGCCCTGAATGCAGCAGTGAGTGACATAGTGTCACCAATACACATAGTATGTTGTGTGTTCTTACTGCTACTTTCTGGTCCTCCAGACTACTGAATGTTCAAGGATGAGCAAGCCCAACTACGGACCGTTCTCCTATGATAGTCAAGTCCCCCTGCTCACCTACACATCTACTGGGCCAAGCCCAGCTACATAGGCCAACCTCAGGCTCTCGAAGTACCACACATGATATTGCCACCTTCCTTTGACATAAGAAAGGGACCCTCAAAAGAGATAAAATGCATATATATACAGGGTGGGCCATTTATATGGATACACCTTAATAAAATGGGAATGGTTGGTGATATTAACTTCCTGTTTGTGGCACATTAGTATATGTGAGGGGGGAACTTTTCAAGATGGGTGGTGACCATGGCGGCCATTTTTAAGTCAGCCAATTTGATTTGAACTTTTGTTTTTTCAATAGGAAGAGGGTCATGTGACACATCAAACTTATTGGGAATTTCCCAAGAAAAACAATGATGTGCTTGGTTTTAACGTAACTTTATTATTTACCAGTTTCTGACCACTTATAAAATGTGTTCAATGTGCTGCCTATTGCGTTGGATTGTCAATGCAACCCTCTTCTCCCACTCTTCACACACTGATAGCAACACCGCAGGAGAAATGCTAGCACAGGCTTCCAGCATCCGTATTTTCAGGTGCTGCACATCTCGTATCTTCACAGCATAGACAATTGCCTTCAGATGACCCCAAAGATAAAAGTCTAAGGGGGTCAGATCGGGAGACCTTGGGGGCCATTCAACTGGCCCACGACGGCCAATCCACTTTCCAGGAAACTGTTCATCTAGGAATGCTCGGAAAGAGGGAAACACATCATCATGTAGTAATTTTGCATATCCAGTCGCCTTGAGGTTTCCATTGATGAAGAATGGCCCTACTGTCTTTGTACCCCAGATACCACACCATGCCATCAATTTTTGTGTTCCAACAGTCTTGGAGGGATTTTCCAATGTATGAGCATTCCTAGATGAACAGTTTCCTGGAAAGTGGATTGGTCGTCGTGGGCCAGTCACATGGCCCTCTTCCTATTGAAAAAACAAAAGTTGGATTCAAAATGGCCGCCATGGTCAACACCCATCTTGAAAAGTTTCCCCTCTCACATATACTAATGTGCCACAAACAGGAAGTTAATATCACCAACCATTCCCATTTTATTAAGGTGTATCCATTATATATAGTGTGTGTGTGTGGGTTTATATATATATTCTTATATATATAGATAGATATAATAGATATAGGGTAGCCGGCACTGTAAATTGACTTATAGTCACAGGTGGGTGCTCAGCTCTGTGGGTTCAGACTCCAAAAACCTTCAAGCCTTGAGAAAGGCCTCATGGTGAGGCTGAAATGTCGCATTTTACACCTGATGGGTGAATAAAAGACACAGTTTTTCTGCATAATTTTTGGAGTGCCGCTTTTTCTTGAAGATATACATATAGATATTATATATATATATATATATATATATATATATATATATATATATATATAGATATATATATATATAGATAGATATATATATATATATATATATACACATACAGGATCAGTACTTTCCTCAGGGAGAGGACACCACTTCTGGTGTAATGGAGATTCAAGTAGGCCATATAGCACTCCGCGGGCTACTGAGTAAAAAAAATATGCAAGCTCATTACACCACCTTCACAGGTAGTGCGTCCTGCAAGCAGCTCAGGCTCCAGTTAAGAAGTCTCAGAACTGATTGGGATTTATGCCATTTATGCCAAGCCAGAACTCTCTCCAGAAGGAAAAAGGACCCATCTGCAGACAGCTGCTTTTTTTTTCTTCTTAAGAGCCAAGTGTGTGTGTTTCACTTTTTTTCTCTATTTTTTAAATTTTTCAGGTTGTACTACTACTCCCAGCATGGAACAGTCTGTTCCATGATAAGAGTAGTAGTACCTGTGCTAATAGACATATCACCCCGGGTGTCAGTCGTGACACCCGATGCGATCATCCATAATATAGCAGAGATGCTCAATACAGCGCTCGCATCTCTTCTCTGTACTCCGGCCAGTGATATGAATAGAACATCACTCAATCATATTTTCCGCCCAGAGTGGTGATTGGCCGTATGGTTGCAGCCAATCACAGCTCTCTGAGGGAAAAATGAATGAGTGAGTGGCCGGCCGGAGTATAGTGCAGAGATGCGAGCGCAGGAGAAAGCCGCTCCATCTCTGCAATAGACGGGACGATCGCAGCGGATGTCAGTAGTGATACCCGCTGTGATCTGTTTTTAACCTGCAGGTACTACTACTCCCAACATGGAGCACACTCTGCTGGGAGCTGTAGTACCTGCATTAATAGACAGATCACAGCGAGTGTAATTTCTGACACCTGTTGCGATCTGTCTATTAATGCAAGTACTACAGCTCCCAGCATGGAGCAGGTAAGGAAAGATCACAGTGGATGTCACTCCTGACACCCGCTGTGCTCCTCCTGTATAATGTAAAGATGTAGGCGGCCGCTCTTCCATGGTCCCCTGCACTGACGTTTATATACACATATTCATATTTCCCACAGAGTTGTGATTGGCTGGAACCATCTGGCCAATCACAGCTCTCTGCGGTAAATATGAATAGGTGTATATATACGGCATTGCAAGGGACCATAGAAGAGCGTCCGGCCGCATCTATACATTACACAGGGGGATCGCAAAGGGCGATCTGTCAATTAGTACAGGCACTACTACTCCTATCATGGAACAGTGTGTTCCATGCTGGGAGAAGTAGTACTACCTAAAAAAAATGTAAAGATAAAGAAAAAAAGTGAAACACACACACTACATTTTTATTATTGTCGGCTACATTTTTAGGTCCCCGCCTGCCCACATAAATTGATCCTTGTTTTAAAAATTTATAAAAAATTTGTTATAAAAAAGATACATTTCGTTAGATACAATTTTTTCCTTTACTACTGTATCTTTTTTATTTCATTTTTTTAATGGTACCCTATGAAATTTTAATCAAAAAAGGTATCGCCATCACTTTTTTGGATCGCTAAAGTCCAAAAAAGAATAAAAAACGCAGACAAAAACGCCAAAGTTAAAACCCACATATTTTTCTTGGCGTTTTTTCACTCCCATAGACTTCAATGGGAGAAAAATGCCATGATTTTGACACACAGTAGCACGCAGGTTGGATTAGCTGAAGGGCGCATGCGCTGGGACCTGTGTGTCAATCACACAGAGGTCCCAGCGCGGACATACGGGGTAGGCTTTGAATAAAAGCCTTTTTTGCAGTCATGAAAGCCGCCAAATTTCAGGTAAAAACATTGCTATAACCACCACCTGCACCCAGTACAAAGGCTGTGTGCAGGTTATTGCACCAAAATGTCATGACAGTTGCGCTTTGACCTAAATATGTCGCTATATTATGGCATAGTGCGTTTTTTGCGACTTTTTGTGCAACTTTCTGTTTTGCTGTGGTAGACATGTTTTGAGTTGTAAATAACAAAATTATTAACCACACCTCAAAGATCTCCCCATACTAATATGGTGCACATTGATATTGATGATATTAATAGAACATCATACAGCAACCATTGCTAATTAAGTTACTATACTACCTACCACTAGGACCTAGTGGTAGAAGCTTATATTGGGGCTTTTCATTGTTTTATACATGTTCTAGTAATACATCTGTTATTGTTTTATTTTTATTGTAATAAAAGTCTGAATTTTTTCAAACAATTCTGTCTTCATCAATATCATTGTGCACCATATTAGGATGGTGAGATCTTTGCGGTGTGGTTAATAATTTTGTTATTTACCCCTCTTCTGGCTGGTGGAAATCGGCATTTAACCACTTAAACCTTGGATCTTTGGTTGTGAGCTGCACACATTGCTTGTTTCCGTGTTTTGAGTTGTGTTTTGCAGTGATCGGGAATTTACAAAACTGCAACTTTTTAAAAAAAAGTTGCATAATTTGGCGCAAAGCACCCAAAAGGGTGCAAATCACCACCAAATAAAAAAAACAGCATACAAACTAACTCTGGAAAGCATTATTAAAAAGTTGCATAATTGTTGCATGGGTTAAAAAGTTGCACAAAAGTAGTACAAAAACACCATACAAAGGGGAGTACTGATGTAAGAAATGTGATCAGCACCAGATTTATCACATGCTCTGGACCATGTAGTACATTTGGTGCAGGTACACTGTTTCCACCACATGAATAAATGGAGTAAAAAGACGTTTACCTACACAACTTTTCATGAATACCCCCAATGCTGTTGTGATGTCCCGGTACCGGATTGCATCCGTTACCTTGTGGGGAGGTCCCCAAAGTCAGAGTCCCTAGGTATCGGTGGGGTCCTCATCTATAGTTAGCCCCTAGTCACCCCTTTAGTAGTTAAAATTATTCAAATTCTAAGTTTAAATATGTATATAATGTATACTTACCTTGTTGTAGTGTCACAGGACCTGCGGGTCAAGTGATGCGTTCCAGAACTCTATGGTTTTCTAGTTAAAGACCTTTGGAGGTAGTCAGGTGATCACCCACCATGCATTGTAACGGTGAGTGACAGCTGACATTGGACCAATCCAAAACGGCCCTGCCCCTGCCCATATAAGGGAGTGGCGGCCATTAATCGCTCTCTTGTTCCTGCGCTGCTGATGAGGACGGATCTGCGCAGCTGTCATCAGCACTTGCCAGGCCTAAGCCCTGCTGCCGCGGCCATGACTAGGGGATATTATAGCTGCTGTAACCTACCTCCCACCAACCCCATTGTCCCCATAACAACCCCTTACCTTAAACACGACAGACACAATGTTGGTGGTAACAAGGCCACAGCAGCCCCTTTATGAAATAACACAATTAAAACGTTGTAATGCAACTATAGTATGAACATCATACATAAACATTGTATAAACATCCTTAAACATAATTTAACATAAGTTAACATGTCCCTAATACATGAGGAGGAGGACCTGAAGGCACTGTTACCGAGCCCAAACTAGAATGGGGCCTCCCTTACTCCTAGCCGTGAGCACCTGCACAGGAGCACCGTTTTGTGGGACCCATGTCCCCTTGAAGAATTTCTCCATCGGGCTGGGAACCGCTCCCAGCCCACCTCCACACTGTATCCCATCACCTCCATGCCATCCACATGTACCTCCAGGTCTCTCTCCTGCCACCGCTGCCGTGACAATAAACAAGGGCGGGCGGGCGGGTACACTTTCCTTCCTGCGTCCCGACTGACCCTAACTTCCTATTCCTTCCCTATATCCCCCTTCTTAACTCCTCCCTTTCCTCTAACAGCTTCCCGCTCAACTCCATTTAACTCTATCCCTGCTGCATAATTCCCCTGTCATGTGCCCCTCCAGTCCTATTCTATCCCTTCCAGGGCATTCTTGACTAGGGGATATTATAGCTGCTGTAACCTACCTCCCACCAACCCCATTGTCCCCATAACAACCCCTTACCTTAAACACGACAGACACAATGTTGGTGGTAACAAGGCCACAGCAGCCCCTTTATTAAATAACACAATTAAAACGTTGTAATGCAACTATAGTATGAACATCATACATAAACATTGTATAAACATCCTTAAACATAATTTAACATAAGTTAACATGTCCCTAATACATGAGGAGGAGGACCTGAAGGCACTGTTACCGAGCCCAAACTAGAATGGGGCCTCCCTTACTCCTAGCCGTGAGCACCTGCACAGGAGCACCGTTTTGTGAGGCTCCCCGACCATCCTGGGACCCATGTCCCCTTGAAGAATTTCTCCATCGGGCTGGGAACCGCTCCCAGCCCACCTCCACACTGTATCCCATCACCTCCATGCCATCCACATGTACCTCCAGTTCTCTCTCCTGCCACCGCCACAACGGCGACAAGTGACACCTCACTAGTCACCGTTCCTCCACAAACTAAGGGCTCTTTCCACTACCTCTCGAATCTCCAAAATCCATAGATCCATTCCCAAAACATTGAGGTGGACCCCATCCTCAGCCATGAACTCCAAAGGGCCCCCTTCCAATTCCCGATGTCGCACCACCAGTCCCCCATTCCGGGCCACGAATTTGCTAACAACTTTATTAACCTTAATCCGAGCCCTATTTAAGGCCACCACCGAACGAGCCTGCCTCCACTTGCGCCTAGCCACCATCTCGGACCACACAATAATCAGGCCAGGAAAGGACGACCACAACCTGAACAAGTCCATCTTGATGTCCCTGATCAGATCGCGCGACCTCCGCACACCCAAATCATTCCCACCCAGGTGTATAACCAGGACATCGGGGGCCCTATCTAAATGGACAAAGAACTGAACCCTGGCCAACAGCTCCGCCCACCTCATTCCCCCCTTCCCCAACCAATGCACCTGTCCTGCCGAACCCTCCAAGCCCAACTGGCGGCCCGCCGGGTGAACACCGGCCCTCACCCCGCCCCTCACCACATATGAGTGGCCGACAATCCAAATCAGTCCCGGGCCGGCACCTGAAAGACAAAAGCAACAAGAACAAACTACCAACCGCACTCCCAAAACACACAGCACTCACACCAAATGAGGACGAACATACAGTTGAAACCTCTCCGACTCCCACCTCCCGATCCGCCGAATGACGTCAGGCCCCAAGCCCCACCGAGACGCCTCGGTGGCCGCCCCGATGCGGAATGAATGAGAGCTATACTCCCTCGCACCGCAACCCACCATCTCCAAACATCTCCGAAAAACCCCAACAAATTGAAAACGCGACAAGAACCCCCCGTCCGCATGCACCAATAGAGGACCCACAACCCCTGTCCGAACTTCCAAAAATGTGGCATAACAAAAAACCGGACACATATCCGAGCCCCGCAAAGCCGCCAAACACACAGTCGCCCCACGACCCACCTGATCCGTCTTAGAACGGCGCAAAAAACATCGCAACACCCCATCAGCCAGACTAACATCGGAAAAAAGTAAACCCCCAACACGCCGCTTACTAGGCGCCACCAGTCCCGAAATACGAAACGCCCCAAAAAACGCCAACGCAAACGCCAGCCGAAACAAGCGGCACTCATAATCCGAAAAACATATCTCCCCCAACGCCACCCCCAACTGACACAAAAGCGGAAAAGTCACTGGGCGCCTCACATCCCTGGACACCGCCCCTTTGCGAAACCCTCTCAACGCCTGTCGCACCAAAAACGACTTAGAAACATCCGGCAAACCCCGAACTTTAAACCAAAATGCCAAGGCCGACATTCGTCGACTAATTCCCGCCGGAGACACCCCTTCGCAAAACGCCCTACCAACATAAAACAACAAGGCCGCCTCCCATTCTGCGGAGGCGCCCGCGATTGACAACTGCCCCACCAGCTTCTCCCAGTCTGACCACCAGCGCCGATAAGACGACCAAGTGGCCTGGCACACTGAGCGGCCGACCAAAGCAAGCGCCACCTCTAAACCAGACGCCACAGCCATTCCGGACACGGAAGGCCGGTCACCTCTGCCTCCGGCGCCAATTCCCGGAAACGGTCCCACTGTAGACGAGAGAGAGCGTCAGCCACCGCATTATCCACCCCCGGTACATGCAACGCCACCACCTGTGAATTAAGTTCCAACACCCTTAACACCAAATGCCGCAGCAACGTAACCACGGGCGGAGAACTCGCCGTCTGGTTGTTAATGGCCAAGACCACCCCCATGTTATCACAATGGAAACACACCTTCCGATTGCGAAACATCTCACCCCACACAAATACCGCCACCACAATCGGGAACAGCTCCAGGAATGCAAGATTTTTCGTCAACCCCGCCTCCTGCCACTCACCCGGCCATTGCCCCACGCACCACTGACCCTGAAGAAAAGCCCCAAACCCGCAGCCCCCTGCCGCATCGGTATACAAGTCCAAATCCACACTCGACACCGGCTTCCCCATCACCACCGAACGGCCATTATACCGACTCAAAAAATCCTGCCACACCCCCAGGTCCGCCGGCAACCCAGGTGACAGCCGCACATAGTGGTTAGGCCGCGAGACACCCGCCGTAGCCGCAGCGAGACGTCTGCAAAAAACACGCCCCATAGGCATGATCCGGCACGCAAAATTGAGACGGCCCAACAAAGATTGGACCTCCCGCAGTTGCAACTTGCGAACCCGACATGCCCTCCCCACCGCCTCCCTCAGTTCTCCCAGCTTATCCTCGGGCAGCCGACACTCCATGGCTACAGTGTCGATCACTATGCCCAAAAATTTTACCAACGTAGACGGACCTTCCGTCTTTTCAGGCGCCAACGGGACGCCAAACCAACCCGACACCCGCTCCATTTCCCGCAGCAAAATCGCACATACCCTAGACCCAGCCGGGCCCAAAAAAAGGAAGTCGTCCAGGTAATGTAGAACCGACTCCAAACCCGACTCACTCCGCACCACCCACTCCAAAAAGGAACTAAACTGCTCGAAAAACGCACAGGAAACAGAGCAGCCCATAGGTAAACACAAATCCACAATAAACCGACCCCCCAAACAGCACCCCAACAACGCAAAGCTGTCCGGGTGTACCGGCAAAAGACGAAACGCCGCCTCAATATCCGTCTTAGCCAACAACGCCCCCCCTGCCGTACTTCCGGACCCACACCAGCGCCGCATCAAACGAGGTGTAAGATACAGCGCAAAGCGCCGGGTCAATGCCATCATTCACCGACCCCCCAACCGGATGGGAGAGGTGATGAATAAGGCGAAACTTGTTGGGTTCTTTCTTAGGGACCAAACCCAATGGGGAGACCCGCAAGCCCATTAACGGAGGCGACTCAAACGGTCCAGCCATCCGACCCAACGACACCTCCTTCAACAACTTTTCCTCAACTAAATCCGCGCAGGCCAACGCCGAAACCAGATTCCGAACTGCCCCATTACCTGACCCCATACCCTCGAAGGGGATACGAAAACCCTCCGTAAACCCAGACCGCAAAAATTCCGCCGCAACCCTATTTGGGTACCTGGCGAGGAAAGGTGCCATCCTTCCCACCTGCACCGGGGTCACCCCTCTTCGCGTCAACCTCTCCCAGCTTCCCTTTTCCCCGCCGGAAACAGCGCGACAGCCCGTGTCCTCCCACGCCGCAGCCCGAACATTCGTGTTTAAATCGGCACTCAGCGCCGAACTTGCAATTCCCTTCATTGAATTGCCAACACACTCCTTTTCCGGCCCCCGCCGACCGCCCAGACCCAGAACCAGCCCCCCCTGCGCCGTCCCGAAAGGACTGCAAGCCACCCCCCCCCACGCGGAGCGGCCATCAGCCGCATCCACAGCCCAATATCTTTATGGTCCCACCGCAGGTCAGAACGCACCGTCATACGCTGACGAAATTGTTCGTCGTACCGAAGCCACGCCGAACCCCCGTACACCCTGTACGCCTCCCCCACCGCATCCATATAACAAAAGAGACCGGAGCAATGCTCCGGCGACTTTTCCCCCACCACACAGGCCAAAATTGCGAAGGCCTGAAGCCAATTTGAGAACGTCCGCGGTATCAGCCGATACCGCCGACGCTCCTCCTCCTCCACCTTCTCCAACCGTTTCAACTCATCCGGACGCACTCTATCCAGGTTAAATTTTTCGAGCGAGAGTAGCGAAAAAATATCCACGTACTCCCGCTTCCAAATTTTTTCCCTCACTTCGGCCCTGAGGTGTGCGCCTAAGGGGCCCTCAAAGCACACATAAACCTCCCCCCTAGCCGCATCCGCCAAACGAACCCCCCCACCGGACCCCAAAGCCGCTACCACCGGGGGAGTCCTCACCTGCTGAACCCCCGCGCCACCCCCAGAAGCCACCCCCAGCGCCACCCCTGGAGCCACCTGCCTCCCAGATCCCTCAGCTGCGCCCCACACAGGTAACGGCGACCCACCCACGTACAACCCGCTACCCCGCAACAAAGCATGCAACCCATCAACAAAAAACTGCAATCCGCCCCCACCCCCAAACCCGCCGAACCGGAGACATTGGTGTACTCACCGGACCCCACCGACACCGAACCAGCGGCCGTAGCTCCAGCTGCAGGACGACTCCGGATCTCCTGGACTTGACTCACGGCGACAACAGGAGGAGGAGCCAGGGGAACCCTGCCCGCGTGGATAGCAGCATCACCGGACGAATCACCCCCAGCAGCAACTTCAGCACCCTCGGGCCTCCGGATCCCGCTACCACCCGCGCCCGCTACAACCCCGAAGGGGAGCAGGGGATTGGCCAGCGGATCCAGGGGAAGAACCGGCACCTCTGCCAGCAGCAGGTCGTCGTCGCTGACATCACTAGGGGCGGGGCTGATCTCCTCACCTCCACACACTGCAGCCCCCCCCCCCCCGCCGCAGCAGCAGCCGGACGCACTCCTGGAGCCCGCTGACCTCCTCCCAAGGAAGGGGCCGCAGGCGCACGATGAACTTCAGCCTGTGTCACCACCAGGCCAGCCGAGGCCCGCCCCTCCGGCTGAGGGGCGGGGTCAGTCAGGGCACGCGCCGTCCTCCGTCCTCTGGCCTGCTCCCTCGCCACCGGAACCTCCGGGGAGCAGGCCGCCGATCCACGCTCCCTCCGACGAGCCCGGGGCGCACCGCCAGCACGCCCCGCATTCCGCCCTGCCGCACCGGCAAGCGCGGCAGGCGCACCCTCAGGCCGCACACCACTGGCCTCCTCGGCCCTCCCGCCAGCGGCAGCGCCCGAAGGGCTCACCCGCCGTCGCCGCGCAGAAGGAGAGGCGTCAGGGGACAAGCGCGCAGGCGGACGAGAGTGCCGGCCGCTAGACCGGGACCCGGACTCCGCCACCGGCAGCACCATTGGAGCAGCGTAAGCGGGGAACTGCTCCGCAAACCACTGGGGCCCACGGAGCAGCGCCTCCTCTCTCACCCTCCGCAGAATCTCCTCCATCACTGTTCCAGGTAGGGAGCACCGTCGACCGTACACTTTCCTTCCTGCGTCCCGACTGACCCTAACTTCCTATTCCTTCCCTATATCCCCCTTCTTAACTCCTCCCTTTCCTCTAACAGCTTCCCGCTCAACTCCATTTAACTCTATCCCTGCTGCATAATTCCCCTGTCATGTGCCCCTCCAGTCCTATTCTATCCCTTCCAGGGCATTCTTCTCTCAAAAACTGTGAGTTACTTCAATCCCTGTTAACTCCGCAAGATCACTGGACCTAAATACTCTCCTAAATGCAGCGGATCTCTGCAAGAAACCCTAATTCTAATAATCTCTGGATAACTCAATGGTCCTCAGAATCTGTCAATCACTGCCGTGCTGAATAGAGACTTTGTTAATAAGACTGTTGCTGTTATTGGATGTACCGCAAATACCTCAGTAAAGTTTCACGCAAGTTCAAGTTCATCTTTGCTGTGGACATTCAGTCATTTATGCATGCACCTATCGTTTCTGGGAAGGGTGGCGATAGGCCAAAGATTTACCTCAGCGTATTAACCCTCACCCTGGCATCACAAGTGACAAGGGTTAAATTAACCCCTCATATACCAACACAGCAACAGCCCATCTACACAACACCCCAACGCAGTTACCACAAAGCCTTTTTGGCATAGCACGAACAGGATTCGGGTGTGTGCCTACAACTGTTGCCATTAGTGAAGTTGTACTCCACCCAGAGAGTAACGGACTTTATTCATGTACTGTGATTTATACTCCGGAGTAAGGGGTTGCGCGCACGGTGCTGTGTGGAGGAAGTGTGCATGTAAAGTAAGGGGGAGGCGAAAATTCAAGCGCAGCAAGAATGTGTAAACTGCGAAACGAATTCATGCTACGATCTTCTGGTCCAGTCAGCATAGGAGGAGTCAACCTGCTACCAGAGAAGCTCGCGAAAAAGGCCCGCGCTGCGCCACGACCCGCAACTGGGCGTGACTACCAAGTTGCTGTGTCACAGCCGAAAGGGAACTTGGAGACACAGGAGTTGTTTCTGGGAGGACCGGAAGTCGGGGCTGCACCGATGACGTCCTTCTTGCCGGCCACCATTTTGAGGAAGCCCACTATAAAAGACGCCACGCACAGGGACCTCTTCAGTCTGCACAGGGAGCCGGAGAGTACAGACATGGCGGAGAGCAGCGTTCCACGTGGTGAAGATGTCAAAATGGCGCCGGAACAGCGGAAAGTTGTGGCAGTCGCAGCCCTTGCTGACCGTCTGCAGCGGTTGTCATTAGACGAAGAGGGGGCCTGCAATCTTCCCCCACTGCCTGATAATGACGACGATTGGCCAGAGACACCTCCATCGGAGAGCGCAGGGACACCTGGAGGTGCATCGCCCGTGAGACTGTCCCCTCACCACAGAACTTGGGGCTCGTGGGCTGTGATTCCATCGGAGGAGTCTGCAGTGAGTACCCCGCCAGAGGTGGCCTATTCTTCCTCCTCCAGCCCTGAAGCTAAAATACCTCTATCTACTTTGCCAAGTGCACGACCGTGCTCACCAGATTTGCCCCAGTGGATCTTTGGGGACGAGCCGGGACTCATCGAGTATATGCACGCAGTTCTACAACCTATACCTGGGAAGCCACTCCCACCAATTCCAGCCGCACAAAGGGAAAGGGCCCATCATGAAGCCGAGCTGGCTGAACTGCTGGACAGATTAAAGGCCCAACACAGAAAACTGTACACCCCTAAGCATGTGCATTTGTCTCCTGAAGAAAGAATTCGCTACCAGAAGAATACTAAAGAAATGGAAGCTTTATTCATCCGCAAATGGGACCATCCCCAAGAAGGGGAGGAGCCTCTAGAACGACGAAGAGCAACTGTGGCCAAGTTCGACAAGGTCAGAGGTTATGGGACACTCCTAGATTGCCACACAGGGCAAACCATCCTCGTAAACCGGCGAGCAGTACAGAGGCCATATCTTCATAAAAAGTGCTACTCCTTGGAGGTGGGTGAAATTGTGGAGTACACCCCCGTCCAGAGCCTGCGTGGAGAATGGGCTGCAACGGTCACAAGACCAACGGCCCCAACACAGCTTCCCTTCAAATACTTTCCATCTACAGATTGGGAATCGGATCCCTTGAACCTGAGGCCGAAATGGTCTGCTCCTGATGCCTCCACCAACGTACTCAAGGAGGAGGAACCTCTACAGCATCAATCATCTTCTGTGTACAGTAAAGTGCCAAGTCCTGCTCAAGTTCAAGAAAGTAAGCCTAAATTGCGGGCACCAAAGACCGTACCTAGACCCTCTCGGAGCAATGAGAGTTTGTCTGTTCCAGAGGTACCAACGCACATACCTAGGCCCTCTCAGAGCAATGAGAGTTTGCCTCCTGCACAGGTACCAACGTATGTACCAAGGCCCTCTTCTGACATGGAGAGTTTGCCTGCTTCCAGGGTACCGACGAAAGTGTTTTGCCCCACTTCTGATATGGCGAGGGTGCTAAAACCCTATGCACCAACTGTGATCCCGGCCAGTAAGCCACTGGTCACCCTAAATCCTACTGTTGCCCATTCTACTCTGACCAATGTGGTGTGGGAGAGTTACATTAACTCCTCGCCTGCTCCAGATGTTGGCAGGTATAGAGGATCTACAAGAGGCACAAGAAGATTCAGAAGAAACGTCTTTTGAAGGACTGTAAAGTAATGTTTATTGCTTTTCTATGCTAACCACTTTTGTTTTTCAGTAACCAAGTTCAAGACATGTGCCTAGCAGGACTTTGCTAAGATTGTTCTAGTTTTAAGTTCAGCAACGTAACCATCAAGCTTTGTGCTTGACCATCAGGTCAAGAGACTCCTAGCCAGTAGGAGATTCGTAAGTTTTGTGCCCGGCTGATTGTGGTAAAGCCATGTTTCCCATAGACTTCTAGTGTAGGTGGACTGCAGATCCTTACACGTCTGTTCTATGTACATAACCCTATATTCATAGGACTCTCGCCAAAATGTGAACTTATCAGGTGTATGCGCCTGAATCTTGTTGGAGTGTTAATAGATGTATCATAAAGATGTATGTGGTTCTTGTACACCAGAAAAATAGCTTCATGTCTGTTTACATAAAAAGTAAGTAAAGGTTGTACACAGAAAATTGTCCGCTATATGCACGTGTACACCAAAACAGAAATGTAAATAACTCTTGTACACATGTACATACAAAGGTATAAACATGCTAAAAGGTGTTTTAGTAGTTGCTCAATGGGTGACTCTCTTTTATTCTCCGAGAGTGACATTGTTTCATCTCTCTTACACATTTTATGAGGCTAACTAGACATCAGTACAGCTCTCTATACATTTAGCTTCAAGCTGACTAAACATTTTGGAATCTCACACATTTTTTTTTTCTTTTTGCCAACAATGAGTCACCTGTTAGTACACGAAAGTTATACTGGCTAGCCGGAAGCTAGGTCACAGTAAGTTTGGCTGCTAGGGTCTATCGGCTACATGCTACTTACCCCTAGAGCACTTCAAAATAACCTACCTAGGTTACCTTTAGAAATACGTGTTTAATTCTATACTCGCAAGAGCACCTACTGGCCAGGTAGAGCATCTCACACACGTAAAACAGAGAAGAGAAATATGAGTGTACCTAACAGTGTCAGGATACAATTCTCAAGTGTTTCTTGAAATGTGAGATACATTCTGTTTTTGTATGTACTGAAGTAGATTGAAGTAGTACATTTAAGAGAGTAGTTTAGAGTACTATGTGTGCAAGTACTGCTTACTAGTTAGTCTTGCTATCTTAAGGGTAGGTTACCCTGTAATTTTTTTTGAGATAGGTGCTAGCGATTGGTGACTAGAAACAAAATGTCTTAGGAGCTAGTCACTAAATGTTGGATAGCTGCCTAATTGTTTAGTAAGCTTAGAATGTATAGTAAGCTTAATTAAAATGTCTAAAAAGCTAGAAACTAAAGGTCGAGATAGCTTCATAATTGTCCAGAAAGCATTTATAAATGTCTAGTGAGAATGCTAGTCTAAAAATGTGTAAAGAGTTTTAATTGTCTAGTAGGAGTACTAGTCAAAAAATGTCTAAAAATGTCTAGTAGGTTTAAAAGTACCTAATGTGTTTAAAAGTTTTGTCAGGATATAGATTGTGTCTAGTTAGCAATCCTGTTCTAACCTGCCCTAGTCCCTCTGCCTTAGGGGACAGGCGTCGGGGTCGACTTGTTTTAAGTAAGGGGGTTTGTGGTATCCCGGTACCGGATTGCATCCGTTACCTTGTGGTGAGGTCCCCAAGGTCAGAGTCCCTAGGTACCGGTGGGGTCCTCATCTATAGTTAGCCCCTAGTCACCCCTTTAGTAGTTAAAATTATTAAAATTCTAAGTGTAAATATGTATATAATGTATACTTACCTTGTTGTAGTGTTGCAGGACCTGCGGGTCACGTGGTGCGTTTGAGAACGCTATGGTTTTCTAGTTGAGGACCTTTGGAGGTAGTCAGGTGATCACCCACCATGCATTGTAACGGTGACTGACAGCTGACACTGGACCAATCCAAAACGGCCCTGCCCCTATAAGGGAGCGGCGGCCATTAATCGTTCTCTTGTTCCTGCACTGCTGATGAGGACGGATCTGTTCAGCTGTCATCAGCACTTGCTAGGCCTAAGCCCTGTGGCCGCAGCCATCTCTCAAAAACTGAGTTACTTCAATCCCTGTTAACTCCGCAAGATCACTGGACCTAAATACTCCCCTAAATCCAGCGGATCTCTATGCAAGAAACCCTAATTCTAATAATCTCTGGGTAACTCAATGGTCCTCAGCATCTGTCAATCACTGCCGTGCTGAATAGAGACTTTGTTAATAAGACTGTTGCTGTTATTGGATGTACCGCAAATACCTCAGTAAAGTTTCACGCAAGTTCAAGTTCATCTTTTCTGTGGACATTCACTCATTTATGCACACACCTATCGTTTCTGGGAAGGGTGGCGATAGGCCGAAGATTTACCTCACCGTATTAACCCTCACCCTGGCGTCAAGAGTGACAAGGGTTAAATTAACCCCTCATATACCAACACAGCAACACCCCATCTACACAACACCCCAAGGCAGTTACCACAGTCATTCAATCTCCTTGATAAAGCCACGCTGTCGCGGTGTGACAGTTATGCCTTTTAAATGGCTTTCCCAATGCATCTAATACTATATATAGTGCCTACAAAATGTATATCTGAGTATCAAGTGGCTGGTGGCCATATGTTTTTTAGCCCATACCTGCAGTGCACAGCAGGGTAGTGGACACCCATAAGTGATATTGAGTTACATAATGCTAAGTGAACCGCATGGTCCCATCACAGGTAGTTTTACTCTCAGTAGTAACATATAAATCTATCTAGACATTGCAGTCATTAATCCCTGCCACGAAGTGTGTGAATAAAGGGTTACTCCTTGAGGGTGGATAAGCACCCCTAATTTATATAGCCCAATAGATACCCACAGTGGCAGTGATTGAATATTCTAATCATTTAAGCAAGTGTAACTAAGTGTGCATACATAAGCATACTGAGATTGTCAATTACTGACTGACCAGTGTGTAAACCTGTGGTCACTCGATGATGCCATTGGGATAGTGTTATTAATTGTGTGTTTTTGTTTTCTCCCCTATTTTACATTTTGTAATAAAAGTTAGATTGTATTAGAACACATGCTTACTGTATATACTCGAGTATAAGCCGACCCGAATATAAGCCAAGGCCCCTAATTTTACCCCCAAAACCTAGGAAAAATTATTGACTCGACTATAAGCCTAGGGTGGGAAATACATCATCCCCCCATATCATCATCCAGACCCCCGTCAACACCCCCCCTTCATCATCACCGCCTGTTAATCCCTTCATCAGTGGTCTTCAACCTGCAGACCTCCAGATGTTGCAAAACTACAACTCCCAGCATGCCCGGACAGCCATCTGCTGTCCGGGCATGCTGGGAGTTGTAGTTTTGAAATCTCTGGGGGTCCGCAGGTTGAAGACCACTGCGGCCTTCGTCATCATCCAGAACCCTTTTGTTTTGTACTCACCTTTCCTCGGCGGGAAGTTAGGGTGAGCTAGTCAGGGCCATCTATTCTGCAGGGACCGTCCGGTGGGGATGGTTAGTTGTTGCGGGCTGTCCATTTTCACCGGGGGGGGGGGGGGGCAGGGGGGCCTCTTCTCCGCGCTTCGGGCCCGGAGTAGTGACGTTGCCTTGACGACGACGCACAGGGACGTTAAGCATGAACGTCCCTGTGCGTCGTCGTCAAGGCAACGTCACTACTCCGGGGCCGGGCCCGAAGCGCGAAGAAGAGGGCATGCTGGGAGTTGTAGTTTTGCAACATCTGATGGTCCGCAGGTTGAAGACCACTGAAGAAGGGATTGACAGGCCGAGAGTTCACTTGAGTATAAGCCGAGTGAACTCCCATGTATTTGCTGTGTAAACCATGTAGGGGCCACTATGTGAATTGTGTGTGCAGCATGTGTTGTGTGTGTGTCTGCAGTATATGTCTATGAGTGTTTGTGTGCAGTGTGTAAATGTGCGTGCAGAATGCATCCATGATTTCCCCCTTGACAGAATCCAGCGTGCGTCTTTGCTCACACCCACTCACTTATCCAGATAGCAGACTAATTTCAATGTAACAAAGCCTGGTTATTACCACATTGTTCATGCCAATCGCTTATTGTTTGCTTGATAAAGTGCCTGTTCTTACTTTGAAGGCTTTTTTCACTAACCATCTAACATGCACTTGATAAGGCAAGAGTATGAATACTAAATGCGTCGAGAGCATTCCCCAGGCACATTGGTCTCCAAGCAAAATTAAGCTGACAAGAAAGTATATACTTCAGATTCCAATTTACCCTTTATCAGTTTGTTGCTGCTTGCTGCAACAGTGAGAACGGTGTAAAAAAGAAATAATAATCTTGCTTGTCTTTTAGAACTTGTATCAGGAAAATACAGAGACTTTGTGTTCTGTCTAAATATGAGAAAACACAATATGTACCATTTATGTTACGTAGCTTAATGGATATTACAAGAAGTATGAAGATTACAAGATTTTTTCTTATTAAAGGGGTTATCTAGCACTTAAAGGGGAACTCTGCCCCTAGGCATCTTCTGATAAGATGTCTGATTGCGGGGGTCCTGCTGCTGGGGACCCCCGTGATCTTCCTGCTGCACCCGGTGTTCGTTTAGAGCATCAGGTGCAGCACCAGAGGCTCACGAGGTCATGGCCACGTCCCGATCCTGACATCACGGCCACGCCCCCTCAATGCAAGTCTATGGGAGGGCCGTGACTGCCATCATGTCCCTTCCCATAGACTTGCATTGAGGGGGAATGGCCGTGACGTCACGAGCAGGGCATCGCCAGTCATCCAGCACAAAGCGAAGTTCACTCCGGCGGGACCCCCGCAATCAGACATCTTATCCCCTGTCCTTTAGATAGGGGATAAGATGTCTAGGGGCGGAGTCCCCCTTTAATAACTCATACCCTATCCACAGGATCGATTTTTTTAATTTAGGTGAAATAATATGTGTTATAAGAAAAATCCCACTAGTAAATGTCCTTCTAATTCCGCAGACTGGCCTCCATG
This sequence comes from Hyla sarda, assembly GCF_029499605.1. Taxonomy (NCBI): domain Eukaryota; kingdom Metazoa; phylum Chordata; class Amphibia; order Anura; family Hylidae; genus Hyla; species Hyla sarda. The sequence goes on from NC_079191.1 coordinate 398,437,209, forward strand.
TCCCCATCACATGTAACAAGCAGATATGCTGTGGGCCATCCTCCTAGCCAACAGTGACATCATATGCCAAAGATATGTCATCAAATATTTATCGAAATATTGTCGTCTTGTGTAATTATGTGATAATGCTAATTGAAGGAAGTCATAATAACCACCAGTAGTAATGGGGCCTAGAAGTATACGGAGCCCATTCTAACTGTAAAAGGAAACATAGGTTGAATTCCCATATAGCAGAATTACATAGTTACATAGTACAGTTGAAAGAAGACACATCCTTCAAGTTCAAGAAAGGAGATGAAGGGAATGGGTACTCCAGTGGAAAACAATATTTTTCATATCAACTGGCTCCAGAAAGTTAAACAGATTTGTAAATGACTTCTTTATAAATCTTAATCCTTCCAGTACTTATCAGCTGATGTATGCTCCAGAGGAAGTTGAGTTGTCCTTTTCTGTCTGACCACAGTACTCTCTGCTAACACCACTGTCCATGTCAGGAACTGTGCAGAGTAGGAGCAAATCCCTATAGCAAACCTCTCCTGCTCTGGACAGTTCCTGACATGGACAGAGGTGCCAGCAGAGAGCACTGTGGTCAGACTGGAAAGAACTACACAACTTCCTCTGGAGCATACAGCAGCTGATAAGTACTGGAAGACTTAAGATATTTTAATAGAAGTCATTTACAAATCTGTTTCACTTTCTGGAACCAGTTGATTTGAAAAAAAAGTGTTTTCCATAGGAGTACCCCTTTCACTATACTCTTCGTGCAATGCAATACAGCAACAGTACTTTGGAATACTTCAGATGTGCAACACAGTTCTTTAGGATACACTTGTAGTACAGGAGAAGTGGTAAAGTATCACTAGTCACCGATATTTGCAGATACAGTCATGGCCGTAAATGTTGGCACCCCTGAATTTTTTCTAGAAAATGAAGTATTTCTCACAGAAAAGGATTGCAGTAACACTTGTTTTGCTATACACATGTTTATTCCCTTTGTGTGTATTGGAACTAAATAAAAAAAAAGGGAGGAAAAAAGCGAATTGGACATAATGTCACCAAACTCCCAAAAATGTGCTGGACAAAATTATTGGCACCCTTTCAAAATTGTGGAAAAATAAGATCGTTTCAAGCATGTGATGCTCCTTTAAATTCACCTGGGGCAAGTAACAGGTGTGGGCAAAATAAAAATCACACCAGAAAGCAGATAAAAAGGAGAGAAGTTCACTTAGTCTTTGCATTGTCTGTCTGTGTGTGCCACACTTAGCATGGACAACAGAAAGGGGAGAAGAGAACTGTCTGAGGACTTGAGAACCAAAATTGTGGAAAAATATCAACAACCTCAAGGTTACAAGTCCATCTCCAGAGATCTAGATTTGCCTTTGTCCACAGTGCGCAACATTATGAAGAAGTTTGCAAGCCATTGCACTGTAGCTAATCTCCCTGGGTGTGGACGGAAGAGAAAAATTGATGAAAGGTGTCAACGCAGGATATTCTGGATGGTGGATAAGCAGCCCCAAACAAGTTTCAAAGATATTTAAGCTGTCGCTCAGGGAGCATAAGTGTCAGCGAGAACTATCCGTCGACCATGCTTATTAACCCACTCCCCTGCTTAATAACTTCTGATCGCATGGGGTCTCAGAAGTGATCAATCCCTCAGCCCCTATACTACAACCCCCATCATGGAACAGAGTCTGTTCCATGATGGGGGTAGTAGTACAAGTACTAATGTAGTCTCCCCAGCCTCCCGTAGACTCCTGCAGCCAGGGAACTACTACTTCCATTGTGGAAACAAGTATGTTCCATGATGGGAGTAGTAGTCCCACAACACTGCAGGAGTCTGCTGATTTCACCTCTTCTGAGCATGCTCAGAAGTAATAACTGTTAGTATAAACCGGGGGCAAACGGCTGACATTAAAGGTTTATCCATTTGCTATTGACTTCAATGTTAAATTTAAAAGACCCGTTTTTCACCTGTTATTTTTGACGGGCAAAAAAATTCTGCATGGAATGTCTTTTGGCCGTCAAAAATAATGGGTTACAAACAGAACGGGTGCAAACAGGTGATAAAGGACTGTAAAAAAAATCCCATTGAGATCAACGGGATCCTTTTACAGCCCTTTGCAACCCGTTTGCAAAATTAGTAAACGAGTTGCATAACGGGCATTTTTTGAGGGGAGCAGGCGGCTGTGTGAATGAGCCCTTACACCTATAAGGATAAATGCCGTCCACTGAGTGAGATTAAAGGGGTACTCCGGTGGAAAACTTTTAATAAAAAAATCAACTGGTGCCAGAAAGTTAAACAGATTAGTAAATGATTTCCATTAAAAAATCTTAATCCTTCTAGTACTTATTAGCTGCTGAAAACTACAGAGGAAACAGTGCTCTCTGCTGACATCATTACCACAGTGCTCTCTGCTGACATGTCTGTCCATTTTAGGAATTGTCCAGAGAAGCATATGCTTGCTATTAGGGATCGACCGATTATCGGTATGGCCGATAATCACGATTTTGGGCACTATCGGTATCAGCAATTACCTTGCCGATAAGCCGATAATGCCTCACCCCCCGCACCGCCCCCAACGCACCGCGACCGCCCCCCCCCCCACCGCACCGCGACCGCCCCCCCCGTATGGATTTTTGCCCATACCGCTATACCGGTCGGGTCCCTCCCCCATCCTCCGAGTCAATAAAAAAAAAATAATTAAACTTACCCGTAATGGGGGTGGTCCGGGCCATCCTTCCTTCCTTCCTGTAGTGTCCAGCGGCATTCCGGGTGGAGGATGAACCGGTCCGGGCTGTCCTTCTTCTCCGGGGGTCCTCTTCTCCACTCCAGGCAGGCTCCGGCCTAGTACGCTGCATAGACGCCGCTACGCCGTGACGTCAGGTGCGTCGCTGCGCACGGGTGTCACTGCGCAGCGGCGTCTATGCAGCGTACTAGGCCGGAGCCTGCCCGGAGTGGAGAAGAGGACCCCCCGAGAAGAAGGACAGCCCGGACCGGTTCACCCTCCACCCGGAATGCCGCTGGACACTACAGGAAGGATGGATGGATGGCCCGGACCACCCTGACAGGTAGGGGGAGAGAAGCGGGTGGTGGCGGCGGCGGTCTATGGCACCGCAAAAGCCACTGCAGTGCATTGATTTAAAGCGCCCGCTTTAAATCAATGCTCTGCAGCGGTGTCAAGGGGGGATAAATAGCCGATAACTTATACCGGAATATCGGTATAAGTTATCGGCCCTAACCTTCACCGATTATCGGTATCGGCCTTAAAAACCCGATATCGGTCGATCCCTACTTGCTATGGGGATTTTCTTCTACTCTGGACAGTTCTTAAAATAGACAGAGATGTCAGCAGAGATCACTGTGTTCCAAAATGAAAATAATTTCCTCTGTAGTATTCAGCAGCTAATAAGTACTAGAAGGATTAAGGTTTTTTTAATAGAAGTAATTTACAAATCTGTTTAACTTTCTGGCACCAGTTGATTAAAAAAAAAAAAAGTTTTCCACCGGAGTACCCCTTTAAATTTTCTGGAACAGTGCTAGTGATGCTGGCATACTCCCTCTTAAGGTGAGAGAGCTACAGAACATGTGTGCATACTTGTCTGGCCATGCCAGAACTAAGACTAGACTGGAATCCCCCTCATCTAAGCAGAGTGGAGGAGCAGTACCAGGGCTAACACTGGACTAAACGTGATCTTTTGATCCTCCCCCTATCCTGGGAATAGGGGTGAAGTAGGACAGTCCTTAGTATGAATTGCTTAAAGGGTTGACATATCACAGATTGTCAAAGCTCCTGCAGGAAAATCTGTTTAAGGTTCAGTGCATGCATGTTATACATAGAAACACCGAAAATACGTTTTAATGTATTAAACTCAGAGATACTGGCCACAGATTTTTCGAGAGGCAGACAAGCAAACCTTTTTTAATCACAGCAAAAACTAAATAAAACAAAAATCTAGCCAGCACCTAAACCCAATACACGGGTGCACGCTGCTGTGGCAAGTACAAGACATGTAAAAAAAGAAAATGGCAGCAGCACACTTGGTCAACAAAATGGAGGCTCTTAGCGCACTTTTTGATCAAAACGTGTGTCCCCCATCCACCACGTGGAGGTGGCCTCATATAGGATGGGACCCTAACATTCACTCACCTCAGGCTGGGTGACATGCTGGATCCACTAACAACCTAAAACCACCTCCTGGGAAATAGGGCAGGGGATGCACGGCTACATAGGGAGCCACTCCCCCCACATTGCACAGCAAAAACAAAATGAAACAAAAATGTAGCCAGCACCTAAACCCAATATGCTGCTGTGGCAAGTACAAGACATGTAAGAAAAAGAAAATGGCAGCAGCACACTTGGTCAACAAAATGGAGGCTCTTAGTGTTTTATTAACCATAGCCACCCGAACTAAGGATGCATTCACACCACGTTTTTGCAATACAGTTCCCGTATCAGGTTTTTGATGAAAAACGGATTCCTCAAAACCTGACTAAACTGTATCAAAACGGGTGTACAAATTTCAACCCATATACAGTTAAAAACCATATACGGTTTGAAAAATGATGTCCGGTTGCATCTGTTTTTTAAGAAAAAAACGTATACGTTTTTAACTTTTCACTCCATTTTTAATAAAGTTTCACTTGTTTGATTGAAATTCCAAGAAAAAAAAACTGTGCAAAGTCAAAAACCGTATGGTGAAAACAGGATGGAACCGTAAGCACATACGGTTCTGTATGGTTCCCATTGACTCCCATGTTAAAAAAAACGTATACGGTTTAATACAGTTTTTCAATCAGACCAAAAACAGTGGTAGACTATGGTTTTGGGTACGGTTAAAAAACTGACAAAACCGTACAGGATGCAAAACGGACACAACCTGATGCATCTTTTGGCATACGGTTTTCAAAGGAGAGTCAATGCATACGGTTCCATATGGTTTTCACATTGAAAACGTATACGGGAACTGTATTACAAAAACGTGGTGTGAATGCACCCTAAGAAGCAGCTGGTGCTTCTGCTCCGGGCCACCACACACAGATCCTTATCAGTGACTCTCCAAGTTTTAATCCCCATGTGATGTATGCAGGTTATTAATGCCCAGATGCATAACCTTACATTTATCCACATTAAACATCATATGCCAGGTGGTTGCTCAAACACTTAGAGAGTCCATGGCAGCTTGTAGCTCATGCCTGTCTCCCATCGACTATTTCGGGCTACTAATTGTTGAAGAGATTTCTCTTGAAATTCAGTTATTATATCCGTCCTCAGTCACCCAGATGAAGTTTATAGGGGGAGATTCATCAAAATCTGTCTAGAGGAAAAGTGGTGCAATTGCCCATGGCAACCAATCAGATGGCTACTTTCATTTTTCACAGCTCTCTTTAAAAATGCAAGCAGAAATCTGGTTGCCATGGGCAACTGCACCACTCTTTCTCTGCACAGTTTTTGATAAATCTCCCCCATATGGTTCACAAATGCATATTAAGCCTAAGCCCATCCACAATCCTGGAGGTGTCCAGAAAAATAATTATCATGCCCCAAAATTAAGAATAGGTAAACACCAATTTATAATCAATAGGCTCCTTTTCTGTAGCCATGGAAACAGACGGTGGCTGTGTTCACACACATTTTTTTTTTAGACGACTTTTGTACTGAAAGACTGCAGATTTTTGGCAATTATTTTAGTTCAGAAGATGGCCAAAAATTTCCATCTTTTCTAAGTTAAGGAGTTCAAAGGAACTTAATGGAAAAACTTTTTTAAAAAGTAATTTTTTTGAGGACAAGACATATGATCCATGTAATTTAGTCCTATAGGAGAGTTCTGCAACTTCATTCTCCCCATGAAAACAAATAAATAATAAAAACATGGGGGGAGATTTATCAAAACCTGTGCAGAGGAAAAGTTGTCCAGTTGCCCATAGCAACCAATCAGATCGCTTCTTTCATTTTTACCAAGGCCTCTGCAAAATTAAAGGAGCAATCTGATTGGTTGCTATGGGCAACAGTGCAACTTTTCCTCAGCACAGGTTTTGATAAATCTCCCCCATGATCTCAAACATAATACGGCACAATTCGACCTGCTCTTCATCCCCTCACACCTTGGCCTGTTTTGACCTTAATGATCAGGCCCCATCTTTCAAATCTGACATGTGTCTCTTTATGTGGTAATAACTTTGGAATGCTTTTACTGACCCAAGCCATTCCGAGATTGTTTTTTCGTGACTTATTGTACTTTGACATTGTTTTATTGTGACACATTGTACGTTATATTCGTGATAAATTTTGGTTGATATAATGCAGAGTTTTTTTCTGAAAGACTCCAAAGTTTTTTTTAAAGAATGGAAAAATTAGCTTTTTTTTAGATTTGGAATTTTTTACTTGTACAAAAAGTCATGGCATTCACATCTACAATAGGTCTACTTCAAGTTGGCATCATTTATTTAACATCCTTTTACGTTTTTAAGATGTTAGAAGGTTCACAAGTTTAGCAGCAATTTTCAAAATAATTTCAAAATCAGATTTTTAACCCCGTAAGGACATGGCTTTTTTCTGTTTTTGCACTTTCATTTTTTCCTCCTTACCTTTTAAAAATCCATATGATGTCTTATTTTTTGCACCACCTTATCTTTATTCTCTAGGTCCATACGATTAAAATGATACCCTACTTACCGTATTTATCGGGGTATACCACGCACTGGCCTATAACACGCACCCTCATTTTACCAAGAATATTTGGGTAAAAAAAGTTTTTTGCCCAAATATCCTTGGTAAAATGAGGGTGCATGTGTGTGCGTGTATACCCCGATACACTGTTTCTGACCCCGCAGAAGCCCCCAGGAAAGGCAGTGGGAGAGAGGCCGTCGCTGCCCGCTTCTCTCCCCCTGCCTTTCCTGGGGTCTAGAGCCCTGCTGCCGCCGCTTCTCTCCCCCTGGCTATCGGCGCCGCTGCCCCTTCTCTCCCCCTGGCTATCGGCGCAGCGGCGTCAATAGCCAGGGGGAGAGAAGGGGCAGCGGCACCCATTGTCGGCGCCGCGGCCCCGTTGCCTCCCCAATCCCCGGTTGTATAATTACCTGTTGCTGGAGTCGGGTCCGCGCTGCTTCTGGCCTCCGGTGTGGCGTCCCCAGCGTCATTGCTATGCGCTGCGAGACGCAATGAAGAGTGAAGTCACTCGTCATTGTGCCGCGCAGCGCATAGCAACGACGCAGGGGATGCCACACCGGAGGCCAGAAGCAGCATTGACCCGACCCCAGCAACAGGTAATTATACAACCGGGGATGGGGGAGGCAACGGGGCAGCGGTGCCGGCAATGGGTGTCGCTGCCCCTTCTCTCCGCCTGGCTATCGGCACCGCTGCCCCATTGCCTATAGCCAGGGGGAGAGAAAGGGCAGCAGCTGTCACGCCCCCTCCCATAGGCTTGCATTGAGGGGGCGGAGCGTGACATCACATGGGGGTGGAGCTGTGATGTCACATTGCTCCGGCACCGTGATCGACAGTAATAAGACCCGGAGTGAACATGATCTGGGGACTGATTTTAGCAAAGTGCTGCGTGCAAGATCACGGGGGCCCCAGCGGCAGGACCCCCGCGATCAAGCATCTTATCCCCTATCCTTTGGATAGGGGATAGGATGTCTTAGCGCCGGAGTACCCCTTTAATTTGTCACCGTACAGGTTTTTTTTACATCCTTGTCGGTCGACTCGTCCCACAGTTACTTTAATTCACAATACAATAACATCTTATTTCCAATCATGAAGCTTTACATTGAATTCCGCTCCTCATAGTCACTGCTGCTTATATATTAACCACATATTGTCTAAGTAAATGACAGTAAATTAAAATAGACTTCACCCTCCGGGAAGTAAGATCTGCACATGATTCAATTCCCTCCGTAAGAGTGGGCACCATTTTTTATTTCTGCTTATTTTTCACAGCAGACTGTATGGGAAATCTGGATGGTCTTATTTGTTGCATTTGACTTAAGCCCAGAGGTTACAAACACCTGTGAGGTGCTGACGCGGTGTATGTGATGGTTTTATCTACCTGTCACAATATGGCTCTTCTCCGCTAATGAGTCGCACCTGCTGACACTATTTGCTTCAAGAACAGGAAAGAACATTTTTAGAATTTCAGTCGAATTAGCGGAAGGCAATGATTCTACGCTGCTGCACACAGAAGTGCACAAACACGTATACATTATATGGATTCACAAACAACAGGTTGCTTTTAATGAAGGGTAAAAATAGCCGAACTGTGTAGATTCCTAATAACATGGTAAGTAACATATGGTGAAGGTGTACAGTACAGTGCGGGATTTTCAGCTTGTTCTATAAGAAATAGAGATGCTCTTAACTATAGAAATGTCTCCCTTAGGCTAGCACTGAGTCTACAGTTTCTGGGCATGTAAGTGTAATGTCCCAGTACAGGGCATGGTCCTGTACTACCCTTGGGCCCTGTCAGGTGTAGACCCTCAGTGACCTGGGGGCTCCACTGCAGGGTCTCCCCCTGTTGTTTCCAGCTGTTGTGTATACTGCTTTAACGTATAGACAGGATCCTAATGTATAGATAGAGCAGAGGATATGTGAGAGGTTGTCTCAAGGACCTGTAAGTCTGTCACATGTTATGTTATGCAGTAACATGTTCTCCCAGAGAGCATCAGCTTAACCTATGACCCGCAGCTTGACCAATGGGCCTTAGTCCAGTATTCACTCTCTTATGATCTTTGCTGAGGAACAGTTAACACCAGAGAGCTCAGTGCAAGTGACCAGCTACCTGGAAGGCCACAAAGCTAAAGTCATCCCAGTAAGTCTAAAGTCTATATCTGCTGTCACTACAAGTGGTCAAGTCCTGCATATAGTCAAGCCTCAAGATAATTGTCTAAAGTCTATTACAAGTTTAATTGGTCCCAGCAAGCTGCGAGGTCTTTCTGCGTTCCTGGCCACCTCTCTGGGAACCTGGCCTAGCTGTGAAGAGAATACCATCTGTCTTAAACTCAGTAAAGCCTCCGTTAACCCATAACTGATTGTGGACTCTCCTTTCACTACTAGCCATTTGAATAGCAGAGATACCGTTCGTGTGGTTCCGGTACCAAAAACAACTCTGGCATCACGAACACTAGGGGTTATTACCATCTGATCCCACCACCTAAACCGCTACACCCGTGGTCCTGCCACACACCGGTGGTCCACCACATAAGATCCAGTTATCCTCTACATAAAAACACCTAGTGGAATGAAGCAAGATGGAGGCAGCCACCCCCTCCACATATATGATACACTGAATGTGTTTAAAGGTAGCAGTCTAATCCTCTTCCTCCCCTGATTGCCTTTGACATCACTATCCACCTCTACGTAAAAAAAAAGCCCATCCAATGAATGAACACCTATACACCAAAGTAGTAGAGGTGTATGGAAGTATTTAAAAGGGGTATTCCAGGCAAAACCAACATCTTATGCCCTATGCAAAGAATAGGGGATAATATGTCTGATTGTGGGGGTCCCTCTGCTGGGACTGCCCCGAGATCTTCCTGCAGCACCCACATTATATGTGGGGCTGCTTCTCCAGTTTCGGAATGGGAGGGGGCGTGATGGCCGTCATAGAATGAGAGCATAGAATGAAAGTGCTGCAGGGGGATCACGGGGGTCCCAGCAGCGGGCCCCCCATGATCAGACATCTTATCCCCTATCCTTTGGATAGGGGATAAGATGTTTTTGCCCGGAATACTTCTTTAAGAATCAAAGTGCGATTGGTTACTCATGCTTTCCATTTGTGATACAGTCAGAGAATACTACCTGATAGTGTGTATAATCAGGGCCGGCCCAAGACATTGTGCTGTCCAGGTCCAGAAGTGAAGTAGCACAATTCTGGGGTTTTGTATTTGTTTACTTTTACGCCATTTACTGTACAGGATTAATAATGTTATATTTTAATAGCTTGGATAATTGAGCACATAGCGATACCAAATGTTTTTTTAATTATGTTTACATGTCTTTTTAATAAAAAAAATATTGGAAAAGGGGGGTTATTTGAACTTTTAATATGGAAGGGGTTAATGTGTTTAAAAAAAAAAAACTTTATTAAACTTTTTTTTATTTTTTTTACTTTATTGGTCCCTTAGGGGACTTTTAGGAGGAATTAGTAGATTCCTTATACAAATCAAGAAGTTCCATAGAACTTCATTGATCTGTGTGATCTGATTGGGTGACTGTTACTAGTGGGTTACCACAGGGGTCAGTCTTGGGTCCGGTCCTATTTAATATATTCATTAATGACCTTGAAGAGGGGTTGAATAGTAAATTAGCAATCTTTGCAGATGATACTAAACTCTGTAAAGTGTTAAACACTATAGAGGACAGTGCACTGTTACAAATGGATCTGGATAAGTTGGAGGTTTGGGCTGGGAAGTGGCAGATGAGGTTCAACACTGATAAATGTGAGGTAATGCACATGGGGAGGAAAAATCCTGGCTGGGATTATGTATTAAATGGGAGAACACTTGGGACGACTGACGTGGAAAAGGACTTGGGAGTCTTAGCTAACAGTAAATTTAGCTGTAGTGACCAGTGTCGGCAGCTGCTGCCAAGGCAAATAAAATCATGGGGTGCATCAATAGGGGCATAGATGCCCACGACAAGGAAATAATTCTACTACTGTACAAATCACTAGTCAGACCACACATAGAATACTGTGTACAGTACTGGGCACCAGTGTACAAGAAAGATATAGTGGAGCTGGAGAGGGTTCAAAGACAGGCAACCAGGGTAATACGGGGAATGGGAGGACTACAGTACCCAGAAAGATTATCAGAATTAGGGTTATTTAGTTTAGAAAAAAGAAGGGTTAGGGGAGACCTAATAACTATGTATAAAGATATCAGGGGGCAGTACAGAGATCTCTCCCATGATCTATTTATACCCTGGACTGTATCTATAACAAGGGGGCATCCTCTACGTCTAGAGGAAAGAAGGGTCCTACACCAGCACAGACGGGGTTTTTTTACTGTAAGAGCAGTGAGACTGTGGAATTCTCTGCCTGAGGAGGTGGTCATGGTGAACTCAGTAAAAGAATTCAAAAAGGGGTCTGGATGCATTTTTGGAGAATAACAACAATCAGAAGATGACAATGTTAAACGTCACCAGGGACCTGAAGAAACGCCATTGAGCGTGAAACAGCGTTGTAGTCCGGATGTGTAGCTCCTGCCGCTCCAAGCTCTGCTAGGAATACAGGGTGATGGGTTTCTGAAGTATATGGATGTTATCCGGGAATAAACCTCACCAGCAAGTAATACAGGTGTGTGCTCTGTCTTTTTGTCTCTATAGTGCATTGGATTCAGTTACTACTCCACGTGTAGCACCGCTATAGACTGCGTATCTATTGCACCCTCCCCCTTACTATCCATACAAAAACCTGTGCATGTAGCAAGCAGTGCCCGGTCTTTCCCTCTTTTGTTTTAAACGTGTAAATTTTCCTGCATGTAGTTATGATTTTTTCCAGAAGTATGACAAAATCAAACCTATATAAATAGGGTATCATTTTAATCTTATGGACCTACAGAATAAAGATCAGGTGTCATTTTTACCAAAAAATATACTGCGTAGAAATGGAAGCCCCCAAATGTTACAACATTTTTTTTTTTCTAAAAAAAAATTTTGTTGGAAAATTTTTATAATGGAAGGGGTTAAATCATCTTTATTAACTTTTTTTTCCCTACTTTCTTTTGCAATGTTATAGCCCCCATATAAAAGGTCCATATGCAGCAAGAGGTTAAGGGGTTAAACGTTAGACAGCACTTGCCCAGTGGGCAGGGCTTGTTGGGAAAAGGGCAGAAAAGGGTGTGGCTTCCAAACACCAGATTAATACAATTTACGCTAAATTGCTAGTGTGAATGACAGATGAAATCTACGCTCGCTCGGCCATTGCTGAAATATCGGTTCCCCATCAGTATCTGTTTACAGTTGAATAAAGGAAAACAGGAACCAGATACACATTTTTTAGAGTTTTAAATAGTTTATTCTTAAAGTTTTATTGTCAAATATGGTTTTACAAATAAATCACCAAAACAAATAGAATCATTTGCTGCACATTTGCGAGATTACGTGGAAATAAATGTAAATCATATTATCCTGGTTCTCTTTATGTACTGTATATTAGAATGAAAGTCATGGAAAATGTTCAGTTATAAAGAATAATATACATCTACTATGAATTTTTACATCTGTATACATAAGACAGCAATGGTGAATAACCATATAACCTCAGTAGACTGAGAATGCTGAGCCATATAGTTCATTACACAGGTTACATTCCCATATATATTTCTCTGGAAGGTTTTATAATTATTTTTTTTTACTGTGTTCTGCACTCTCTGGTCTTATCCATATCTTCGCCATCAGTGGGGATACGTTTTCTATCAATCTCCACCTATAATATACAAGTGAGTAAGTGAGTAAACTACATTTTTGTATGGCAAGGTCTTTCTATTACATGACCCAACATAAATGGTTACCTAATGTCCACCCCTTAAGTGGAGACAGAACAATAAAAAAGTGGACATTAATATCATAAATGAATGCAATCACCACATGCTGGCCCCATGATTGCTGCTGATATTCTATTTCAAAAGGACATACTAAAAGGGGTACTCCGGTGCTTAGCGTTCAGAACAAGATGTTCCGACCACTTAGAGCCGGCGGCAGGGGCTTGTTCCGAACGCTAAGCACCAGAGTAGCCCTTTAAGATTGTTGTTACTTTGTACTCTTTATGGTGCAAGACCTAACTAAATTTTTGCTTAGGTTTTTCTTCTACAGCCTCTCTACATTTGCACACAGTCTATATGATTCTCCCCTGCAGACGGCCTTGTATCTGCTTTCTTCAGCCTGTGTGATTTGTCCTACAAGAACTCTCCATAAATTAGGACATCTTTAAATAGTTCATTGCAGCTGCATAACAACATCCCTAACCACAAAAAAAGAGTAAAAACAAAATTCAGGTTTAAAAAAAAGGGGGGAAAAAAACCTCCTTAAACAGTCGTTGTACCTAACATAGGTAGACTTTCCGACATGTAAACACACCAGGACCTACCCATTTACATAGTAGCAAATAGATTTCCCAGCCCCCTTGCACATCTCATTGTTGATGATTCCCCATACATTGAAAGAAAGCAGGGGCCAATCATGTGACCTGGGCTATAACTCGAAATATCCCAAGCATCACTACTAGAGATGAGCGAACTTACAGTAAATTCGATTCGTCACAAACTTCTCGGCTCGGCAGTTGATGACTTATCCTGCGTAAATGAGTTCAGCCTTCAGGTGCTCCGGTGGGCTGGAAAAGGTGGATACAGTCCTAGGAAAGAGTCTCCTAGGACCGTATCCACCTTTTCCAGCCCACCGGAGCACCTGAAAGCTGAACTCATTTATGCAGGAAAAGTCATCAACTGCCGAGCCGAGAAGTTCGTGACGAATCGAATTTACTGTAAGTTCGCTCATCTCTAATCACTACTAAAGCATTATAAGTTAATGCCTCCTGCATGGTTAGGGGACCAAAAAATAAAAAAAAACTGAATAGAATAAAGTGCATAGTCTATCTATCATCTATCTATCCCACTGTGTTAATTTGTAGATTGCAAGGTCATTCCGAAGTATTGCACCGTGTGTGAACCATACCGCATTGTTACACTGGACTCTTAATATTCACATATCTCACAGCATGAAGCTCGTAATTCATGTATACTCGGCGTGACACCATTTGCCAATTAAGTCATTTTCCATTATCAGCATTTATACACAGAAGGACAATGCCCTCCAACTCTACTGTATAGACAGACAAAAAAATAAAACATTTTAGTGTAGCTGAAGCCTTCTCGTAAGCCTTTCGAAGGGTTAAGCACTAACATTTCATCACATTTCTGGTTATCATTAAGCAGCTTGGGCTGAATACTCCACCGCCAGCAGTTCTGCGGAATGATATCATCTTTCAAGAAGTGATGATTCCAGCTATTTTATCCTGTTACATTAGGTGAGCCGTGTTTTCCTCGCGCTCCCACCATTATATTTAGTCTGGCCTGTACCAGTCACAGGGGTTTCTATTAATAAAATGTCTTACCTTTACCTCAGATGACTTGGGCATACGTATGGCTACGCTGTGAATAGCGCTACTATTTTATTTTAACTAATTGATTTTGGCCACGCTGTGCTTACTAGCCCTTTGTTCTTGGTCGTCAGTCAGATACGTTTCAATACAAATAAATTCCGTCCAATTCAACAATGTCCCAGTTGTCCTGAAAAGTTATGTATGATGCTCGAAAGGTCTCCTGTATTTCAGGATTGTTCTATTTATTCTCTGCACAATAAATAACATTATGGTTTGTTTTATCTGGGTTTTTTTCGTGGGTTTTATCTGTTTTTAACTAGCTGAGTACACGGCGCTGCCCGGTTTTTCCTTCCTTATCCTTGTGGGGGAGGAAAAGCAACAAAGGAGAAAGCTTTTGTCCTCATATCCTGTCTTTAAATCCTGACCCCATATCCCCTCCTCATATCCCGACCCCAACCAGGCAGGGCTGCCCCTTATCTCCGACTTTATTCGTATTGGTCATGGAGACCCTGCTACAGAGGGTGTGCCAGGCCAAGAGCATTAAAGGGGTACTCCCCGTGGAAAACTTTTTTTTTTTTTTAAATCAACTGGTGCCAGAAAGTTAAACAGATTTGTAAATCACTTCTATTAAAAAATCTTAATCCTTCCAATACTTTTAGGGGCTGTATACTAAAGAGAAATCCAAAAATGAAATGCATTTCCTCTGATGTCATGACCACAGTGCTCTCTTTTGACCTCTGCTGTCCATTTTAGGAACTGTCCAGAGCAGGAGAAAATCCCCATAGCAAACATCTGCTGCTCTGGACAGTTCCTAAAATATACAGCAGAGGTCAGCAGAGAGCACTGTGGCATGACATCAGAGGAAATTAATTTCTTTTTGGATTTCTCTTTATAATATAGTCCCTAAAAAGTACTGGAAGGATAAAGATTTTTTAATAGAAGTGATTTACAAATCTGTTTAACTTTCTAGCACCAGTGGATTTAAAAAAAAAAAAAAGTTTTCCACGGGAGTACCCCTTTAACCCCTTAACGACGCAGGCTGTATATTTACGTCCTGCGCCGGCTCCCGCGATATGAAGCGGGATCGCGCCGCGATCCCGCATCATATCGCGTCGGTCCCGGCGCTCATCAACGGCCGGGACCCGCGGCTAATACCACACATCGCCGATCACGGCGATGTGCGGTATTAACCCTTTAGAAGCGGCGGTCAGAGCTGACCGCCGCTTCTAAAGCAAAAGTGAAAGTGACCCGGCTGCTCAGTCGGGCTGTTCGGGACCGCCGCAGTGAAATCGCGGCGTCCCGAACAGCTGACCGGACACCGGGAGGGCCCTTACCTGCCTCCTCGGTGACCGATCGGCGAATGACTGCTCCATGCCTGAGATCCAGGCAGGAGCAATCAAGCGCCGATAACACTGATCACAGGCGTGTTAATACACGCCTGTGATCTGTGTAAAAGATCAGTGTGTGCAGTGTTATAGGTCCTTATGGGACCTATAACACTGCAAAAAAAATGTAAAAAAAAAGTGTTAATAAAGGTCATTTAACCCCTTCCCTAATAAAAGTTTGAATCACCCCCCTTTTCCCATAAAAAAAATAAAACAGTGTAAAAAAAAAAAAAATAAACATATGTGGTATCGCCGCGTGCGTAAATGTCCGAACTATAAAAATATATCATTAATTAAACCGCACGGGCAATGGCGTACGTGCAAAAAAATTCAAAAGTCAAAAAAAGCGTATTTTGGTCACTTTTTATACCATTAAAAAATGAATAAAAAGGGATCAAAAAGTCCGATCAAAACAAAAATGGTACCGCTAAAAACTTCAGATCACGGCGCAAAAAATGAGTCCTCATACCGCCCTGTACCTGGAAAAATAAAAAGTTATAGGGGTCAGAAGATGGCATTTTTAAACGTATACATTTTCCTGCATGTAGTTATGATTTTTTCCAGAAGTGCGACAAAATCAAACCTATATAAGTAGGGTATCATTTTAACCATATGGACCTACAGAATAATGATAAGGCATAATTTTTACCGAAATATGCACTGCGTAGAAACGGAAGCCCCCAAAATTTACCAAATGGCGTTTTTTCTTCGATTTTGTCGCACAATGATTTTTTTCCCGTTTCGCCGTGCATTTTTGGGTAAAATGACTAATGTCACTGCAAAGTAGAATTGGCGACGCAAAAAATAAGCCATAATATGGATTTTTAGGTGGAAAATTGAAAGGGTTATGATTTTTAAAAGGTAAGGAGGAAAAAAACGAAAGTGCAAAAACGGAAAAACCCTGAGTCCTTAAGGGGTTCCTCACTTCAGGGGGAAAACTTAAAAGTATTAGCCTTTGCGGATGATCTTTTCATGCTTAGTGATCCCAACAGGGGCTTGCCCTGCCTGGCTCGGCTGTTTGAGGAGTTTGGATGTGTATCTAACTTTAAAGTTAATATTTCCAAGTCAGAATTACTGAACATCACACTCACGGACCCAATAGTGACGGAACTCAAAGACTTGGCAGGTTTTCCCTGGGCCGCATCCTCTCTTAAATATTTGGGCGTGCAAGTCCCTGCCACGATCACAGATATTTCCAATTAAATTATATCCCGACCCCCAATCCCCTCCTCATATTCAGACCTCATATCCTGTCCTCATATCTCAACCTCATATCCCATCCTCATATTCTGACCTTATATCCCGTCCACATAGCCCTACCTCATATCCTGCTATATTTTGTCCTCATATCCAATCCCCATATCCCGTCCTCATATCCCGCCTTCATATCCTTACCTCATATCCCCTCCTCATATCCTGTCCCAATATCTAATCCTCATTTCTAATCCTAATATTCTACCCTCAGGTGGGGCTGCGTTGTGGTAAAGACATTGTAAGCTGAAAATAAAATGGCGTGGCTTAAAGAGTGGGTGTGTCTTTGCAAGGGTGGGTGTGTCTTTGCAAGGATTTTTTTATCACTATATATTTCATTGATCTATTCAATTGGCACTCTACTAGTACAGTCTGCCCATAGAGGCTCTCCAAAAAGACCTCAGGCTACCATGACAACTGATCGGCGCCCCACGATTACATTGCAATGCAAGGGTACCAATCAGAACCCTAAACTACCGCTGAGGCATATTCTTATATAAATTGATAGCAAAAAGTAGTCTTACATATGGGCGCTAATTCTAATATAATATCTTGGATGCTTAAAAAAGGTTTAAGTCTTTATTGAAACGCACAGAACAAAATGCGTCTCGGGACTTGAAACAGATTGTTCGTCAGGTTACATGCACTAACGTGATCTTATCTGCTGATCTGAACTCCTAGTTATTGATGACGAGTGTTGGCTGCTGATAGCAGCCAGCACCCACCATGTATGGAGTAGGCTCATCTCGTAACTCACTCCATACATCACCATGATGTACTACTGTACATGCACATGCTGAGTTGGAAAGGGCTTCATATCCTGCAAAGGGTGAGTTAGAGGGTGCATAAGGGGACAGCCATATAAGAAAACCTATTTTAATACACCCATTTCAGTTTTTTTTCCCTGCAGCCCTAGCAGAATATGCATTTTAGAAAAATGCCAGATTTCTCTTTGGGAGCAGTCTACAAAACAAGGACCATGGAACATTTCCCACTTTGCCCCCATAAAACTATTCTTTCCCAATAGTTCAACTCTGATAGTATTATTTTCTAACTTAAAATTTTTTTTTTCTATTTATTACATTTGTAGAATCTATATACGGTAGTTTTTATATATGTTACATTTACGGTTTATGTTTACTGCACCATTCAAATGACACAAGCCATATGTTTGTAGGACAAACTGTCCCGATTGATGTTAAAGATGGTTTTTACGACTGAGTAACAGTCTGGGGAGCGGTGGTTGAAGTATACCTGCATGCATTAAAATTATGAGTACATTATGGATGACAGTCTTGTGAGGTTTGTAAGCATTTGCTGAACTATATGTTTTTCTCTTGTTTTGAGCACAAAAACAGCTGACACTGCAATTCCCTGCAGATGATAAAATGCATATATTTATGCACAACATAAAGTAGATGGCTCATGTTTGAGAAGGCTATATAGCAATGTCTGCTCCAGATAGACTATTTTAGATGTTGCTGTCACCGAATTCCAGATTGATCTGAAAGCCCCAAAAGCAATAAAGTCTAGCCTGTCCGTGTCTAATCGAATGTATAATGTTCCATCAGGTCTCCTTAAAGGGGTACTCCGATGAAAAACACACACACACATATATATATATATTTTTTTTATTTATTTATTTTTTTAAATCAATTGGTGCCAGAAAGTTAAGCAGATTTGTAAATTACTTCTATTAAAAAATCTTTACCCTTCCAGTACTTATTAGCGGCTGTATGCTACAGAGGAAATTTTTTTCTTTTTTAATTTCTTGTTTGTCTTGTCCACAGTGATCTCTGCTGACACCTGATGCCCGTATCAGGAACTAACCAGAGTAGGAGAAAATCTCCATAGCAAACCTATGCTGCTCCGGACAGTTCATGACAAGGACAGAAGTGTCAGCAGAGAGCACTGTGGACAAGACAAAAAAGAAATTAAAAAAGAGAAAGAATTTCCTCTGTAGCAAACAGCTGCTAATAAGTACTGGAAGGATTAAGATTTTTAAATAGAAGTAATTAACAAATCTGTTTAAAGGGGTATTCCAGGCAAAAACATCTTCTCCCCTATCGAAAGGATAGGGGATAAGATGTCTGATTGCGGGGGGCCCGCCGCTGGGACCCCCCGCGATCTCCCTGCAGCAGCCCGCATTCTATGCGTAGCTGCGTCTGCAGTTTCGGAAACCGCCGGGCTTCCCTCCATTAATTTCTATGGGAGGGGTCGTAACGGCCGCAACGCCCCCTCCCATAGACATGAATGCCCGGCGGTTTCTGAAACTACAGATGCAGTATAGAATGCTGGGCTGCTGAAGCGAGATCGTGGGGGGTCCCAGCGATGGGCCCCCCGCGATCAGACATCTTATCCCCTATCCTTTCAATAGGGGATAAGATGTTTTTGCCTGGAATACCCCTTTAACTTTATAGCACCAATTCTCTAAAAAAAAAAAAAAAAAAAGTTTTCCACCGCAGTACCCTATAAGTCCTTCAATAACACTTTATATGTAAGGTAAAACATTCACACCAAATGTGTAAATCAATAATACCTGGATGTTGTAGCAAGTTTTCTGGGTGACGTGTTTATGGGGCTGGTGATCATTCTCGACACCCATTGATTTCACCTCTGCCCCAGAGACGCATGTAAATGGCATGACAAACTGCACGTGTGCCATTGGATTCCAGTTGCAGGGTATTTCCTGGTCAGAGCCCAGCTCAAGCTTACAGGATAAACTGTGCGGTTGATAAGGACCTTTAAATAAAAAAAAAAGAGCAGCAGAGAATGTGTTAAAAACAGAGGTTGATGGCCATTGATGAAATTTGTTCTTAGTGCAAGGACAGCATGAAAGAATGAACATTTGGTGCTAGTTCTACACGTCGGCATACTCACTAGGACCAAACTTTTTGCACAAGAAAGAAAATGGTGCATCTACAATTAACAAAGTAATCTATACATATTGACAAATACATAGATAGACATTATGCCATGGCTCTATAATGTAGTGTTTTTAATGTCCTTACAACTCGAGGTGACCTTATGCCTTACACATAAGGACCCTGAATTACTATTGTAAACCCGACCTGTTTTGTCTGGTTGTGCACCAGATTCTGGCGCAATGCGCCAGAATCTGGTGCGCAACCAGACAAAACAGGGGCATGACCATCGGGAAAGGGGTGTGTCCATTGGGGGAAGGGGTGTGGTCACTGAAAAGGGCATGTCCTTGATATTTTCACAAAAAAAAAAAAAGACATATTTACTAAGGTTTCCACAGAAAATTTAGTGGATTTGAGCTGAGGAATACCCCACAGATCAGAGCATGTGTAAAAAAAAGTTAAATGTAGGGAAAAGTACCAAATGTAAGGGAAACCTTAGTAAATACCGTTTGAAAAAATTGTAGGGAATTTAAACCCACAAAGAAAACTCCACTCCACTCTTAGTAAATCAGGGCCAAGATCTCCCGATCCACTGTATTCGAAAGGAGAAGGGGATAAACCACTGTCAGACTCCTCTGCATTGGGGAATTGAAATTAAACATGTCCAAATCTTTCTTGACATTAAGCATCAGGGAAGAGTTGGGAGGCCCCTATACATTTTAGATGGGTAACCAATCCTTCCAAAATCCTCCGACACAAGCCAAATATGTAAAGTGCCTTTAGTTAACAAGGCTCCAGCACAGCATAAATCAAATCCATTAGTGGCCAGAAACCACATAGTGGGGGCAATGATTGCTGAGTATAGAGCCTACTCTACAGCCTCAAATCAATGCAGAACCTCTACAGTGAAGAAATGACATCTGCTGGTATCTTACATGTACCATATCTTATTGGACTGTCTGCTGCTACTTACAGTGCGCCCAGTGGTTTATAGAAGAGATGATTATAGGACTGTCCAGCAGCGATGGGGTAAAACAATATTAGGTTGCAAGACACTTAATAAAGTAGAATTTAATTCTGGCCATTATATATCTAATATGTGGTATTTTTCAGCAGATTTCTGCTCTGCAAGCTTCATCTCAAATTTGCAGTTTTCCCAGAATCAGTTGCCAGAATTCCATCCTCCCCCTCCATACAGGGAGAAATTTTTAGGCTAATAATAAAAACATTTCCCTTCTCTTTGATTTCTCTTCCCACTAGGAATCTTATTATCACTGACAAAAATAATCTTTATTACACTCGTAATCCTTGAACGTCAATCCATTCCCGGTCCTGACACCTGACAGGATGGCGTCAGGAGTGGGAACGGAATGACGTACAAGGTCCACAAGAATATAAAGAAAAAAAAATGTATTCTGGCTCCCTACCTACCTGGCTTACCACCTAGCTGTCTGCCTACCTAGATTCCTACTTAGTTACTTACCTTGCTACCTAACTTCTGGGCTACCGACCTGGCTACCTACCTCGCTAGCAAACTACCTGACTACCTACCTAGCTACCATTTGGGATACCTACCTGGCTACCTAGTTAGCTGGAAAACTATCTACCTAGCTACCTTCCTACCTACCTGGCTATCTCCCTACCTAGCTTCCTATCTGGCTATGGCTTCTTTCCTACCTAACTACCTTCCTACCTTTCTACTTACCTACATACCTGGGTGTCTACCTACCTACCTACCTATCTCTTTCTAGCAAGCTACCCACCTGTCTACTGACCTCAACCTGGCTACTGACCTACCTATCTGGCTATCTACCTACTTGGCTACCTACCTACTTTCCTACCTGCCTATGGATACCTACCTAGCTAGCCATCTTCCTGCCTGGCTACCTCCCAACATATTTACCTCCTGAGGGAAGATAATCTGCCTACCTTCCTAAGGATGTTTTTACCTATTGGGGGCGCAGCAGGGCTCAAGTCCTGCAGGAACTCATGGGAACGGAGTTCCTGCACTTTTTCCACAACAGGAACGAAGTTCCCATTAGCAGGAGTCCTGCAGGACAAGCCCTTAAAGGGTTACTCCGTCCCTAGACATGTTATTCCCTACGCTGCTGGGGACCCCGCAATTTCGGCTGCAGCACCCCAGACATCAGGTGCACGGAGCGAATTTTGCTCCGTGCCGGATGACTGGTGATGCAGGGCAGAGGCTTGTGACGTCACAGTTATGCCCCCTCAATGCAAATCTATGGAAGGGGGCGTGCCAGTCATCACGCCCCCTCCCATAGACTTGCATTGAGGGGCCGTGACGTCATGGATACCAGTCCTTTGGATAGGGTATAAGATGTCTAGTACCCCTTTAAGTGGAAATCTAGGGTGCGTTCCCACACTTTTTTCCCCCAGGACTTGACCCCTGGGGCGCAGTACCTAAATGAGGACATACCTGCCTATGGGGGTAACTACCCAATAAGGGGAATATATAACTTACCTAATAGGGGAACTACTTGCTTAATGTGGGGGATATACTTACATAATAGGGGACCTACTAACCTACCCCCTTTTGCTGTGCAGGAAACCAAGGAGGAGGGGGGGGGGGCATTATTATTAGTTTGGGAACTTATAGATGGGGAGATTGTGTAGCGGTGAGGAAGACCCCGAAAAATATGGAATCTAAGATGTTTGTCCTGCAGATGAGTATTGGCAAAAAATATGTGAACATGGTGATCTGAGCCGAACAAAGAAAAAAAGGAAAGAGGACGACTTTGATAAGAAAAGACGCCACCTGTGAGTCACTGGATATAACTGTACCTGTAATCACTTATATGGTACACAGCGGCAGTGTACAGCTGGTATCTACCACTATATGGTCACTGTATGGGGGGGAGGGGGGGGGGTACTGGGCTGTGTACAGCTGGTTTCTACCTCTATATGGTCAGTGTATGAGAGAATACTCAGTAACAGTATAGTGCATTAGTCAGTCACTGTGTCATGTATAGTCGGTTCATGATGCACTGGTGTTATTTGTATACTGCTATTATTGGTATTGTTAGTCTGTGTATAGTGGCTTTTACTTAGTATGGTGGTATTATCCAGTCTTTGTGTGGTGGTATAATTTGTTACATGTATAGTAAGTAACCATATAATGGTGATATGTATGGTGTGCAGCATTTCATTTTAGGACCAAGACAGCACAATGCCTTGGGCTGGCCCTGAAAATAAGTAAAATGTATTAAATCCCATCAGATAAAAAGACAATATTTACCATGATAAACATTTAGGGTGCAGCGTTTGGTGCAGGGTCTTTACAGCAGAGATGATAATCATAGTCAATACCAATAGTTGAAATAACATTATTAAATGTCTGTAATTAATGTTATAAATGAATACAAAAAATAATGGATGAAAATTATGCAAAATTGGTCACACAGAATATTAAAAGTCCATAAAATGCACCTACCAAGACTGCATGTATGTACCATTGATGTATCACTGTGGTACTATTAATCCCAGCAAGTCTGCAGAAGTTTATGCAACATATTTAGATATACATGATGTAGATGTTATTAATGGGATTTTCCAGGTTTTATCAACTTTTCACCATCGTGCCTGTGATGCCAAGTTATGTCATAAGTGCTTTACTAGCCTTCCATATTTCGGGTGGATCAACTTTTTTTAAAATCATTTCGTGTGATTTCATGTTGAGCATTGCTCTGGATTGGTGCAAGGCACCATTTATATGCAGACATATTTCTACATGCTTGATGTCTATTCTACATGATAGATGTTATTATATCAATGTCATGTATTAGTCTAAATACCGTATTTTTCGCCCTATAGGACACACCGGCGTATAAGACGCACCCAATTTATAGGTGCAAAATCTAAAAAAAATTAAGATTCTGAACCCAACAGTGGTCTTCAACCTGCGGACCTCCAGATGTTGCAAAACTACAACTCCCAGCCAACGGCTGTCTGGGCATGCTGGGAGTTGTAGTTTTGCAACATCTGGAGGTCTGCAGGTTGAAGACCAATGGTATAGGAGGTAGTACTCACGTGTCCCCGCCTCTCCGAACCCGTCACCGCTGCCTTGGATGTCGCCCTCCATCGCTGTCGCCGCGTCCCCGTGGTGTCCCCGACACTCCGGACTTCTTCTTCCCCGGGATCCATGCTCTCCGTCGCCATCATCACGCCGCTACGCACGCCGCTCCTATTGGATGACGGCGTGCGTGACGACGTGATGACGTCGAAGGAGAGCGCAGGGGATCCCGGCACGGAGAAGACACCAAGGAGGCAGGTAAGGTCCCTCCCGGTGTCCTGTAAGCTGTTCGGGACGCCGTGATTTCACCGCAGCGGTCCCGAACAGCCCGACTGAGCAGCCGGGTTAGTGTTATTTTCGCTTCAGACGCAGCGGTCAGCTCTGATCGCCGCATCTGAAGGGTTAATACAGGGCATCACCGCGATCGGTGATGTCCTGTATTAGCGGCGGGTGCCGGCCATTGATGGCCGCCCCCCCCCCCGTTTTGGGTAAGAAAAAGTGCGTCTTATACGGCGAAAAATACGGTATGTTGCATTAGTCTCCTTGGACTTGCTGGTAGCAGTGGTACCACCATGATTTATCCGTGACACATACATGCGGGCTTGGATGGTGCATTTTATGGACTTTAATTATTGTGTGACCAATTGTTGGTAATTTCTATTGTCAGGATCCGGATGGGTACACTGTGAGGATACTGGTGGTGGATCCTCTGTGTCAGTGAGGTGATGACGTGGGCCGTACCAGGGGAACGGAGTCTAAGGGGTTACTGGTTTTCACCAGAGCCCACCGCAAAGCGGGATGGACTTGCAGCGGCAGGTAACCCCAAGGTCGTTCCACCCAATAGCGACTCAACCCCAACTGACGGCTGAGACAGGTGCGGTACAAGGGATAGGAAAGAGCGGACGTAGCAGAAGGTCGGACGTAGCAGAAGGTCAGGGCAGGCAGCAAGGATCGTAGTCAGAGGCAACGGCAGAGGGTCTGGAACACTGGCTTGGAACATACACAAGGGAACGCTTTCACTGGCACTGAGGCAACAAGATCCGGCAATGCAAGGAAGGGGAAGTGGGTTTATATAATGAGGGCACAGGTGTGAGTACTGATTGGGCCAGGCGCCAATCAGTGGCGCACTGGCCTTTTAAATCGCAGAGAGTCGGCACGCGCGCGCCCTAGGGAGCGGGGCCGCGTGCGCCGGGACTGAGCCGATGGAGGACAGGACAGGTGACGGGATTGGGATGCGAGCCGCGGGCGGGCGTGTCCCGCTACGCGGGTCGCATCCCTCTTGGTAACACTGATGCAGCGCTCCCGGTCAGCTGGTCTGACGGGGGCGCTGCATGAAGGTGAACGCCGCGAGCGCTCCGGGGAGGAGCAGGGACCCGGAGCGCTCAGCGTAACATCTATCCTCTATTTTTTTTTTAAAGAATTTAGACTTCTGCTGTAAGGGCCCTGCAGCAAGCATTTAGTATTACCCTAATTGTTTATTATGGTAAATATTGTCTTTTATCTGATGGGATTAATTTTGTCTTGTAATACAGACCTTGAGAACTCATTAGGATTTTATTGTGGCTGTTAGATTTTGTAGGAGATTACTATTGACCTCAATCGGTTGGCATATTGTAGTGAGCTGCACATTATTTTTTTTAATGTATTGTTTCTTCAATTATACTGTGTATATATATATATATCAATGCTCATATGTATGTATGTGTTTCAGGATCACTTTAAAATGACTGTAGATCTTTCAAGAAACTTGGTGCACATACAGTGGGGAAAAAAGTATTTAGTCAGCCACCAATTGTGCAAGTTCTCCCACTTAAAAAAGATGAGAGAGGCCTGTAATTTTCATCATAGGTATACCTCAACTATGAGACACATAATGAGAAAACAAGATCCATAAAATCACATTGTCGGATTTTTTAAGAATTTATTTGCAAATTATGGTGAAAAATAAGTATTTGGTCACCTACAAACAAACAAACAGGATTTCTGGCTCTCACGGACCTGTAAATTCTTCTTTAAGAGTCTCTTCTGTCCTCCACTTGTTACCTTTATTAATGGCAGCTGTTTGAACTTGTTATCAGTATAAAAGACACCTGTCCACAACCTCAAACAGTCAAACTCCAAACTCCACTATGGCCAAGACCAAAGAGCTGTCGAAGGACACCAGAAAGAAAATTGTAGACTTGCGCCAGGCTGGGAAGACTGAATCTGCAATAGGCAAGCAGCTTGGTGTGAAGAAATCAACTGTGGGAGCAATTATTAGAAAATGGAAGACATACAAGACCACTGATAATCTCCAATGATCTGGGTCTATATGCAAGATCTCATCCCGTTGTGTCAAAATGATCACAAGAATGGTAAGCAAAAATCCCAGAACTACACGGGGGACCTAGTGAATGACCTGCAGAGACCTGGGACCAAAGTAACAAAGGCTACTATCAGTAACACACTACGCTCCCAGAGACTCAAATCATGCAGTGCCAGACGTGTCCCCCTGCTTAAGCCAGTACATATCATGGGGGAATGTCATATGGTCAGATGATACCAAAGTATAACTTTTTGGTAAAAACTCAACTTGTCGTGTTTGGAGGAGAAAGAATGCTGAGTTGCATCCAAAGAACACCATACCTACTGTGAAGCATGGGGGTAGAAACATCATGCCTTTGGGCTGTTTTTCAGCAAAGGGACCAGGACGACTGATCCGTGTAAAGGAAAGAATGAACAGGGCCATGTATCATAAGATTTCGAGTGAAAACCTCCTTCCATCAGCAAGGGCATTGAAGATGAAATGGGTGGCTGGGTCTTTCTGCATGACAATGATCCTAAAACACACCACCCGGGCAGTGGAGTGGCTTCATAAGAAGCATTTCAAGGTCCTGGAGTGGCCTAGCCAGTCTCCAGATCTCAACCCCATAGAAAATAATTTGGAAGGACTTGAAAGTCTGTGTACCCAGCAACAGCCCCAAAACATCACTGTTCTAGAGGAGATCTTCATGGCGGAATGGGCCACAATACCAGTTACAGAGTATAAAAACCTTGTGAAGACATACAGAAAACGTTTGACCTCTGTCATTGCCAACAAAGGGTATATAACAAAGTATTGAAATGAGCTTTTGTTATTGACCAAATACTTATTTTCCACCATAATTTGCAAAGAAATTCTTTAAAAATCAGACAGTGTGATTTTATGGATTTTATGTCTCTCATAGTTGAGGTATACCTATAAGGAAAATTACAGGCCTCTCATCTTTTTAAGTGGAAGAACTGGCACAATTGGTGGCTGACTGAATACTTTTTTTCCCCACTGTATGTCAACTAAAAATATAGGATAGTTATTTTAACCCAACCCTGCCCCATTTGTGAGTGTCAGGTACTATGTAAGTCTATGAGACTTCCATTATGTTACTCCAAAAACTCTGCTCTGCATCTACTGGTGAGTGTGTCAGTCCAGCTTCCAAGCTATGCCCCTCTCATAAGCCCCACCCATGCCACAAACCGCACACCTTGTTTTTCAGCCCTTTTTTTTCTCGGCTCCAGGTGGAAAACACCATACATACCTGATACACCCACATTACAGGTCCTTCAACCTCAATCTCTTTATCATAGCTCAGCCCCACCTTACTCCACAAGCTCTGCATCTCCAGATGAATGTCGGTCCAGCTTGCAAGCCCTGCCCCCTCCCACAAGCCATGTCCCCTTCTATTTTTGGCCTATAATCTCTTCATCACAGCTAAGCCCCACCTGAATATAGGATATGGGGTCAGGGTATGAGGCTGGGATATAAGGACAGGATATGAGGACAGAATATGAGGACAGGTTGTAAGGACATTATATAAGGTCAGGATATGAGGATGAGATATGAGGTTGGGATATGAGGTCAGCATACAAGGATGGGATGTACAGATAGGTCATTGCGGCTTTTCCTCTCCCATAAGGTTTAGGTAGGAAGAAAGGGCAACACCAGGTACTCTGCTAGTATATTATAATCATTACAAAGTAATCTCAGATTTCCAGTTTGTTTACAGTACTATATAGCTAAACAACAGCATGTTACACGATGAGCAGCTTAAAAACCATTCAACAGTGCTATAAACATTGAAATATGTAAAAGTATATATTTACTAGAATTTTTATCTGGGAGTCGATCAATCTTCCACACAACAGCCCTATAGGCGTTCTCGTATTTCGCCGCCCCAATTGTGACTTGTATTACCGGCTCTGATTCTATTTCATATCCAGTACTAAGACAAGCTCTTCTATTCATCTTCGTCTTCAAAGACCTCTGCCTCTGTAGACTTACAGTCCAAAGTGCTTTCACCCATTGTGCAGGAACAGGGAAATGGATAGTGATATTTTCACAGTATTTCATCTGAGAAGGACCCACCATACTACTAGACATGTTCAAGAAAGCTTGGAGTTCCACATAGGCTCCTTGTATCACAGCCAGACTCTTCAGGGAAAACGGAAGTTCTTTCACATCACAAGGAACCTTAAAGCGCATAAGCTCAAACCGGCAAGCATCCACGGGTGTGAATTTAATAATACGCGTCTTTTCAAATTCTTTTTGCTTAACACATTTGTGGAAATGAAATTCTGAGATATCGATGACGTTTTTCTCACTCTTTTTCTCAAAATAGTTCCGCTTTTGTAGTTCAACATCATTTAACGTTAAAAAACACTCCATACCGCTATTAATAAAACTAAGACAATATAACTGGCAAACCACTGACTTGTTTCTTAACTTCCCTTCCTTTGAGATTTGGCCCCAAAAATTGTCCACTATCTCCACCAACATTTCAGGCTCTTCATAAGTTTTCTTTGGTTTTGAAACTGGTGAGAGCAACAGCAGCTCCTCCTCCATTGTTGTTATAAAGTCCATCAAATCCGAATACTCAGCGGTTCCCAGTTTTAACATTTGTTCGATTTCTGCCTCATGAACCACTTCAGGTTTCGGATGGTATTTTCTTTTTTCTGCATAAGTTATATTTTCTATCTTAACAGTGTGTATTTTATCTGTAACTCCTAAGTTTTCGAGTTTCGGTTCAGAAAGCCTGCAGAATTGATGAAGCTGAAATTCTTTGAACGGTTTTTCAAGGCCCTTTTCATAATACATTTGCAGAATTCCACCAGATACAACTTTCAGGTAAATAGGTCCCCACTGCCTGGAAGACATCATGTTCTTTTTTTCCGGTATCCTCAACATGAAAGGCCACCCATCTTTCCGCTGACTTCTAAAGAGACTTTGTGGAATAAATGATGGGTTTTCACTTTCAGCGCAGACAGGCTGATGCCTAGAGTTTTCAGGTGGGTCAATCTTTAAATGCTGAAGCCTTTCGCACACATAGCTGAAAGAACACTGGTTAAGACTTTTCTGGTTATTAGATGCTTCTTTTTCCGATATGTCATATTCCTGTTTTGCTGGCTTTCCTTCATTTGTGTGGGATTCAGCTGCAGTGCACAGATCCTTTGAAGAACTTGTGGCATCATTGTTCCAAAATGGGCTTGAGAAAGCACAATCATTTTGAGAACGATCTAAATGGAAAATGGAAAGATGTCCTAAACTATTATTACTTCTGTATGCTGAAGAATTCTGATTTGTGTCATTTGTATCTGCAGGAGATAAAATAGTAGGTGGCAATGGAGTGGATCCTTCAGAGAATGCCTGATGGTGGTTCTGAGGCCTCTCGGCTATAGGGTACAAGTTAAAAGACCCTTGTTTGGGAGTGCACGGTGTGGATGGACTGTCCTTAATGGGGGTACAAAGAGGTGAATTGCTTGGAGGACCAGGACTCATGAAGAAGTCAATTATTGGAGATGTGTGAGGCGTGGTGGAGTTGGAGTAAGAAGGGCTTCTCATTCGTTCATGAGACAGGCTTAGTTTAAGGTCACTTGGTTTCGTGCTATGTGCATTGTCATGACCATAGATCAAGGATTTCTGTGGAGACTGGAATGGATTGTCATCATCAAATGTTACCCAGTTGTCAGGACTTGCTGAAAACATTTTCCTCAATTCTGAATGGTCTGGAAAATAATAATTAACAAAAAATATCATTAGTTTATACTATTACCACTTCTCATAACATGTAATAATAATCTATCATTCTGAGTTGTCTGAGATTTCAAAGGGGATATTTGGCTGAAGGGGGAGGGGGTGGGGCAGTTAGAAGTATGCCCATTGTGTAGTATGTAAAAAAATAAATCTCTACTCGCCTCCAGCGTTCCCATGGTGCCTCTGGTGTCCTACTCCAGTCCTCAGTGCAGTCTCCTTTCTTCTTCTAGGGCCTGACACATCATGCTGTAGCTCAGCTACTCCCTTACCACAGTGGTGGCTGAGCGGCAATATGACAAAACAGGCCTTGGCCCCAGTAATCTTCCTGGTGCTCAGGCCCAATATATCACACTGCCGTTCAGCCAATCACTTGCTGAGGTCGGACATCACTGTGACTAGCTGAGGAGTAGCATGATGTGAGGGGCCTCAGAAGCAGGAAGAAGACCACACCGGGGAGCGGAGCAGGGCAGGACACCGGAGGCATATACTTCACAATGTGCATACTCCTAAAAAACAACTCTCTCACTTAATAACCCTTAAGAAAACAACATTAAAGGGGTCCTCCGCTTTAAACATCTTATCCCCTATCCGCTGCAGCACCCCTGTAATTCGGTGCACGGAGCGAACTTCGCTCCATAACCGATAACTGGCGATGCTGGCCACCACGCCCCTCCATTCACGTTTATGGGGGAGGCGTGACAGCTATGTACTGGTGTGATGTTACGAATGCCATAGGCCGCCGAGACCCCCCCACGATCTATCATCTTCTCCCCTATCCTTTGGATAGAGGATAAGATGTTTACAGCGGATTACCCCTTTAAATAAATCATAAAAAATGACCAATAACCTGAAAAAATAACCAATAATTCCCCCATTACTTGAAGGATTCCTGCCATTCCTGTAACAATCACATTGCTGAGCTCAGCAGTGATGTTTTCTTGTATGACTAGGTGTATCGTAGCCCTTGTAAGCTTCAATTTCATTTTCTACCTTTTCCTTATCTGTAAAAGGCAACTTAGGATCTTAGAAAAGAGATTTTATAATTGAGTGCAAATGCAGCTATATAAACCTTTGCAAATGGGGTCCGGAGATTGAAAATAAAGAAGGGATACTCACCTACCATGATCCCCCAAGGCTTCTAGTCCTCACTGCTTCTTCCTGGTTCCTGTAATGTGTCATCCCTGCAGGAAATGCCCCATTCACAAAATGGGATGACCTACCTCAGTCAGTGATTGACTGAGCAGACAGTTTTGCACGGACAATGCATCACTGGAACCATTGAAAAGAGTTGGTAAGTGGTTACAAAGAGCCTCTGAACAGAAGCAGGAAAGGGAAGTATCACTCCATTTTTACACCATTTTCAACCATGTAGAATTTCCAAACACCCTCTTTAAATTCCTATTATGAGTAGGCGGTAAAAGTGCAGCCCTAAACTAAACACCACTGACTGTCCCTTCCTACTTGGAAAATACTCCCTAATTGGCTGCCTCCAACTGGACGATGGTCCCTATACTAACTGAGTGCACAGGGCTTAACTATAAAGGCATAGTCAAATGGACCAAATCAGACTCAAGAGTCATGGGGAAAATCAGAAATAAGCCAACATATAGAACCAGGGGGCAACATTAGAACTAAGTCAAAATCCTAATCAGTGCCAGAAAGCAAGTTGGATTAGAAGAGGAGGTCTTGTCAACACCAAAAGCCGAATGAGGTCAGAATCCAGGCAAACAGCAGTACAGACTCAGGAACACGAGTGACGGCACAAAAACTGACAGTAGCAGACAGACACCTGTTTAATTCTGGCACCGTCAGCATGGAATGCCAATGCCCCATCTGATTGGCCCAGCAACCGCTCTGGCAGACATGAGAATACGACCAGGTAAGTTTTTAACAGTTTCCCTAGTGGTGGTTGCAGGAAGCCAGAATGTTATAATTTACATAACTCATGATGAGCATTGGAGCGGTCAGATGAAAAAAACTCATATAAAGTTATGAAACTAATCAGCTAATCATGCAACAGTTGTCAAAATACTACTATTTACACAACATTACAAAAGAGGACATAACTAAATTTTGTACTAAGCATAGAAAAGCTTGGTGACTACACATAATGGAGCGGTAATGACCGCCATGTTGAATGTCACCCAGCCTTTCAAACACAAAACATAATGATGAAACAGCCAAATAACATTTTGAACAGCTCAGCAGAAGGTGACACTCAGACTTATGTTTATGGGTAATGTATTTAGTTTTGGGCGGCATACTCTTTAACATTACATTTTTTCCAATCCTATATTACTTTCAGTCCTGAATTCTACCGCCTCAGGCCATTTCTTCAGTCTGTCTTATTACAGACTTGCTGCTTAGGCAAAATGACTATAGCTGCTTATTTCGTGCCGTACAATTTAGGGCAAAGTATTTCTTAGTTTTTATTGTTAATGAACAATCCTTTTTTTCCCCAGGAATCCAATACAAATTCTTTGCATTGTTTAAACTGGTTTATAGAGAAATTAACCATTTCCAAAGATGGGCTGTATTCACTTATGAGCCCACGTATACAATCAGTTATTCTGCTGTAATGATATGCCTTTAGTATTTAAAGGAGTTATCCGGCTGAAGACATCTTATCCCCTATCCAAAGAATCAGGGATAAGATGCCTGATCGCGGGGGGGGGGGGGGGCGCTGCTACGACCCCCCGTGATTTCCACGCAGCACCTGCACTGAAGAGGTGACATCATGCCACGCCCCCTCCATTCATGTCTATGGGAGGGGGCGTGATGGCCATCACGCCCCCTCCCATAGACATGAATGGAGGGGGTGTGGTGGGTCGTAACGAGGGGACGTGGTGTGATGTCCCGGAAACACAGAGGCTTCTGAGACAAAAGAATGCGGGTGCTGCACGGAGATTGCTGGGGGTCCCAATGGTGCCCCCTCCCCCCCCCCCCCAATCAGACATTTCATCCTTTAGACATGGGATAAGATGTCTTTGGCTGGAATACCAGTTGGATATTTCTGACCAAGATTGCTATATAGAAAACTAAAATATATAGCGGATATCGAAATTCAAAGGAATAATTTTCAGCCCTGCTGGAGAGCGTGTTTATATGTAGACAGCGAGGGGAATTCCATTTACAAAAACCTGTTTATCACTTCTTTGTAATAGAAAAGGAACAGACACAATAATCAAATGGCCCAGACATCCCAACATCAGACATAGCCATATGCATAAATATTAACGTACCTAATGCAGCGCCATTAATGGCCTAAATGATGATTTTTCTCCGAGCCGTAATATTATAATGCCATCGGGTGTCATTACTTTCACATACATAAAATCATGATTCATGAGCAGAAAAGCCAGGCTGTTGCCAAATACATCTTTCTTCGTATGATTCTTGCATTTACCTTTCCATATGAAATCTCTGTACTGTCAATAATTTAGATGCGAGTCTCTTATATATCAAACAGTGAAAGCGTAAGTGAACAGATGTGTCGGGTCTTACTGCTAAGGAGAACTGCAGCTCTTTAAAAAGTTTGGAAATATTTCCCTTAATAGTGATATTTTTTCACCGTGTATTCTGTACTTTGGCTAGGACTAATAATGGTTTTGCTTAAAGGCCTATGGCTATGGGCGGCACTGATGGAAAGAGAGTCAGAGCTCATATAGTTCATAAAATACTTATCTAACCATAGTATGGATCCTGTTTAATAATATAAAATTATTTTAGGTTATTGTTTACATTTATTTGCATAAAAGGGCATGTGTGGTGAGCCAGGGGTGCGTTGCTGGGATTTGTAGTACTTCACAGATATCACTGGTGGGTATGTCAATGATGCTACGAGTGGTGGTGCAGTCCCATGTTATCTCCCCTAACACCCATACACAACCTTTTCAATGGAGGACCTGCACGTGATGCTAGTGTAGTGAGATCCTCGGGACGCGCCCTAGTCTTGTGGGTGCAGGTAAACCGTACACAGGGAAGTGAGGAGACAAGAATCAGTTCTTATAAGGGGTACTCCGCCCCTAGACATTTTATCGCCTATCCAAAGGATAGGGGATAACATGTCCAATCGCGGGGGTCCTTTCACTGGGGACCCCCGTGATCTTGGCTGCGGCACCCAATACTCCAGCGAACTTCGCTCCGTGCCGGATGACAGCTCATTTTTAGCAAGGCCTCTGAAAATGAAAGGAGCAATCTGATTGGTTGCTATGGGTAACTCAGCAATTTGATATATCACCCCCTTTGACCTTTGTCCCTTTAGGGGATAGCTCAACTTGGAATTAGGGTTTAGTGGTTCTCTAGCTCAAGACCAGTTTATAGATCACTTATCAGGATCTTCCCAGGGGTTCCACACAGGGGCGTGCGCGGGGGGAGGGGGGGTTGGGATAAAGTGTGGGACAAAGGTTACTAACCTGTTGATGATACAGACAGGTGGCAAGGTCAGCAGCACTTACCTGACAGCCATCTACCTATTTATCTCATATCTATCACATATCTATCTATCTCATATCTATGTATCTATTTATCTAACAGGGAAAGCCACAGGGAATTGGCAGCCTGCCAAAATATCCCCATAGGAGCTGCACAGCTCCTGGGACGTGAGTCATCAGAAAGCAGTTAGACAGAAAACAGCAACTCAACTTCAGAAGCTAATAACTATTGGAAGGATTAAGATTTTATAATAGACGTAATTTACAAATCTGTTTAACTTTCCGCAGCCAGTTGATATATAAAAAAAATTTTTGGCCTGGAATACCCCTTTAACCCCTTCCCTATTAAAAGTTTGAATCACCCCCCTTTTCCCATAAAAAACAAACTGTGTAAATAAAAATAAAAATAAACATATGTGCTACCGCCGCGTGCAAAAATGTCCGAACTATAAAAATATATCGTTAATTAAATTGCACGGTCAATAGCGTGCGCGCAAAAAAATGTCAAAGTCCAAAATAGTGTATTTTTGGTCACTTTTTATATCATGAAGAAATGAATAAAAAGTGATCAAAAAGTCCGATCAATACAAATATGGTACTGATAAAAACCTCAGAACACAGCGCAAAAAATGAGTCCTCATACCGGCCCGTACGCGAAAAAAAAAAGTTATAGGGGTTAGAAGATGAGAATTTTTAACACATAAATTTTCCTGCATGTAGTTATGATTTTTTTCTGAAGTACAACAATATTCAACCTATATAAGTAGGGTATCATTTTAACCGTATGGACCTACAGAATAAAGAGAAGGTGTTATTTTTACCGAAAAATACACTGCACAGAAACGGAAGCCCCCAAATTTATAAATGACATTTTTTCTTCAATTTTGTCGTACAATGATTTTATTTTCCGTTTCGCCATGGATTTTTTGGTAAAATGACTAATGTCACTGCAAAGTAGAATTGGTGACGCAAAAAATAAGCCATTATATGGATTTTTAGGTGCAAAATTAAAGCGTTATGATTTTTAGAAGGTGATGAGGAAAAAATGAAAATGCAAAAACGGAAAAACGCTGAGTCCTTAAGGGGTTAACCTCCCTGCCGGTATGATTCTGTCTGGAAATGTGTACCAAAAGCGGTACAATTTTTTTTAACTGAATTTCACATCTCCCTCCCGCCCATTTCACATCTCCCCCGTCACATTCCCCTCTCCCTTGTCACATCCCCCGTCACATTCTCCCCCCTCCTTGTCACATTCTCCCCCCCCCCTCCTTGTCACATTCTCCCCCTCCTTGTCACATTCTTCCCCCCTTGTCACATTCTCCCCCCTTCATGTTACATTCCCCTCCCCCTGTCACATCCCCCCCCCTTGTCACATCCCCCCTTCATGTCACATTCCCCTCCCCCCCCTGTCACATCCCCCCCTTGTCACATTCCCCCCCTTGTCAAATTCCCCCCTTGTCACATTCCCCCCTTGTCACATCCCCCCCTTGTCACATTCCCCCCCTTGTCACATTCCCCCCCTTGTCAAATCCCCCCCTTGTCACATCCCCCCCCCTTGTCACATTCCCCCCCTTGTCACATTCCCCCCTTGTCACATTCCCCCCCTTGTCACATTCCCCTCCTTGTCACATTCCCCCCCCCCCCTGTCACATTCCCCCCCCCCCCCTTGTCACATTCCCCCCCCCCCCCCCTGTCACATTCCCCCCCCCCCCTTGTCACATTCATCCCCCCCCCCCTTGTCACCTTGTTCTGCAGCAGTATACACTGGGTTTGCCGGCAGATTTCAAACCTAGTGTATTTGCTGCAGAACAAGCCCTTTCCCCTTCAGCCAATCACAGGCTTTACACCACTGCGGCCTGTGATTGGCTGAAAAGTGAAAGGTCCTAGAAGATGAATAGTGAAGAGAGGACACCCCGGACCGCACGGAGGGGGAACGACATCTGCAGGGACCGGGACTAGGTGAGCAAAAGGTTTTTTTATTTTACCACTTCTTCCCTTTACACTAAGCTCAGTGTTTTTCTACTAGGGGGCCTCCAGCTGTTGTGAAACTACTACTCCCAGCATGCCCGGACAGCCTTTGGCTGTTCGGGCATGCTGAGAGTTGTAGTTTTGGAACAGCTGGAGGCCCCCCTGGTAGGGAAACACTGACTTTTAGTATTTTTCTTTACCTGCTCTGGCCGGCCCCCGCAACGGGAGCCGACCAGAGCAGATAATCGCATGTTTTCCCGGGGACCGTATCGCTATATCGCATTGCTTTTGCGATATATCGTGCAGCCCGGCCGGGAACTCTGTAATTCTACCCCGAGCGTTACTCGGGGTTACCGATCCTGGCAGGGAAAATTAACCCCGAGTCACGCTCGGGATTACCGCTCAGGAGGTTAAGCATGGGGGTGGCTCAATCATGCTTTGGGGTTGTATTGCAGCCAGTGGAACAGGGAACATCTCACGAGTAGAATGAAAAATGGATTCAATAAAATTTCAGCAAATTTTGGATGCTAACTTGATGCCATCTGTGAAAAAGCTGAAGTTAAAGAGAGGATGGTTTCTACAAAAGGATAATGATCCTAAACACACCTCGAAATCCACGGGGGATTACATCAAGAGGCGTAAACTGAAGGTTTTGCCATGGCCTTCACAATCTCCTGACTTCAACATAATTGAAAATTTATGGATAGACCTTAAAAAGAGCAATGCGTGACAGACAGCCCAGAAATCTCAAAGAACTGGAAGACTTTTGTAAGGAAGAATGGGCAAAGATACCTCAAACAAGAATTGAAAGACTCTTGGCTGGCTACAAAAAGCGTTTACAAGCTGTGATACTTGCCAAAGGGGGCAGTACAAAATATTTACTCTGCAGGGTGCCCAAACTTTTCCAGATGCCATTTTTTTGTTTTCTGTTATTTTGAAAGTGTAAATGATGGAAATATAATCTAACTTTTGTTGACATATTATAAGAATGTCTAATCTGGAATTTGATGCCTTTCCTTGGCTTCTTTATGCATATTAATACAAATTTTTACCTGGGGTGCCCAAACTTTTGATCCCCACTATATAATAAATGTGTCTAATTTGCAGTGTCCCAAAATTCTGGCACATTTAAAGCTAGAATTGTGGTGTGACCACCATAGTAAATCTGTGCCTGTACACTTTATTTTGGTAAAAACACGGAGAAGGGGGGGGGGGGGTATCTATTTAAATCTTCCCTCTAATAGATGAGATATACACAAACCTCCCCCATTGACTTTGCTGTTAATGGCAGCATGATATTATAATGTATACAATCCTAAGCCATTAATATTTCTGATTTCTACACCCACCTCAAGCGCATATCCTGGAACCCACAAGTGCCAATCATACATCATTAGGACAGTATACAGCCTCATCCATCAAGATAGAGATAAAGGTGAGGCATATAATTCAACGTTGATGTCATCAGCATGACAATAGGGGACAAGGTGCAGATGATGGATGGCAATGCCGTGAATGAATAATGCCGTACTGTGCTCTATACCGCTATTACAAGACTAGGTGAATATACACATCATCCTCATTTGATTCAAAGTATAGAATGTTCAAAAGAAACAAAACGTTGCCTTGGCAACAACCATATGAAATACAGATACTAAATTGTCCCTGCAATATTATATAGTGTTGTCATAAGGGTTATAAGTGCTACAGTAAATATAGATTATCAAGTTATTATTCTGAATACAGACAGTAATATACAAAGACCAAGCCATTAATTTAATTCAACATATGGTAAGTCTGTGTTCTAGAACAGCTGTTCTACACATCCAAAGCCTAGACATGTGTTTGATGGACTCAACGGCCAACCTTCGAAATCTCTTTTTTGGGGCTCTTAATTGAATGGGCAAAATTGGTACAAGATACGTGTAATGCCGGCGGGTAAACAGCCAGCCAAACCCTATAAGCCACATGCTTGGCTCCCCCACCTCGCTAATGGTGCCGGTTGCCTTTTCCTCTTCTGTACTTTCTCAGACAAAAATAGCTTCCGGTGCACCCTATTGGGGTCTTGCGTGTACCATCTCTTTAAGGGTCCCTGGTTGCCCCTGATTCTCATCTCCACACAATCCCTTCAGGCACTACCCATATAAACATGCTTAGTCTGTCCTCTGGTGCCTTAGCAATATTATAGCTTCTACAAGCAAAAATGAAGGTTTTGTTATTGTACCTGTTTACCTGTGTCTGACCTGAGCCTGATATCCTGACCTTGCATTAAAGGGGTACTCCGGTGCTTAGACATCTTATCCCCTATCCAAAGGATAGGGAATAAGATGCCTGATCATGGGAGTCCCGCCGCTGGGGACCCACGTGATCTGGCACGCAGCACCCCGTTTATAATCAGTCCCCAGTGCGTGTTCGCTCCGGGTCTGATTACCGGCAACCACAGGGCCGATGGCGTGTGACGTCATGCCTCCGCCCCCGTGTGACGTCACGCTCCGCCCCTCAATGCAAGCCTATGGGAGGGGGCGTGACAGCTATCATGCCCCCTCCCATAGGCTTGCATTTAGGGGCGGAGCGTGACATCACAGGGGGCGGAGGCGTGACGTCACGCGCCGTCGGCCCTGTGGTCGCCGGTAATCAGACCCGGAGCGAACACACTCCGGGGATTGATTATAAACGGGGTGCCACGTGCAAGATCACTGGGGTCCCCAGCGGCGGGACTCCCACGATCAGGCATCTTATCCCCTATCCTTTGGATTGGGGATAAGATGTCTAAGCACCAGAGAACCCCTTTAATCCTCTGTACCTTGCCGATTCTCTAGTGCGCGACCCAGACTCCCTTAGCTCTGCTTCCATCTACAGCATCAGCCTGTAATTGTGGCATTCTGGCCTGCCCATCCAGTCCTGAGTTGTTCTATCACAAACAGTGTGTGATCCACTATAGCATGCTCTTTATCAGATACCCTAATCTATCTCCTTAAGATATGGGTATAAGAAACGCGTTGAGATATACAGCATCACGGATATCAGAGACATAAGTATCAGCCAATTTTGGCATCTCCTATCTGTGTCATGCATTTCTTTACTTTTTGCACATTTGCCAGATGTGCATTGTGTATGCTAAGCACCTGCCATAAGTCTGTGTGCATCTGTACTGTAGTTCAAAACAGCATATAGGGCATAGTGCAATATTCATCACAATACCACAGTGAATATTTATTTGTTCTAGTGTCTTTTTCACTCTTGTATGCACTGTATAGTCTCTTATAGTGGGGCAGTATAGTATCATTGGTATACTTTTCGAAAACATTTGGTTTGGTCCGAATTTATTCGCGGTGAATCTGTATTAAAAAATAGGGGTGTAGAACACTTTGCCTTGCTGTAACACGCATAGGGTGTGTGCTGGGTTAGTGAAATAATACTGTTATTCAATACGTTTGTAGAAAAAGTAGATTGCACTCACCCAATGGAGAAGTAAAACGTCTTCTTTATTAGATGAACACTTTAAAAAATGCTGAAGTGAGGGTAGAGAGATGCGGTCAGCGTTAGCAGACTGACCGGCTGAGGCGAGGCAGCGCTCCTTTTGCAGTTCAGCCCGCTTTCTCAAGCCTCAGAGGCTTGAGAAAGCGGGCTGAACCAC
This sequence comes from Hyla sarda, assembly GCF_029499605.1. Taxonomy (NCBI): domain Eukaryota; kingdom Metazoa; phylum Chordata; class Amphibia; order Anura; family Hylidae; genus Hyla; species Hyla sarda. The sequence continues at coordinate 398,476,914 of NC_079191.1, forward strand.
GAAAAAAGCGCTGCCTCACCTCGGCCAGTCAGTCTGCTAACGCTGACCGCATCTCTCTACCCTCACTTCAGCATTTTTTAAAGTGTTCATCTAATAAAGAAGACGTTTTACTTCTCCATTGGGTGAGTGCAATCTACTTTTTCTACAAACAAATTACATATACTCTTTCTGGACATTTGATTAGCACCCCCAGGAGTTCTTTCTGATGCCTCTATTGCAAAGAGAGAGGGACAGAGAGCAGTGTGTGTTGCACAGAAAAGCATTTTTTACAGCAGCGATTCACCTCGAGCCCAAATCCAGCCTAGAAACACTGATAGTAAAGGTAGAGGGATTGAGAGAGAGAGTGCAATTTTGCCACCATCTTAGATGCCCTGGAGCCTGGACCGCACTAAATAGAGTTTAATGAAGCGAGTCAAACGGTTACTCTGGTCGGCTCATTTTTTACCTGTATGCGGATTCCTGACCAGACCTAAAACCGTAGTGTAGTACGGTTTTAGGTCCGATCACAAAACCGGATTTGGTTCAAAAAGGAGCTGACCGGATTCACCATTTGACTCCGGTCAGCTCATTAAAGTAAATGGATTTCAGCACCGGTCCAGCTGGGGAATGGGAGCAGACGGTTTTCCCCCTCCCCCAGCCGGATCCTGCAACCGTAGGCTGAAAAAGAAGTGTGAATGCAGCCTTAGCCTTATAATACTTCAGATGCTGTAGTCTGCCGCCATTAGCAGTGGATTCCCAACTTCTTGATCAGTATATATAAATTTTTTTTCTGATATATGAAACGACCTAAGATGAGCATCTTTTAATTTATTTATGCCATTCACTGGGTAATATAAACATTATATTTTAATATTTCGGAGAATTATGCACACAGACTTTTTTTATTTTTAAAATAGGAAAAGGGGGTTGATTAAACATTTTATTAGGGGAGGGATTTTACAAATTTATGAAACATTTTGTTTATCATTTATTTTACACTTTATAAGTACCCATAGGGCACTAATATATGCAATCATTTGTTAAGCTAAGGGAAAGACATTGAGCCACCCCAAACGATCATGCTGCGGGAGTCCTGTAAGAGCCACAAACTGTTGGCACTTGTCATTTTCGACTTTAGATGTCGTGATTGGTAACTTCTGACCCTAAAGTGGTTGACATTGAGCCTGGCATCTAAAGGGTTAATGGAGGACACCGTCTATGAAGCGAGCGCAGCTCTTGTGGTCACTTCATAGACAGTTAACGCAGCATGCCGTAAATATGGATCATTTTGTGTTAACCTATTCCCGCCCATTATGAAAATACATGTCATAAGGTGGGTGGGTGGTAAATGAAATGAAGCATGAGAAAAAGTAATGAATTGAGTAAAGTGTAGCAAAACATATTATATTGTGGATTGTAAGGGATCCACCAGGGTAGGTTTGTCTCCTATAGGGGGAAATGCATTTGATGTAACTATAACACAGTGAGTCCCCAAAAAGTCCTCATTACGGTACATAGTGTATGAAGAAAGAAGCCCTGTGGTTACTGCCGTATTATCAAGGTGGAGTCGTTCCATTGGCTGCTTCTTACAAGGACTGCCAATTCATACAAATTCTTAAAAATGTTTTATTGATGTTTGTTATTATGTTTTATTAAAAGGTTAATTGCTATATATTTTATACATAATTTCACCACACAGCGATCTGTTTTCCACCACTAGCCTTCACAAAGTTGCCTGTTTTGTAGGCGGCACATTATTTTCTGTGCAGTAAGATGTTCTGAAAGAATAAACTCCGCTATAACAAATAACACTGCTTTCTCAAAAGGCGCATTAGTATGCACGATCCGCCGTGCTTTAATTGTGAGCCATCAGTGCAGTATAAGAATAAAGTAATAATAAGAAGAATAATTAAATCTAAATATAAAGACCTAAAACGCACAGCAGATGTTGTGACTTTGAAAACTTTGCATACAGCAACGAGAATTACAGCTCGATGATCTTAAAGCAACAATGCAAACATAAGTCTTTAGTGTAAGGCTGCATTCACACCACGTTTTGTACATACGGGTGCCGGATCCGGCGGGGGGAGGGGCAAAGCGGGCGCTCCCGTACCATGGTCGGATCAGCCTGTGACTCCATTTACTTTAATGACCCGACCAGAGTCAAATGGTGACTCCGGTCGGCTCAATTTGGACCCATATGCGGTTTCCTGACCGGACCTAAAATCGTAGTTTACTACAGTTTTAGGTCCGGTCCAAAACCGCATACAGGTCAAAACTGAGCCGACCGGAGTCACCGTTTGACTCCGGTCGGGTCATTAAAGTAAATGGAGTCACGGGCTGATCCGGCCGGGGTACGGGAGCGCCCGGTTTGTCCCTCCCCCCGCCGGCTCCGGCACCCGTATGTACAAAACGTGGTGTGAATGGTGTGAAGGCTCCAGAACAAACAAAACCCATTCCTATGTAGAATTTTGCATTCAAATAAAGAGAAAATATGTGGCGACATAGCGTACCCAGCAATTATACACAGACTCCTACAGAGCATAAAGCAAAAAAGGACATCCTGTTGGTATGGATTTCAGAATAGGTAGTTCTGCTTCAAAGGAAATCTGTCATCAGTTTTACCTGCACTGCCTGTTGGTACAGACAGGTAGTGCAGGTGACACTGATGAAAGCCATACTTACCTGTTCCTGTTCTCTAGCAGGGCGGAGCTTAGAGACGTCACTGTTGCCATTTGCTAGCAGCCGGACCCAGCAGGGAACAGTAGCGGTGACATCACTAAGCTCCGCCCATGCTCCAAGTCGGGCCCGGAAGATACTGAACAGCATAGCTGGAGAACCGCAGCACAGAGCGGGATCAGGTAAATATTGTTTTCATCAGTGTCACCTGCACTACCTGTCGGTACTGACCGGTAGTACAGGTGAAACTGATGACAGATTTCCTTTAAGAAAAAGGCCGATTTCACACTAAGGATTTTCCGAGCAGGATTCGGTTTCAAAATTCCCTATTGCTGGCAATAGGATTCTGCTGCACAGTGCACATGGCATTCGTTCAATATTGGGGCTGATTTCTGCTCCGCAGACACTGCCATGTATGGGGAAGACAATGTCTGTGCGGTCCTATCGCTGATTTAGTCGCCACTGGTTGGCACCGGAATCTCCAGCCGGAAAAATTCTGCAGTGTGAACCCGGCCAAAGGAGTATATGAGAGCTTAATGTTTAATTATGCAGAGGGGTACTTCATGTCTTATCTCTCTCGCGCTCTTTTTATTCTGTGCGGATATTCCGCTGCAGCAGAGTCCCCTTGATTTCAATGGGATTCTGCTGCACTATTCACATGGCAGAATTTCCGCACCAGTTGATTCTGCTGTGGACATTCAGATTCCGGCATCTGCAGAAAAAAGTAATGTATTCTTTCTGCGGAGTCCTAGCGCCGGCATGTTCTGGCAGCGCTCCGCTGACGGTGGAATGTCCGCACAGAAATTTTCCGTGCAGACATTCCACCATCTGAACATAGCCCAAAAAGAAGAAGAGCTACACTCACATTCTAAGGCTGCATTCACACGGCCGTCTAGACCTGTCCCGTTCTTCTCCCGTCAAAAATAAAAAAGGACTGTTATCCGTTTGTATCCATTATTGTTCAGTTAATAAAACAAGAAAAAAAATATATGTTTTTAGCATGCTAAGAGGTAAAAAATGATCAAAAAACAGATTGAAAAAACTGATGCAAACGGATGACATTAAAGGCTCATCCGTTTTCCATAGACTTCAATGTTAAATTTACTGTGTACGTTTTTTCTTCCGTTTTGAAGGAAGAAAAAATACTGCATGTGCAATTCTGCAGAAATTAGTGCAGACAGGTACAGACGGATGTAAACGGACATGAATGGGATTTTTTTTTTAAACCGTTTTTAATCCGTTTACAACCTGCAAGAACCTAAATTTTAAAATGTAGTCATGCTTTTTTTTTTTTTCTATTACATTTCTATTTTTATCATAAAGTTTTAATAATGTTTTCACAAATATAACATTTAAATAACAAAACAGTAAAATAACAAAGTGACAAAAAAAGTGTTACAAAAACATATTGGGGACATCACTTGGTAGTATATTTAAATTCATTTGATCCTGTGTTGACCTAAAATAATAATGTTTTGCTTCTGTAGATTTTTCCATATTCCATAGTTTTTTGGGAGATTCTTTTCTTATCCCAATGACATTAATGTAGCACTCTACTGCCAGCTAGTGGCTAGAAAAGGAACAACAATAGTGATTCTTCCAGTTTATCTGATGATGATGATGATGATGATGTAGAGCAATTGTCTCCAAACTGTGGACCTCCAGCTGTTGCAAAACTGCAACTCCCAGCATGGCCGGACAGCCAACGGCTGTCCGGCCATGCTGGGAGTTGTAGTTTTGCAACAGCTGGAAGTCCACAGTATGGAGACTACTGATGTTAAGGTTGCACTGCACGCACATGTCTCTGCATATAAGTGAGTCTTACAGTTTTAGCAGACCAAGAATTTGCATTACACTTCTCTAAGGGAGTCTATTACAGGACGCACAATCTGGCAAAAATATTCTGGTCCCGCACCCTATGGCTCAGCATGAAGAATGACCTCTACAAAGCAGTTTAGTCAAATGGAAAACAGATGCCACAATGGGCATAACTAGAATTTAACACAACTCAAAGCCATACTTGGAATACACCCCACCCCATACACAAACACACGAGAGTACAAAGAGTGTGGGGGGGAGGCTCAGTTTCTGGACAAATAGCAGCCATGATTTTCTATACTATCCGTTTAGAGGGGAACTCCAGTGGAAAACTATATATATTTATATATTATATATCTATATCTATATAAAAAAAATTTTTTTTTGTCAACTAGTGCTAGAGAGTTAAAGAGTAAAAAATCTTAATCCTTCCTGTACTTATCAGCTGCTGTATGCTCCACAGGAAGTGCTTTTCTGTCTGACCACAGTGCTCTCTGCTGACGCCTCTGTCCGTGTCAGGAACAGTCCAGATCAGGAGAGATTTTCTATGGGGATTTGCTCCTACTCTGGACAGTTCCTGACATGGACTGAGGTGTCAACAGAGAGCAGTGTGGTCAGACAGAAAATAAATTAAAACAGAAAAGAAGAACTTCCTCTGGAGCATACAGCAGCTGATAAGTACTGGAAATATTAAGATTTTTAAATAGAATTTACAAACCTGTTTAACTTTCTGGCACCAGTTGATTAAAAAAAAAAAAAAAAATTGTTTTCCACCGGAGTACCCCTTTAAGGGTATGTTCACAAGGCAGAAGGTCCGCGCGGAATTCCGATGCAATTCACCGCACTTACATTCGGCTGCACCAGAGTCCCATTCATTTCATTGGGATTCACTGATGAACGCACTGAGCACACGGTGGAATTTCCCAATTCCGGCGACCGCAGAAAGAATAGTCGTGTCTATACTTTCTGCGGATTTTGCTCGGAAATGCATTGCAGTCTCTGAGGCGACACATTTCCGAGCGGTCCTAGTGCCCGCCGGATTATTTAAACGTACGGACGGATATTTCGCACATTTTATGTCGTGTGAACATGCTGCAGATACTGTACTGTATGCAGAATGGCATTGGGAAAAGCAGTGTTCTCCATCCTATGGCTCCCCAGCTGGTGTAAAACTATCACTCCCATCATGTCCCCCGAAAGATGGGTTGTAGTTTTGCCAGGTGGGCATAGAGATTGAGACTGGCATAGAGATTAAGACAGTGTTTCCGAACTAGTACGCCTCCCCTGTTGCAAAACTACAACTCCCAGCATGCCCGGACAGCCTTTGGCTGTCCGGGCATGCTGGGGGTTGTAGTTTTGGCAACAGCTGGAGGTACACTGGATTAAGGCAATATGGGACCAAGTTGTCCAGATGTGTAACTGTGCCTGTATAAACAATACAGGGAATGCATTAATGGGGGCCCCAGAAGTCAAACCCCTGCTGTTTACATTTTTTATAGATATTAAAGTACCAGAAACTTGGATGGGGAGAATGTATTCCTTTTCTTTCTTTCACTTTTCTCTCTTTTTTTTCTCTGTATCCCTTTTTAGTTATTTTAGCTGAAATGCCTCTTTTAAGGTTTTTGTTTCATCCTGATTGGTAGGTCCGGTGGGTGTGTGGGTGGGATACCATCACAGGGCCCCCTTATTTAACCCCCTTTTTCTAAAGTGGGGGTTAATGGGGGGGGGGGGATAGCCTGATGATTTCTATCTGGGACTGTTAAGCCTCATTCACACAGCTTAATTTCCACTTGGAAATTCCATTGCAGCAAAGTCCCATGGTTTTCAACATCTGCGGCGGAAATCCCAGTTCCGACCTCCACAGTAAGAATTAAAGGGGTACTCCAGTGGAAAACTTTTTTCATTTTATCAACTGGTGCAAGAAAGTTAAACAGATTTGTAAATTACTTCTATTTAAAAATCTTAATCCTTCCAGTACTTATTAGCTGCTGAATACTACAGAGGAAATTGTTTTCTTTTTGGATCACAGCGCTCTCTGCTGACATCATGACCAAAGTGCTCTCTGCTGAGATCTCTGTCCATTTTAAGAACTGTCCAGGGTAGAAGAAAATCCCCATAGAAAACAAATGCCGCTCTGGACAGTTCCTAAAATGAACAGAGATGTCAGCAGAGAGCACTGTGGTTATGATGTCAGTAGAGAGCTCTGTGTTCCAAAAAGAAAACCATTTCCTCTGTAGTATTCAGCAGCTAATAAGTACTGGAAGGATTAAGTTTTTTTATAGAAGTAATTTACAAATCTGTTTAACTTTCTGGCACCACTTGATTTAAAAAAATTAAAAAAAAAAAAAATTTCCACGGGAGTACCCCTTTAACATGTCGATTGTTTTTGACTGCACATTTCTGAATGATCGTAGCCAGCGCGCAATTGCTCTAGGTGCTTGGTCAGACAAAACAAAATTCAAAAAGAAAAGAACAGGAAGTTCTGTAGTATACAGAAGCTGATAAGTACTGGAAGGATTAAGATTTTTTAATAGAAGTAATTTACAAATCTGTTTAACTTTCTGGCACCAGTTAATAAAAAAAAATTAAAAAAAATAGTTTTCCACCGGAGTACCCCCTTTACTACACGGGCGTCCTAAAACTACCTACAGGGGGCAAGATAACATCATGAGGATGTAAAAACTACCTACAGGGGGCAAGCTAACTACACAGGAGTCCTAAAACTACCGACAGGGGGCAAGCTAATTACGCGGGGGGTCCTTAAACTACCTGCATAGAGGGGTCCTATATATGGGGGCAAGCTACCTTCAGGGAAGGTCCTACTCAAACCTCCTCCAGTCTGAAGGACGCAAAACCTTAACAAGCAGTTGCGTGTAGCCACATCAGTAATCCCAGCTTTACCAAAGAGAAGCCATTCTAGCTATCACATTAGGGATGAGTTCATTAAACGTTTGACCAAATATAGTGGCAAGTTGATAATTTTGGATGGCCAGAGAATAATGATTGAGCCATGTAAAAGCCTCCTTAGAAGACCTCTGATCTACTAGATTGGCACATATATTGGGCAGTGGTCTGCTTATCTAAAAGGACTGAAAGGCACTCAACTTTTAAAGGTTCCTAGCTGTAAACCAACCAATCTGATGTACTATAACCATGTAGAAACTTACACGTCTGAACTTACAGAAAGTGTCAATCATTGACCAATTTTTGAAATGTTTAAAAAAAAAAAAAAATTTTTTTTTATTTCCAGCAGGCAGAATCGGGGCTAGTGCAAGGATTTTTGACTACACAGGCATTTTGGTACCCCCATCAGACCCCACCACAATCACCTGCCTCTCCCTCACCCACTATGGCCATACGGCAATAATGCGCAGCCCTGCAACCGGTCCACATCCCCCCCCAGCCTAATCCATTATGGCTCCCCCTATGCCGCCCATTGTAAAGTGTCCAATTCTCCTTCCAGTGAGTGGTTGAGGATTCAGAGTTTTCTGCCCCTACCATCTTGGCGCTCTAGCAGCTGCCTTATAGTAGCACTGGCCCTGGGCAGAATACAGGATATCCATTTACAGTATAAGATTCCATTCCGTCCTTGTTGAAGGGGTATTCCGGGCAAAAAGATTTTATCCCCTATCCAAAAGCCCGCTGCTGAGACCCCCCATGATCACCCTGCCGTCACGCCCCCTCCCATAGACATGAATGGACGTGACGTCACGTCCACAGTCCCGGAAACCCGGAGGTTTCCGAAACTGGAGATTCAGCACTGCGGGTGCTGCAGGGAGATCGCAGGGGGTCTCAGCAGGGGGTCTCAGCAGTGGGCCCCCCCCCCCCCCCACGATCAGACATCTTATCCCCTATCCTTTGGATAGGGGATAAAATCTTTTTGCTGGAATACCCCTTTAACAAGGACAGAGGGGGGGATGTGGACCGGTTGCAGGGCTGCGCATTATTGCCGTATGGCCATAGTGGGTGAGGGAGAGGCAGGTGATTGTGGTGGGGTCTGATGGGGGTACCAAAATGCCTGTGTAGTCAAAAATCCTTGCACTAGCCCCGATTCTGCCTGCTGGAAATAAAAAAAAATTTTTTTTTTTTTTTAAACATTTCAAAAATTGGTCAATGATTGACACTTTCTGTAAGTTCAGACGTGTAAGTTTCTACATGGTTATAGTACATCAGATTGGTTGGTTTACAGCTAGGAACCTTTAAAAGTTGAGTGCCTTTCAGTCCTTTTAGATAAGCAGACCACTGCCCAATATATGTGCCAATCTAGTAGATCAGAGGTCTTCTAAGGAGGCTTTTACATGGCTCAATCATTATTCTCTGGCCATCCAAAATTATCAACTTGCCACTATATTTGGTCAAACGTTTAATGAACTCATCCCTAATGTGATAGCTAGAATGGCTTCTCTTTGGTAAAGCTGGGATTACTGATGTTTAATGCTTCAATTTTAGGAACAGTGAGGACAGGACTTTCTGTACAGATCGCTAGCCTTAATGTGACCCATTGCCAGTGACATCTTTATTATACATATTCATTAGTCTTTATGATTAAATTCCTCTGTTTGCCCGGCTTCCAGACATTCAGATCACCTTTTTAATTGAAAGGTTTCTGAATCGCTTTTATATCCAGGTAATTGCAGGAAGAAAAAAAAAAGACCAGAAAAATGCTGACATATAGTTTAATAAACTTACATTTCTGGGAGATTTACATCTAAAGGTCCAGTCTTTCAGCCTAAAACGTCTCCATGTTCGTGTTTAACCATCTAATCACAAACATGTGCGGTATTTGGTTGAGAAATGCGACAGGAAATACCATTTACACAGCTTGAAAAAATCTGAAGACAAAATCTGCCCTGGAAAAGAAAAGAACTCTTTCCCATCATGTAGCCAGCTCCTATTTATAGGAATAAAAAGAAACACAAGGAAAATGGAGATTGTCAGGGGTTTTCCAGTTTTTGTAAATTGTGCAGTGAAATGTCCTACAATATAAAGGATATTAGAACGTTGGAATTAGTAATTATTTTGTAGCACCAATGTTCTTTGTTCACTAATATATTTCTGATACTAAGCTCCAAAAATTCTGTATATCCATAGAATGGAAGCATCAAAATTGTTTGGTGGTGGCGGGGCATAAGTTATAAGCAGTGTGCAGCTAGCTCCATGTAGTGGTGGCCATGGGTAGCCAGAAATTTCTTACCAAATTTGGGCCTAGGAGGACAGTACAATTAAAAGGGGTACTCCAGCGCTAAGACATCTTAAATCCTATCCCACCGCTGGGGACCCCCGTGATCTTCCACGCCGCCCCCAGTTAGAATCAGTCCCAGAGCGTGGGACGGACTGGGACGAAGCGTAGTGACGTCATGGCTCCGCCCCGTGTGACGTAACGCTCCGCCCCCTCAATGCAAGCCTATGGGAGGGGGCGTGACAGCTGCCACCCCCCTCCAATAGACTTGCATTGAGGGGGCAGAACGTGACATCACACGGGGGCGGAGCCATGACGTCACTATGCTCCGTCCTCGTGGTTGAGATGGACTCAGCCTGAGGACCTCCAGCGGTTCCGGAAGCCGCTAAAGGTGGGTGCTGCATGGTAGATCCCGGGGGTCCCCAGCAGCGGGACCCCCACGATCAGGCATCTTATCCCCTATCCTTTGGATAGGGGATAAGATGTCTTAGCACCGGAGTACCCCTTCACTGGAAAACAGAGCACTTCACTGGAAAACATTTTCTTTGAAATCAACTAGTGCCAGAAAGTTAAAAACAGATTTGTAAATTACTTCTATTAAAAAATCCCAATCCTTCCAGTACTTATCAGCTGCTGTATAATACACAGGAAGTTCTTTTTGAATTTCCTTTCTGTCTGACCAAAGTGCTTTCTGCTGGCTCATCTGTCCAGGTCAGGAACTGTCCAGAGTAGGAGCAAATCCCCATAGCAAACCTCATTTGCTCTGGACAGTTCCTGACATGGACAGAGGTGTCAGTAGAGAGCACTTGTGGTCAGACAGAAAGGAAATTCAAAAAGAAAAGACCTTCCTGTGTATTATACAGTAGCTGATCAGTACTAGAAGGATTTGGATTTTTTTAAATAGAAGTCATTTGCAAATCTGTTTAACTTTCTGGCATCAGTTGATTTAAATGAAAATGTTTTCCATTGGAGTACCTCTCTAAGGATCATTCTGCTTTGCATTCCAGTGGTCATAGCTTCATTTCCTTTAATTAATTGATTAATGTATTTATTTATGTTTGTTTATTTATTTATTTGTACATTTTGTTTATTTATGTTTTTTGCCATAGCTGTATGAGGCTTTATTCACTTACAGCAGTTTTCCAAACAGTTGTGTCTTCAGCTGTTGCAAAACTACAACTCCCAGCAAGCCCAGACAGCAAGATGGCAATTGCAACTGGAACAGAACTTGCATGAAGCAGGCTTTTACTTAAACAGGATAGAGGACCCAAGAGAAACACTCTAGACTAGGTGTATGTCTGTCTAGCACAGTGGTCTTCAAACTGTGGCCCTCCAGATGTTGCAAAATTACAATTCCCAGCATGACCGGACAGCCGTTGGCTGTACGGGCATGCTGGGAGTTGTAGTTTTGCAACATCTGGAGGGCCACAGTTTGAAGACCGCTGGTCTAGCAGGAGCAGAGCCAGGAGAGATGTTGCTCTGAACTTTGCCAGACACAGACTGTTTTTTTTTCTTCTTTTGGGTTCAGCCCTCTGGGGAAAGTGGGTTAGCCTAGGAACTATTCCCACAGCCTTTTCTGGAAACTTCTGCATAGAAGCTTAGTTGGGGAGAATGTCATGTGACCAATAAATCACTCTGATATAGCTTATTCAAATACTTAAAGGGGTATTTCAGTAACAAACTTTCTTTTTTTCCCATATCAACTGGAAAGTTCATATCCAGAAAGTTAAAAACAAATTTGTAAATTACTTCTATAAAAAAAAAAAAAAAAAATCTTAATTCTACCAGTAGTTATCAGCAGCTAAAGTTGAGTTGTTCTGTTCTGTTCTGTCTGACAACAGTGCCCTCTGCTGACACCTCTGTCTGTCTCAGGAACTGTCCAGAGCAGGAGAAGTTTTCTATGGGGATTTGCTCCTACTCTGGACAGTACAGCACTGTTGTCAAACTCAACTTCAGCAGCTGATAAGTACTGTCAGGATTAAGATTTTTTTTTTGTAAATTCTGGCACCAGTTGATATGAAAAAATATTGTTTTTCACTGGAATATCCCTTTAACTCTTACACTCCCAGAATACCTCAGTGTATGCTGTTACGGTTACGTAAGACACAAAACAGTTCTGCAGGTCAATTCACAGTACTTCATATACAGATGTAAACAGATAGGAAAGGGTTTTCTCAGCCACAGAACCTCACTTATATTGTAGCGGGGACACGTGTACCGAAACACTGCAGGTGCTTTTTATAACAGCTCTCTACTCTGGTCAAGCAATAAATGATCCCCGACAATGCAGAGTTCCCAAATAGGGTATTTTTAAATGGATTTTTTAAACAAGACAGTCCCTTTTAAGCTCTGTCCTATTTAAAGGGGTATTCCGGGCAAAAACATTTTATTCCCTATCCAAAAGGATAGGGGATAAGAGGTCTGATCGCGCGGGGGGCCCGCCTCTGGGACCCCCCGCGATCTCCCTGCAGCACCTGCATAGAATGCGGGTGCTGCAGGGATATCACGGGGGGTCCCAGTGGCGGGCCCCCTGCGATCAGACATCTTATCCCCTTTCCTTTGGATAGGGGATAAAATGTTTTTGCTTGGAATACCCCTTTAACACCTTTTTGAGTTACATTCTGGATTTAGAACAATTGTATGTATATGTCAAATGTTTTAAGCTGTAGTTTACTCAATGGATGTGTTTACTCAGACAGCACAGATTTAGTCTCTTATATTTAGCGCAGGGGCATGTGACCTAAATTCCATCGCCTGGCCCAGATCAAAACTTTGTAGTTTCCACAGTTAAGGACAACAAAGAAGCCAAGAACAACATTTATATTCTCCTCGACTGAATCATCTGTCTGTAATTACGAAAACTAACACACTCTACACAGTCCCTGCCTGAGGGATAAGCAGCAGGACCATTAGTATGGGCCAACCCTGAGGTGGACAAGGACCGTGCATTTGCTCTATATTGCTGGTCATCAGGGTCTTGGCAGCTGGAACCCACCAGTCAATCATTGGAGTGCCCCTTATGGAAAAGCTGTCAATTTAGGAGTCCCAGAATCTCTCTTCATAGGTTTTATCCAACACAGTGTTTATAACTATAGCATTTGAACCTTCCAATATCACAGGAACGTAACAGGTTTAATTCCCCTTTATAATGTATGATAAAGTTCCCATTGCGATAAACCGTAACAAAAACATTTTGTGCCCATGTGGATACCATGCTCAGCACTCTTGCCCATTGCAAATAGGACCAAAACCAATCAATCAGTTCTTGAAGATAGTGGGTGTCTCCATTCTGGACTGATCCATGTTTTAGGACCTACAGATATATTCCAGATACACAGAGGAAGCAAAAGGGCAGCAGAGGTAAAAATTCTCGCATATTCCATAATCCAACATCAGCCTACTCAACCACGTGACAGGTTATCGAACTGCAACTGTCCAACTCAATGGGATGGTTTTTGTCTTCTTTACCCCCTCATAAATATATTTTTTTGGTTACCTTTTTGTGTCTCCCTATTTCTCCTTTCATAAATTGATTAAGAAGTGATAAAGAGGTTGTCCCATCTAAATGGAAGCTTTAATCTCAAGAGGAAGTTGCATTTGGCTAGATATAGCATTACAGGGAAGACTATCATGTTAACCCCTTAAGGACTCAGCCCATTTTGGCCTTAAGGACTCAGACAATTTAATTTTTACGTTTTCATTTTTTCCTCCTCGCCTTCTAAAAATCATAACTCTTTTATATTTTCATCCACAGACTAGTATGAGGGCTTGTTTTTTGCGCGACCAGTTGTCCTTTGTAATGACATAACTCATTATATCATAAAATGTATGGCGCAACCAAAAAACACTATTTTTGTGGGGAAATTAAAACGAAAAACGCAATTTTGCTAATTTTGGAAGGTTTTGTTTTCACGCCGTACAATTTATGGTAAAAGTGACATGTGTTCTTTATTCTGAGGGTCAATACGATTAAAATGATACCCATTATTATATACTTTTATATTATTGTTGCGCTTAAAAAAAATCACAAACTTTTTAACCAAATTAGTGCGTTTATAATCCCTTTATTTTGATGACCTCTAACTTTTTTATTTTTTCGTATAAGTGGCGGTATGGGGGCTCATTTTTTGCGCCATGATCTTTACTTTTTTTTTGATACCACATTTGCATATAAAAAACTTTTAATACATTTTTTATAATTTTTTTTAATAAAATGTATTAAAAAAAGTAGGAATTTTGGACTTTTTTAAATTTTTTTTCGTTCACGCCGTTCACCATACGGGATCATTAACATTTTATTTTAATAGTTCGGACATTTACGCACGCGGCGATACCAAATATGTCTATAAAAAATGTTTTTTACGCTTTTTGGGGGTAAAATAGGAAAAAACGGACGTTTAACTTTTTTATTGGGGGAGGGGATTTTTCACTTTTTTTTTACTTTTACTTTTACATTTTTTTACATTTTTTTTTACACTTGAATAGTCCCCATAGGGGACTATTCATAGCAATACCATGATTGCTAATACTGATCTGTTCTATGTATAGGACATAGAACAGATCAGTATTATCGGTCATCTCCTGAACAGATCAGTATTATCGGTCATCTCCTGCTCTGGTCTGCTCGATCACAGACCAGAGCAGGAGACGCCGGGAGCCGCACGGAGGAAGGTGAGGGGACCTCCGTGCGGCGTTATGAATGATCGGATCCCCGCAGCAGCGCTGCGGGCGATCCGATCGTTCATTTAAATCGCGAACCGCCGCAGATGCCGGGATCTGTATTAATCCCGGCACCTGAGGGGTTAATGGCGGACGCCCGCGAGATCGCGGGCGTCGGCCATTGCCGGCGGGTCCCTGGCTGCGATCAGCAGCCGGGATCAGCCGCGCATGACACGGGCATCGCTCCGATGCCCGCGGTTATGCTTAGGACGTAAATGTACGTCCTGGTGCGTTAAGTACCACCTCACCAGGACGTACATTTACGTCCTGCGTCCTTAAGGGGTTAAAGGGTTACTCCGGTGAAAACCTTTTTTTCTTTTAAATCAACTGGTGGCAGAAAGATAAAGATATTTGTAAATTACTTCTATTAAAAAATCTTAATCCTTCCTGTGCTTATTAGCTGCTGAATACTACAGAGGAAATTATTTTCTTTTTGGAATGCTCTCTGATGACATCCCGAGCACAGTTCTCTCTGCTGATGTTATTATAATAATAATAATAATGCTTTATTTATTGTTGTCCTTAGTGGGATTTGAACCCAAGTCCCCAGCACTGCAAGGCAGCAGTGCTAACCAATGAGCCACCATGCTGCCCTTAGCATACATCTGCTATGCATCGTTGCTAAAATGGACAGAGATGTCAGCAGAGAGCACTGTGCTCGTGATGTCATCAGTGTTCCAAAAATAAAGGAATTTCCTCGATAGCATTCAGCAGCTAATAAGTACTGGAAATATTAAGATTTTTTAATAGAAGTAATTTACAAATATGTTTAACTTTCTGCCACCAGTTGATTTAAAAGAAAAAAGGTTTTCACCGGAGCACCCCTTTAAGCATGTTGTAGCAAGATCCACCAGAGCAGATTCTCATAGAGCGACTCTCTTTTTGAGTGGAGGACCTCTTTTAGGACATCCATGTGGACAAAAATATGAAACCTTGTCTGCTTTATCTCTGAGGAGGCATCCTCCTGTAAAAGTACTGTTTCCAAACTGTATTGTCTGCAATGGAGACCAAGAAAGGCTAAACTGGTCTAATTCCTAATTATTTCTTATGCTTGGCAGATTTACTAAACAAGAAAAACAATTCTTGTTAATAAAGAGCTTGTCACATAAAAAAAAAAAAAAAAAAAAAAATAACTTTTTTTTAAAAGCAGCTGTCTGGGCAATCATTCTATTGCCCTAGGTCCTGGTCCCAGCACCCCCAGCAAACAGCTGATTTTGCTGCAGAGAATCCTGACCAGCTAGACATTTATTCTGCAGTGACCACTGCAGGGGAAATGTGGAATTACACAGTGACTATTCAGATGAATGAACACATGTAATACAAGGACAGCTTGAGTCCTCCGGAATGGAAGCAGCTCAGACCCATAGAGGAAGTCCTGAGCCACAGACTAGAATGCTGCGCCAGACTGTTTTTTTTAATCCTGCAGTGCTACCCTCCACTCCCGTTGGATTTCTGACCATTACCGCCTGCTCCCAGAAGGTGTGTGTTCCACTTCTGTCCACTCCTGCAACATCTGTGTCCAATCCGCCTGCTCCCACAAACACTGTCACAGCTTTAAGAAATGTCATTACCACCTTATGTCATTTCATGAACCCCTTGTGCCATTTCATCACCCTCTTGTGCCATTTCAGAGGATTGCTGGACTGTGGGTGATTTTGTGAGACCCGCTGTATTTTTTGTGACCGCCGCTCCCACCTGCAACAAGCCTATCACCACCCACGCCCGCAAGTTTTTTGTTGATTCCCATGGGACCCATAGGATCCCAGGGCTCTACGACAGAACCCAGATCATGTCCAAATGCCCTAGTGGGGGACATTTGGACTGAGGTTGTCATTTTGAGACAACCCATTTAGTGTCCCAAAATGTAATAAAAATGTAACATAATTTTTCCCATGTTAACACTACACGTATAAGAATGGGTCTGGCCTCGTAAAAACTTTCCAGTAAGTAAAAAGACATTAGTATGGCTAAAATTAGTATTATTGCAGAATAGATCCAATAAGTTCAGGCCACATAGTGCTAGTTAATGGGAAAAAGAGCTGCGGAGAGATAAATGTGACCGGCTTTCCACATCCATTTAAAGGTCATTTATTTCACTAGAACAACATCAGTTATTTTGCCATTGTTGCGTGCTTCATTTCTCAAAACGGTGCCCTGTTAATTGGCTATGAAATGACAAACTCTGCTAGGACATTTTGTGGAATCAGTAGGAGTGAAACAAGGAAAGTTTCTATGGTGTTTCGCAGGGTCATTAATGTATGACTGCCTTTGTTTCCCTAGACACAAGTTCCAGTAAAGCAGAACATTCATTCAAAACCCACACAGTACAAACATTTCTAAACCCACTTCTGTATAAAATCTATGAAGCCATTTACAGGTAGATGCGTCAGCTCAAGTAGGGGAAACTTACCTGTGCGTACAATATAATGATGACAATATGGGGGTCAACGCCAGGGTCAAAAGTATGCCATTCAACCAGTTCTTCAGACTGGTATATGGAGGGTCAACTACTATGTAAACACCTATAGGTCATTCCTAGGTGGGATCCAAAAGAACCCTTGGTTTCCCATATACTAAAATCCCATAAGCTTTATTGAGAGTACACACACATACTCTAAGTCTCCCCTGTAATAATAGAACTGATAAGCAACTATCTCAGTCGTCATCTGACCACTCCAGATCAATATGTCTCACTTTTTTCACTCAGTCCCCCCTCAACATGTTTAAAGGGATACTCCGGTGAAAACCTTTTTTCTTTTAAATCAACTGGTGGCAGAAAATTAAACATATTTGTAAATAGCTTCTATTAAAAAATCTTAATCCTTCCAGTACTTATTAGCTGCTGAATGCTACAGAGGAAATTCCTTTCTTTTTGGAACACTGATGACATCATGAGCACAGTGCTCTCTGCTGACATCTCTGTCCATTTTAGCAACCATGCATAGCAGATGCATAGCAGATGTATGCTAAGGGCAGCATGGTGGCTCAGTGGTTAGCACTGCTGCCTTGCAGTGCTGGGGACTTGGGTTCAAATCCCACTAAGGACAACAATAAATAAAGCGTTATTATTATTATAATAACGTCAGCAGAGAGAACTGTGCTCGTGATGTCATCAGAGAGCATTCCAAAAAGAAAAGAATTTCCTCTGTAGTATTCAGCAGCTAATAAGTACAGGAAGGATTAAGATTTTTTAATGGAAGTAATTTACAAATATGTTTAACTTTCTGCCACCAGTTAATTTAAAAGAAAAAGGTTTTCACAGGAGTACCCCTTTAATAACAAACCACTGAGTTTGTCATGAGGCAATGGGCACATAAGCCATTTGTTTGCGTTTCCACACAGTGCCAACATTTCTAAACCCACTTCTGTAAAAAATCTATGAAGCCATTTACAGGTAGCGGTGTCAGCTCAAGTAGGGGAAACTTTTTGATCGCTTTTTATTAATGTTTCATGATATAAAAAGTGACCAAAAATACACTATGTTGGATTTTTGAATTTTTTTGCGCGTACACCATTGACCACGCGGTTTAATTAACGATATATTTTTACAGTTCGGACATTTCCACACGCGGCGATACCACATGTTTCTTTTTATTTGCACAGGTATTTTTTTTTTTATGGGAAAAGGGGGTGATTCAGACTTTTATTAGGGAAGGGGTTAAATGACCTTTGTTAACTTTCTTTTCCTCTTTTTTTTTTGCAGTGTTATAGTTCCCATAGGGGGCTATAACACTGCACACACTGATCTTTTACTCTGATCCCTGCAAAGCCATAGCTTTGCATGGATCAGCGAGATAGGGGCTTGATTGCTCAAGCCTGTAGCTCAGGCTTGGAGCAATCAAAAGCCGATCGAACGGGATGGAGCAAGGTAAGAGGACCTCCACTCGCGTCCTAGCTGATCGAGACATCGCGATTTTATCGCGATGTCCCGATCAGCCCAACTGAGCTGCCGGGAAGCGTTTACTTTCACTTTCAGACGCAGCGGTCAACTTTGATTGCCGCGTCTGAAGGGTTAATAGCGCGCGACAACGATCGGTGCCGCACGCTATTAGCCAGGACCAACCCGGTGTGATGCGGTGTGACCCTGTTTTAAACACTAGGACCAGGCGTAGGGCGTACAGGTACACCCTACGTCCTTAACAGGTTAATACCCAGGACTGTATCTGTAACAAGGGGGCATCCTCTACGTCTAGAGGAAAGAAGGTTTCTACACCAGAACTGAGCAGTGTTCTTTACTGTAAGAGCATTGAGACTATTGAACTCTCTGCCAAAGGAAGCGGTCATGGTGAACTTAATAAAAGAGATCAAAAGGGGCCTGGATGAACTTCTATAGTGTAATAACATTACAGGTTATGGATATTAGATATATAGGGAGAGATAGTTCATTCAGGGATTTTTCCTGATGCATATTTGGAGTCAGGAAGGAATATTTCCCCCCCTAGTATGGGACAATTGGCATCAGCCTCATAAGGATTTTTGCCTTCCCCTGGATCAACACAATACAGATACAGTGATCCATCAACATACGATGGTAATCCATTCCAAATGAACCATCATTTGTTGAAACCATTGTATGTTGAGGGATCCGTACAATGTAAAGAATAGGAAGTTGTACTCACCTGTCTCCGCGGCTCCGGACCAGTCAACTCTCATCACCGCTGCCCTGGATGTCGCGCTCCATCGCTGTCGCCGCGTTCCCGTGGTGTCCCCGCCACTCCAGAACATCTCTGCTGCCCGGGTACGTCGCTCTCACGTTGTCGTCATCACGTCACTACGCATGTCGCTCCTATTGGATGACGGGACAGCGTGCGCAGCGATGTGATGGCGACGATGGAGAGCGCCGGCGATGGAGGGGATCCCGAAGATGACACTCCGGAGCCCCGAGGACAGGTAGGAGAACATCACCGGAGCACACGGGGCAACGTAAACTGCTATCCGGTGGCAGCTGAAGCAGTCAGCGCTGCCGGATAGCCGTTTATGCGATGGCCCAGGCATACAAAAGCATCGTATGTTGATGCTGCCTTCAACATGTGATGGACTCTGAGAGGCCATCGCATGTTGAAATTATCATATGTCGGGGCCATCGTAGGTCGGGGGGGGGTCACTGTATAGGTTAAACTTGATGGATTTTTGTCTTTTTTTTCCCAACCCTATGAACTATGTTACTATGATCCTATAAAAATGGTATGCCAAATATAACTGAGTACTTGCAGTAGACCCATAAGTTTTATTGGCTGAACATAGCCTACTTGTGACTTCTTTAACCCCTTAAGGACTCAGGGTTTTTCCGTTTTTGCACTTTCGTTTTTTCCTCCTTACTTTTTAAAAATCATAACCCTTTCAATTTTCCACCTAAAAATCCATATTATTGGTTATTTTTTGCGTGGTCAATTCTACTTTGTAGTGACATTAGTCATTTTACCCAAAAATGCACGACGAAACGGAAATAAAAATCATTGTGCGACAAAATTGAAAAGAAAAACGCCATTTTGTAACTTTTGGGGGCTTCCGTTTCTACGCAGTGCATATTTGGGTAAAAATTACACCTTATCATTATTCTGTAGGTCCATATGGTTAAAATGATTCCCTACTTATATAGGTTTGATTTTGTCGCACTTCTGGAAAAAATCATAACTACATAACCTCCCGGTGTCCGATCAGCTGTTCGGGATGCCGCGATTTCACCGCGGCGGTCCCGAACAGCCCGACTGAGCAGCCAGATCACTTTCAGTTTCACTTTAGAAGCGGCGGTCAGCTTTGACCGCCGCTTCTAAAGGGTTAATACCGCACATCCCCGCGATCGGCGATGTGTGGTATTAGCCGCGGGTCCCGGCCGTTGATGAGCGCCGGGACCGACGCGATATGATGCAGGATCGTGGCGCGATCCCGCTTCATATCGCGGGAGCCGGCGCAGGACGTAAATATTTCAGGCTATATAACTCATTCCTCATATTGATTACTTTACTCCCTTTAAACACTTATTTCCCCATTGGATTAACCTTTGGCTGAATTAAGAAATTGTGTCTGAAAACACATTTAAAATCAATTATTTCATCCAATCCAGGTCAGTTCAGCTGGGAAACAAGTGGGGAAAGCGAGAGCAGAGGTGCTGACAGGTCCAGGTGAATCTGGGAAAAATATAATATAATTAAAATATAATATAATATAAAATATAATATAATATAAAATATATAATATATAATATAAAATATAAAATATAAAATATAAAATATAAAATATAAAATATAAAATATAAAATATAAAATATAAAATATAAAATATAATATATAAAATATAATATATAAAATATAATATATATATATATATATATATATATATATATATATATATATATATATATATATATCCTATTACACATATTCCTGTAATGATTGCTGATATGAAACCAACACTTATTGAATGACCGGGAAAGCAAACCATTTATTTTCCCATAAGAACATCTTTTTCCATTACCCACACAAAGAGTTGACCAAACACACATATATAAAAAAGCAATGTAAAGTAAACCTGTCACATAAAAAACACAATCCAACCTGCAGGCATCGTATTGTAGAGCAGGAGGAGCTAAGCTGACTGATATTCATATTCAGCAGAATTCGTAAATTATTCAGTAAACGAGTACTTAATCTGGTTTTATGAGTCCAATGGGCGGTCCTACACAGTGATTGACAGCTATGTTTGTACACACATACATGTTGTCAGTCACTGATTAGGACCGCCCACTGGACTAACAAACCTAGAAAGAGCAGGAGGTTTAAATACATACACTTGTAGAGACATAAATGTTTCCCCAAAAATATGTACAGTGGTCCCTCAACATAGGATGGTAATCCTTTCCAAACGGACCATCGTATGTTGAGGGATCCGTGCAATGTAAAGTATAGGACAGTGGTCTACAACCTGCAGACCTCCAGATGTTGCAAAACTACAACACCCAGCATGCCCGGACAGCCGCTGGCTGTCCGGTCATGCTGGGAGTTGTAGTTTTGCAACATCTGGAGGTCCGCAGGTTGAAGACCTCTGGCAGAGGAAGTTGTACTCACCTGTCCCCGCCGCTCCGGACTGTCGCCGCTGCCCTGGATGTCGCCTTGCATCGCTGTCGCGGCGTCCCCAGCTGAAGCAGTCTGTGCTGCCGGATAGCCGTTTATGCAATGGCCCCGACATACAAAAGCATCGTATGTTGATGCTGCCTTCAACATGCGATGGCCTCTGAGAGGCCATCGCATGTTGAAATGATCGTATGTCGGGGCCATCATAGGTCGGGGGGGGGGGGGGGGTCACTGTATATTAATCTACTCAACATTTTCTGCTCTATAACATGCTCCTCATGTATTGGACTGACTTTCCAACCTCATGGATTCCCTTTAATGCACCTTTAATGGTGCAGGGGTGTTATAGGGGTGATAAGAGGTGCAGGGGGGGTGTAATGGGGGTGATAAGAGGTGCAGGGGTGTTATGGGGAATGTTATGGGGGGTGTTATGGGGGTGATGAAAGGCTCAGGGGGGAATGCAGGAAAATTTATACATTTAAAAATGTCATCTTCTGACCCATATAACTTTTTATTTTTCCACGTACAGGGTGGTGTGAGGACTCATTTTTTGCGTCGTGATCTGAAGTTTTTATCGGTATGATTTTTGTTTTGATCGGACTTTTTGATCACTTTTTATTCATTTTTTTAATGGTATAAAAAGTGACCAAAATACGCTTTTTTGGACTTTGGAATTTTTTTGCGCGTACGCCATTGACCATGCGGTTTAATTAATGATATATTTTTATAGTTCGGACATTTACGCACGCGGCGATACCACATATGTTTATTTTTTTATTTTTTTACACTGTTATTTTTTTTATGGGAAAAGGGGGGTGATTCAAACTTTTATTAGGGAAGGGGTTAAATGACCTTTAACACTTTTTTTTTACTTTTTTTTTTTGCAGTGTTATAGGTCCCATAGGGACCTATAACACTGCACACACTGATCTCCTATGCTGATCACTGGCGTGTATTAACACGCCTGTGATCAGCATTATCGGCGCTTGACTGCTCCTGCCTTGATCTCAGGCACTGAGCAGTCATTCGTCGATCGGACACCGAGGAGGCAGGTAAGGGCCCTCCCGGTGTCCGATCAGCTGTTCGGGATGCCGCGATTTCACCGCGGCGGTCCCGAACAGCCCGACTGAGCAGCCAGATCACTTTCAGTTTCACTTTAGAAGCGGCGGTCAGCTTTGACCGCCGCTTCTAAAGGGTTAATACCGCACATCCCCGCGATCGGCGATGTGTGGTATTAGCCGCGGGTCCCGGCCGTTGATGAGCGCCGGGACCGACGCGATATGATGCAGGATCGTGGCGCGATCCCGCTTCATATCGCGGGAGCCGGCGCAGGACGTAAATATACGTCCTGCGTCGTTAAGGGGTTTAAAGGGGTACTCCGCTGCCCAATTTTTGGAACAAACTGTTCCGAACGTGGAGCCGGCCGCTCGTGACATCATAGCCACCCCCCTCATGATATCACGCGTCCCCCCCCCCCCCCCCCCCCCAAATGCAAGTCCATGTGAGGGGAAATGACAGC
The DNA here is from genome assembly GCF_029499605.1 of Hyla sarda. NCBI lineage: Eukaryota > Metazoa > Chordata > Amphibia > Anura > Hylidae > Hyla > Hyla sarda. The sequence goes on from NC_079191.1 coordinate 398,499,877, forward strand.
CGACTTGCATTGAGGGGGTGGGGTGTGACATGAGGGAGCGTGGCTATGACGTCACAAGCTCCCGGCGCCGGCTCCAGCGTTCAGAACAGTTTGTTCCAAACACCGAGCAGCGAACTATCCCTTTTATCACATTTCCAGAACATATGCTTTTTTTGTGGGACTCAAAAGTCCACCTTACAATGCTTTTGAGTCCCAAAAACAAAAAGTATATGGGAAATTAGACAGTAGTAGACAGTGCTTGATCCAATAAACTCAGTAGTCCCACAGTAAGTATACAACGGTACACATATAACATCATTTTTTGACAGTATGTAGACTTATATCACCAACATACCGCTGAAACTCAGTTTGAACCTTAAAACAATCCTAAGCAATTCCTGCCTGAATACATAAAGCCAACTGCAAAGTTTGAAAGAGAAAGAATTCTGGTCCATGGCTGTATGAATTGTATTCATCTCTTTAGTTCTGAAGAAGAAAAGTCATAATGCTACAGTATAAAATTACATTCTGAAGAATTGTGTGCGGCCAACTTTCCGCCAAATATGGTGGAAAGGCTCTTTTCAGTGTTAACATTTCAACTCCCCATGCAGAGGTTTGGCTTGCCAAGCAGAGCTCTGACCTCCACACCATCAAAAAATGGATGAGAATCAATTGTCTTGTTCTAAACTCTAGTGAAAAGCTTTTCCCAGGAAAGTGGAATTAAGTGGAATTTAGTATAAAAAAAAAAAAAAAAAAGAAGAGGAAATAATTCCATATTAATGCTCGTGTTTGTATAATAAGGCAAGGATCTACGGATGTGACATTTAGCCTCGACCATATAAAAAAGTGCAGCAGACAACAACTGCTAGTTTATTTTTGGAAAGTTTAGTCTTATGCACTAAATTTTTCGTTGCCTTATAGGAGCTTATCTTAAAGGGGTACTCCACTGCTAGACATCTTATGCTCTATCCAAAGGATAAGGGATAAAATGTCTGATGGTGGGATCCCGCTGCTCGGGCCCCCATGATCTCCTGCAGCACCCGGCATTCTAAACCAAACGCCAGGTTCCTGCGGCAGTGGTCGTAATGCCGCGAGCACGCCCCCTCAATTCATGTCTATGGGAGGGGGCGTGTCTGTTGACACGCCCCCTCCCATAGACATGAATTGAGGGGGCATGGCCATGACATCAGAGCAATCAGAGCTGGAGGCCGTTGTCATGAACAAAATGTTCAGAGCACCGGAGTACCCCTTTAACTGTTAGGGTGCATTCACACTACGAAATAGCCGCCCAAGATATTTCTGGAAATATCCACCCAAGAAATTAGACTTCATTTTTCTATTTGTTTTTCATAGTCGAAAATAGGAACGGACCTCAGCATGTGAAGGGAAATGTTTGATTGCTTTTAACAAATAAAAGAGTAGGTCCGACTTTGGCATCATAACAAACATACTCAGCATGACCCTGGAAGAAGCCCCTTTGTGGTAAAACATCAGGTAGATCACCCCTACTGTAGCACTCACCACTGCCTATGGCCTCCTAATACATTTGGAGCCTTGTGTTTGTATTCATTGTTCTAGCTCGGTTATTTTCGTACATGCCTTATCGCTAATGTTTATTTACTCCCTACCAATCTTTTCCAAGTGCCTTCATTCTACTTTATACCATTGGTTGCTTTATTTATTTTCCAGCACCAATTGTTTTTTGTCATGTTCTAGAGGTACTGTTCGTATACAATTGTGCTCGCAGGAGGTTGTCTGCTTTTTCTGTTGCAGCTGTGGCTGCTTTTTGGAACTTTGACAATTCATTTTACCGTTTGGATGTCTTTAATAAAGTTTGGTGTTTTTTATTCATATACGTTTTCTCTAGTTTGCGTTTAAATATGTCCATGGATATAGGATGTATTATATTAGGGGGTCTCTCTGAGTCAGTGATTATTATAGGAAAGAGTAGATCTAACTTTTAGATAAAATCAGCTTAAAGCGGTACTCCGCCCCTAGACATCTTATCCCTTATCCAAGGATAGGGGATAAGATGTCTGATCGCAGGGGTCCTGGCGCTGGGGACCCCCGCAAGCTCCTCAGCAGCCCCTAGTCATCTGCAGCACTGAGCTGAACTTTGCTCCATGCCTGATGACTCATGATACAGGGGCCAGCGGTTCGTGACATCACGGCCCCGCCCCTTCATGACGTCACGCCCTGTCCCCTTAATGCAAGTCTATGGGAGGGGGCGTGGTGGTGACTTGACGTCATGAGGGGGCAGGGCCGACTGCCCCTGTTTCGTAAATCATCAGGCATGGAGCAAACTTCGTCTCCATGCTGCAGATGACTAGGGGGGCTGCAGGAGAGATGGGGACCCCACGCGAGCAGACATCTTATCCCTTATACTTTGATAGGGGATACGATGTCTAGGGGCAGAGTACCCCTTTAAGCTGACCTACTATACAGATTCAATATAAGGCTTTACACCGAAAAACGACTAACCCCAATTTAAGTCAATAGGGTCCATTTTGTGTTGTTGGTGAACATTGTGCGACAGATCCAGAACTCTGTAATTTTCAGCTTTGTTTCTATGACAGAACAAAAAAACTGAAAAGAAAACAGATTAATTATATATCCTTTAGAGCCAGAACATACTGTGAGACAGTGACAGGAATGGTCAACAGGTATCACTATATTTACTCTAGGCACCTATTGTATGCAGATACCTCATTTTAGGAGGAGAACATCTCATCCAGGGAAAAGCTTGATGAGATATGGGAAATCCATGAAATAGTTAAATAACTGGCAAGCCATAAGAACTTTTTAAGTCCCGTTATTGGACCTGGATTTTTATGGAATGAAAGGCAGGCTTGGTAGTGGGGTCTTGCATCCCCTACGTTGGCCACTCCAAGTTTTTAGACTAGCGCAGATCATCACAGGTGCTTTAGACACTGATCCTTAAAACTAGGTAAGAATCTATCTACAAGTGAGGCTGTGGGGGACTTGACCAGAAGTCCTGAGGTGCTGACCTCTCCAGGAACAATTGCCATTTGTGTGAGGTAACATATTGACCGTTATGTACACTAGATTTATGGGAATAGAAAGTTGATCCAGGGATTCATTCTAATTGCCATATTTAGAGTAAGGAAGGAAATTTTCCCTCTCATTTGGGGCAATTGGCATGTGCTTCATAAGAGGTGTTTGTCTCCATCTGGATCAACAAAGTAAGGATATAGATTGAACTTGATGGACTTTTTTCAACTCTATGAACTTTGTGAAGATTTGTTTTATAGGGCGGCTGGTAGTAAGCCACATGAATATTGAGAACACGTTAACATGTTTAGTTAGTGCCAATGTGAATACAGCTGTATTTTGAGTATGAAAATAAAGAGCAGAAAAAGTCCCACATTTATACTTTGTCACTTTCTCAGACTGCTGTTTATTGCCGTATGCCTATTTCTACCGAGCTAAACTCCCATTATGTTAAAGTGTTTCTTACGTTCATAATATTTCAGGCCATATAACTCATTCCTCATATTGATTACTTTACTCCCTTTAAACACTTATTTCCCCATTGGATTAACCTTTGGCTGAATTAAGAAATTGTGTCTGAAAACACATTTAAAATCAATTATTTCATCCAATCCAGGTCAGTTCAGCTGGGAAACAAGTGGGGAAAGCGAGAGCAGAGGTGCTGACAGGTCCAGGTGAATCTGGGAAAAATATAATATAATTAAAATATAATATAATATAATATAATATAAAATATAATATAAAATATAATATAAAATATAATATAAAATATAATATAAAATATAATATAATATAATATAAAATATAATATAAAATATAATATAATATAAAATATAATATAATATAATATAAAATATAATATAAAATATAATATAATATAAAATATAATATAAAATATAATATAAAATATAATATAAAATATAATATAAAATATATAATATATAATATATAATATATAATATATAATATAATATATAATATATAATATAATATATATAATATAATATATAATATAATATAATATAATATATAATATAATATAATATAATATATAATATAATATAATATATAATATAATATATAATATAATATAATATAATATAATATATATATATACATATATATATATATATATATATATATATATATATATATATATATATATATATATATATATATCCTATTACACATATTCCTGTAATGATTGCTGATATGAAACCAACACATTGAATGACCGGGAAAGCAAACCATTTATTTTCCCATAAGAACATCTTTTTCCATTACCCACACAAAGAGTTGACCAAACACACATATATAAAAAAGCAATGTAAAGTAAACCTGTCACATAAAAAACACAATCCAACCTGCAGGCATCGTATTGTAGAGCAGGAGGAGCTAAGCTGACTGATATTCATATTCAGCAGAATTCGTAAATTATTCAGTAAACGAGTACTTAATCTGGTTTTATGAGTCCAATGGGCGGTCCTACACAGTGATTGACAGCTATGTTTGTACACACATACATGTTGTCAGTCACTGATTAGGACCGCCCACTGGACTAACAAACCTAGAAAGAGCAGGAGGTTTAAATACATACACTTGTAGAGACATAAATGTTTCCCCAAAAATATGTACAGTGGTCCCTCAACATAGGATGGTAATCCTTTCCAAACGGACCATCGTATGTTGAGGGATCCGTGCAATGTAAAGTATAGGACAGTGGTCTACAACCTGCAGACCTCCAGATGTTGCAAAACTACAACACCCAGCATGCCCGGACAGCCGCTGGCTGTCCGGTCATGCTGGGAGTTGTAGTTTTGCAACATCTGGAGGTCCGCAGGTTGAAGACCTCTGGCAGAGGAAGTTGTACTCACCTGTCCCCGCCGCTCCGGACTGTCGCCGCTGCCCTGGATGTCGCCTTGCATCGCTGTCGCGGCGTCCCCAGCTGAAGCAGTCTGTGCTGCCGGATAGCCGTTTATGCAATGGCCCCGACATACAAAAGCATCGTATGTTGATGCTGCCTTCAACATGCGATGGCCTCTGAGAGGCCATCGCATGTTGAAATGATCGTATGTCGGGGCCATCATAGGTCGGGGGGGGGGGGTCACTGTATATTAATCTACTCAACATTTTCTGCTCTATAACATGCTCCTCATGTATTGGACTGACTTTCCAACCTCATGGATTCCCTTTAATGCACCTTTAATGGTGCAGGGGTGTTATAGGGGTGATAAGAGGTGCAGGGGGGGTGTAATGGGGGTGATAAGAGGTGCAGGGGTGTTATGGGGAATGTTATGGGGGGTGTTATGGGGGTGATGAAAGGCTCAGGGGGGAGTGTTATGGGGGTCATGAGAGGTGCAGGGAGGGGTGTTATGGGGTGATGAGAGGTGCCCCCCCCCCCCCCTGGTTATAGTAGTATTTTATTCAGGGTACAGTGTATGGCAGTATAATATTTAGTGGGTACAGTGAATAGCAGTATTATATTCAGGGTACAGTGTATGGCAGTATTATATTCAGGGTACAGTGAGTTACAGTTGTCACGATTCGGCTGGCAGGAGGTGGATCCTCTGTGCCAGAGAGGGATTGGCGTGGACCGTGCTGGTGGACCGGTTCTAAGTTGCTACTGGTATTCACCAGAGCCCGCCGCAAAGCGGGATGGTCTTGCAGCGGCGGTAGCAACCAGGTCGTATCCACCAGCAACGGCTCAACCTCTCTGACTGCTGAAGATAGGCGCGGTACAAGGGAGTAGACAAGAGCAAGGTCGGACGTAGCAGAAGGTCGGGGCAAGCAGCAAGGATCGTAGTCAGGGGCAACGGCAGGAGGTCTGGAACACAGGCTAGGAACACACAAGGAAACGCTTTCACTGGCACAATGGCAACAAGATCCGGCGAGGGAGTGCAGGGGAAGTGAGGTATAAATAGGGAGTGCACAGGTGAACACACTAATTAAGCCAACTGCGCCAATCAGTGGCGCAGTGGCCCTTTAAATGGCAGAGACCCGGCGCGCGCGCGCCCTAAGGAGCGGGGCCGCGCGCGCCGGGACAAGACCGACGGAGAGCGAGTCAGGTACGGGAGCCGGGGTGCGCATCGCGAGCGGGCGCCTCACGCATCGCGAATCGCATCCCGGCTGGGAGAGGTATCGCAGCGCACCCGGTCAGCAGGTCTGACCGGGGCACTGCAATTGCGAGGATGTTGCGAGCGCTCCGGGGAGGAGCGGGGACCCGGAGCGCTCGGCGTAACAACAGTATTATATTCAGGGTACAGTGTGTGGCAGTATTATATTCAGGGTACAGTGTGTGGCAGTATTATATTCAGGGTACAGTGTGTGGCAGGATTATATTTAGTGGGTACAGTGTGTAGCAGTATTATATTCAGGGTACAGTGTATAGCAGTAATGTGTTCAGGGTACAGTGTGGGGCAGGATTATATTTAGGGTACAGTGTGGGGCAGGATTATATTTAGGGTACAGTGTGGGGCAGTATTATATTCAGGGTACAGTGTGGGGCAGTATTATATTCAGGGTACAGTGTGGAGCAGTATTATATTGAGTTGGTACAGTGTTTGGCAGTATTATATTCAGGGTACAGTGTGTGGCAGTATTATATTCAGGGTACAGTGTGTGGCAGTATTATATTCAGGGTACAGTGTGTGGCAGGATTATATTCAGGGTACAGTGTGTGGCAGGATTATATTTAGTGGGTACAGTGTGTAGCAGTGTTATATTCAGGGTACAGTGTATACCAGTATTATATTCAAGGTACAGTGTGGGGCAGTATTATATTCAGGGTACCGTGTGGGGCAGTATTATATTCAGGGTACAGTGTGGGGCAGTATTATATTCAGGGTACAGTGTGGGGCAGTATTATATTCAGGGTACAGTGTGGGGCAGTATTATATTTAGTGGGTACAGTGTGTAGCAGTGTTATATTCAGGGTACAGTGTATACCAGTATTATATTCAGGGTACAGTGTGGGGCAGTATTATATTCAGGGTACCGTGTGGGGCAGTATTATATTCAGGGTACAGTGTTTGGCAGTATTATATTCAGGGTACAGTGTGGGGCAGTATTATATTCAGGGTACAGTGTGTGGCAGTATTATATTCAGGGTACAGTGTGTGGCAGGATTATATTCAGGGTACAGTGTGTGGCAGGATTATATTTAGTGGGTACAGTGTGTAGCAGTGTTATATTCAGGGTACAGTGTATACCAGTATTATATTCAGGGTACATTGTGGCAGTATTAATTTTAGTTGGTACAGTGTGTGGCAGTATTATATTCAGGGTACAGTGTGGGCAGTATTATATTCAGGGTACAGTGTGGGCAGTATTATATTCAGGGTACAGTGTGGGGCAGTATTATATTCAGGGTACAGTGTGGGGCAGTATTATATTTAGTTGGTACAGTGTGTGGCAGTATTATATTCAGGGTACATTGTGGCAGTATTAATTTTAGTTGGTACAGTGTGTGGCAGTATTATATTCAGGGTACAGTGTATAGCAGTATTATGTTCAGGGTACAGTGTGTGGCAGGATTATATTTAGTGGGAACAGTGTATAGCAGTATTATATTCAGGGTACAGTGTGTGGCAGGATTATATTTAGTGGGTACAGTGTATGGCAGTATTATATTTAGTTGGTACAGTGTTTGGCAGTATTATATTCAGGGTACAGTGTATAGCAGTATTATATTCAGGGTTCAGTGTGGGGCAGTATTTTATTTAGGGTACACTTTCTGGCAGGGTTATAATGATTACTGTCTTCATGCAGAGGATGAGGCTCTACTGACAAAGTGAGGAGCCAATGATGTCTGGATGTCAGTCTCTGCAGAGAAGATGGAGCTGAAGGAAGACCTGGTCTCTGGACCCGATGAAGAAGAAAAGATAACAGAAGATATCACTCAAGTGAGAAGACGGCACTCAGGTCACTGATATCATTGTGTATTTTCCTGACTGTCCCATCAGAGCTGTAGTCACTTGAAAGTTCTGCAGTGATGATGGGTCAAACTGTGTCCAATCTGTGTCTCTCCAGCTGTTACAAAACTACAACTCCCATTGCCAGAGGCTCTCCAGACATGATGGAAGTTTTAGCTTTCAAACAGCTGGAGAACCACTTCGGTGATCGTGGGGGGTCTCAGCAGTCAGACCCCCGTCCAAAAAAATGGCCCTGGGGGGGGGGTGGACAGGGGAACACTGCTACACCTAATGTGGGGGAACACTGCTTGCCTAATGTGGGGGGGGGACACTGCCTGCCTACTAAGGGGGAACACTGCCTGCCTAATGTGGGGAACACTGCCAACCTAATGTGGGGAGAACTATGCTGCACCTAATGTGGGGGGAACTCTGCTGCACCTAATGTGCATCATATCGACGTTCGCTCACATTGCACTCCCAGAATTCAAGGGCCGGCATTACTATGTCCTGACGCCGGCCCTAGAGAGTGACATGCGTGAACATCAAAGGGGAGGGGGGGGGGCCTCCATGTCCACTTTGCTTGGGGCCCCCAAATTCCTTCAAACGGCCCTGTGTACGTGACACCAAAAGTTGTGGTAATGACTGGGCGTGTGGTGCAGGACAGATGTTATTACCCTAGGGTCAGATGGTATTAACCCCCTTGTGTTCGTGATACCAGGGCGTGGTTTAGCCACCCCCCCCCAACAACCTGCTTCCCCAATTCTGGACGACCCCTTACTCTACCACACAAAGATATCAGTGACTACAGTACTGATGGGACACAGTCAGAAGAATACACAGCGATTTAAGTGACTAACAAGCAGGGCCGGACTGAGACCAAAAATAGGCCCGCTCATTTTGAAATAAGCAGCCTATTTTTATGGTGGGGGTCTGACTGATGGGACCCCCACCAATCCCCTTGTTTCAAGTGGCTCTCCAGATGTCTGAAGAGCCTCAGGAATTATGGGAGTTGTAGTTTTGCAACAGCTGGAGAGCTACAGATTGGGATACAGAGTCACCCATCATAACTACAGATTTTACAAGTGACTACAACAGAGATGGGACAGTCAGGAGAACACACAATGATATCAGTGACCTGAGTGACGTCTTCTCTGTTGTCTTTTCTTTTTCATCTGGTCCAGATACCAGGACTTCTTCTCTACAGAGTCTGACGCCCGGACATCATTAGTTCCTCGCTTTGATAGCAGATACTTATCCTCTATATGAAGACAATAATCATTATTATTCTGCCCAATACTGTACCCCCTGAATATAATACTGCCCCACACTGTATCCCCTGAATATAATACTGCCAAATACTGTAGCCCCTGAAAATAACCCTGCCAACCACTGCACCCTCTTAAAGGACAACTGCAGTGGTAAACATTTATATATGCCTGTGCCTCAAAAACAAACAAAATGAACTCATACATACCTTCCTACGAGCCCCCGTTGGTCCGGCACAGGCCTCACGGTCCGGCAGTGCTAACGTCATTCCACTTCCTGGGGACAGGGACGCCGCAGAGCAGTCGGCGTATCACCGGCCGTAGCGATGTCCTGCCCCGGCCTGTGATAGGCTGAGCCAACTGTCATGTAAGGAGCTCTGGCCGGCTTCTTACATGACAGTGGCCTCAGCCTATCATGACCGGGGCGAGACATCGCTACGGCCGGTGATACGCCTACGGCTCTGCGGCGTCCCCAGGAAGTGGAATGACGTCAGCACTGCCGGACCAACGGGGGCTCGTAGGAAGGTATGTATGAGTTAATTTTGTTTGTTTTTGAGGCCCGAGCACAGGCATATATAAATGTTTACCACTGCAGTTGTACTTTAATATATTATCGCTACACACGTACCCCCGAATATAAAACTGCCAAATACTGGTCCCCCCTGAACTAAATACTGCCAACCACTGTACCACTGAATATAATACTGCCAACTATTGTACCCCTGAATACTACCAACTACAGTACCACTGAATATAATACTGCCAACTATTGTACCCCTGAATATAATACTGCCAACTACTGTACTCTTGAATACAGTTCCTAAAATGGACAGAGATGTCAGCAGAGAGCACTGTGCACATGATGTCAGCAGACAGCTCTGTGTTTCAAACGGAAAATAATTTCCACTGTAGTATTCAGCAGCTAATAAGTACAGGAAGGATTAAGATTTTTTAATAGAAGTAATTTACAAATCTCACAGTCTAAGGAAGAGAAAAGTCGCACTCACCCGTAAATGCAGGTACAAAAGAGTTTATTGCAAAATTCCCGCAGTGCACGAACAAACGTCCATGGCGGGGAGCAAGAGTCAGCCGACTCTTAGACGCGGGACATACCTGTGGGAGCTCCCACAGGTATGTCCCGCGTCTAAGAGTCGGCTGACTCTTGCTCCCCGCCATGGACGTTTGTTCGTGCACTGCGGGAATTTTGCAATAAACGCTTTTGTAGCTGCATTTACGGGTGAGTGCGACTTTTCTCTTTCTTCGACTGTGATATTTTATATACCACTTGGACTCTTGTTGAAGTCGGCACCCCCATATACAGCAGGTTAAATGACTGGAGTATTCAATCGCAAGTAGTCTGATCAGCACATTCACGTGCCTCTCCATTGGATTCTATTTTGCCCTCAGTGCAGTGCCTGGTTACAACTTCTTTCTATTGTCTACTACATAATTTACAAATCTGTTTAACTTTCTGGCACCAGTTGATTTAAAAAAAAAAGTTTTTCTCCGGAGTACCCCTTTAAGTCAAGTCCTGCAGCTACAAGTCAAGTGCAAAGTAAGCTAAGTCCTGTCAGTCATGTCAAGTCTTTTGTCTATCCAGCGTGGCCTACATTAAATTCTCCTGTCTACTACAATTCCCAGCAAACCTGCAATGTCCCTGTGTCACTGGTCACCTCCTTGGGCCCTGGCTGTACTGCATAGACTGTACCATCTGTCTACCATCAGTAAAGCTACCGTTGTCCGTAATTTGGAGTATTTGTCTTCATTGCCCCCGTGCCTAGCCCAGGATTTAGTTGTATACCTTGGGGTGGTTAAGGCTAAACCACGCACTGGCATCACGAACACAAGGGGTTAATACCATCTGCCCCTAGGGTAACAACATCTGTCCTGCACCACACACCCCGCCATTACCCCAACTTTTGTCGTCACGAACAGGATACGGGTGTGTGCCTTATGCCACAAGTCCTCCCCCCTAGTCTGAACTGTGTCCAATATTGTCTACAAGAAAATCGCATGCCGATGCGGATAAGGTTTGCGGCAGAAAGTGTACGGGACTTTGTCTATGAAAAAGTGTTTTACTCGTGGCACTTGTGAAATAGAGGAGGAGATGAAGAAAAGATTGTTACTTGTTATTGAAGAAAACCCTGAAGTCGTGAACATCATGTGCAAAATTCGCACTGAAGTAATGTCATGTCCCAAGATGTCTGCCACCATAGCTGAAAGGGTTAATCTGCCAAGCCAAGTAGTAGTTGCTAGTCCCAAGTCGATCTTGCAAAGTCCGCCCCTTGTTGCCGGGGGGGGGGGGGGGGAGGAGGCGGAAGAAGAGGACGCACCACTGAGTCACTTCCGATCCCGGGACCTGCTGATGACGAAGATCCGGCCAGCGGCCATTTTGCTGGAGACAGGTATAAGAAGCGGCGCGGAGGTCGACCTCTTCAGTCTTGTGGAAGTTCCTGGTGAGAGCAAGAAGATGGTGGATGCGCAGCAGACTACCCATGCAGAGAGTCCAAAAATGGGGCCAGAGACCTGGAGAGTTGCCACGGTGCACATGTTCCAGGAGTTAGCAGACCGTCTCCAGAAGATCTCCATCGGGGCCGAGGAGGCCTGCTATCAAGTCCCGCTGCCCGAGGACGACGGATAATGGCAACCCCAGCGGAAGGTATGCCAAAGTCTTCAAGAGAGCCATCACCCTACCACCGGACCTGGGGATCCTGGGCGGAGATGTACATAAAAAGGAGTCAGAAGTGAGTGCCGCATTTTCTACCCCTCCATCTACTCCCAGTCCAGAGCCAGTGCCCTAGGTCCCGCAGCCCCCAGCATGTCCCCAGTCACCACCACTATCCAAGTGGTTATTAGGCAATGAGCCAGCACTAGTCCAATTCATGAGGGACCATCTCCTACCCCTGCCAGGGAAATCCCATCCTCCCATCCCAGCAGCCCAGGCCGAGAAGGCCAAAAGTGAGACTGAAGTGGGTGCCATAATGGAAGAGTTAAGGGAGCAGAGGAGAAGGGAGTATGGCCCTAAAGTTATGCCTTATGAAATACGTCAAGTTCCCACAACAGGACACCAAGTGCCTGGAGGCCTTCTATATCAGGAGGCTAGAAAAACCGCCAAGAGGGGGAGCCACCCCTAGAACGGTGAAGAGCTACAGTCGTAAAGTTTAACAAAGTGACGGGGTATGGCACGTTAATGGACTGCCACCACTCCGATACTATTTTGGTCAACAGGAGAGCGATGAAGAGAGACTACCTCCCTCCACCTCTACACTCCCTATAGAGCGGGGAGATTGTAGAATACACCTCTGTACAGAGCCTGCAAGGGGAATGGGCAGCAGCCGTCACCAGGCCCAAGAATCCTACGCAAATCCCCTTAGCCTATTTCCCCTTTGAAGATTGGGACTCAGATCCATTTGGTCTCCTGCAACCGAGCATCAAGGGGAAGGTCGTCCAAGAAGAATGGTATCCTGAGACACCTGCTCTGGACTCCAAGTATTTGCCTCAAGGGTCCACTGCAGATATGCCCAGGCCTACTCCTGTGGTCAAGGAGGTTTGGCCTAACCAACAGGCACCAACTAAAGTGCCTCGGCCTCCTCCTGCTGAGGAGGAGGAGGAGGATTGGCCTGCCCAACAGGCACCTACACATGGTTCCCCCAGTGGCGCAAGCTGTTGCTGTCCAGGTGGTGGTCACCGTGAGACCGACCATCACTGAATCCAGTTTGTCCCATGTGTCATGGGGCACTCATGTCAGCCCCATGGAGGGGGCACAGTCTCGTGGTCCTAGGTACATGTCCCAGCCTAGAAAGCAAGGTGACCATCGAGGTTGGGATAGAAAGTTGCCAGGCCACAGCATTTGAAGAATTATTACTGTTGAGTCGGGAGACCTTGGGGGCCATTCAATTGCGAAATTGCTTCATGATTATGTGTTTCCCTCTTTATGAACTGAAGCTGGCACATTCTCTGAGTTTTTCCAGCAAGATGGTGCACCACCACATTATGGGTGTCAGGTCCGAGCATTCCTAGATGAACAGTTTCCTGGAAAGTGGATTGGTCGTCGTGGGCCAGTTGAATGGCCCCCAAGGTCTCCCAATCTGACCCCCTTAGACTTATCTTTGGGGTCATCTGAAGGCAATTGTCTATGCTGTGAAGATACGAGATGTGCAGCACCTGAAACTACGGATACTGGAAGCCTGTGCCAGCATTTCTCCTGCGGTGTTGCAATCAGTGTGTGAAGAGTGGGAGAAGAGGGTTGCATTGACAATCCAACACAATGGGCAGCACATTGAACACATTTTATAAGTGGTCAGAAACCTTTAAATAACTCATGAAAGAATAAAGTTACGTTAAAAGCAAGCACATCATTGTTTTTCTTGTGAAATTCCCAATAAGTTTGATGTGTCACATGACCCTCTTCCTATTGAAAAAACAAAAGTTGGATTCAAAATGGCCTCCATGGTCACCACCCATCTTGAAAAGTTTCCCCCCCCCCTCACATATACTAATGTGCCACAAACAGGAAGTTAATATCACCAACCATTCCAATTTTATTAAGGTGTATCCATATATTTGGCCCACCCTGTATTTTGTCCATAATTTTTGCACAAGTAAAAATTTATGTTGGTATAATGTAATAAAATGTGTATGTGTTTTTACAGAAAAGGTTAAGGTGTACTTACAGTCCACCCATGTCTATAATGAGTATGTCTGATGTTTTCTCCTGTCCCAGTGTGCAGGATACTTTACTGGCCAGAAGGTATTCCTGATAGCTTCACAACACGTGTAGAGACAGAGTTAACCAAAAGTAAATGTAACATGATGTTTGGAGCCTATGTATAGAGTTCTGAGGGGGTGGGAACTGTGTCAAACCAAGGGACCCCAGTAGCAAAGGCATTGGATAGATAGCCTCAGGCAGCCCAATTCAAAAAGTCTTGTAAATTTGTTATGTCTATAGTTGTTGGAAAGTGTTGAGAAGGAGATTACAAGGTCAAAAATCTCCACCCACGTTTAGAACATGTATGGACTCATTGCTGTTTCCCAGACCTGGAAAAGACATTGGGCAAAAATGCCCCAGGAACAGTCATTGGCCCCAGTGAGCACTTCGGTCCTCCGCCCTCCAGGACTGGGCATTAAGGGTGACTGTAATTAAGAGGGGGAGTTTGTGGTAGCCCAGTATGGGAAGGTGTTTCCCCATACCTTTCCTGCCCTGACAGGCAGTGTCCCTTAGTGTCCCCAGGGCCCCCTGCCATTTTTCCCATGTAAATATGTTGTGTATTATATTGTGTGTTGTATCTTAAATAAATGTACCATGTGATTGTTACCCAGGAGGTACTAGTGACCAGCTGACCCCAAAGGTGACCTATGGGCTCCCTGCTAGTCTCCCCCATATAAACTCTGGGTGGACCTAGCTTCTTTCTCTTGTTCCTGATGTCAAGTACAGTCAAATCGTCTTAGTGTGTGTGTGTCCAGACTATTGGAGGCCTTAAATCAAGTCCTGCAGTCACAAGTCAAGTGTAAAGTAGGCTAAAGTCACAGTCCTGTCAGTCAAGTCAAGTCTTCTGTCTATCCAGCGTGGCCTGCACTAAAAATTCTCCGGTCTACAAGTCCCAGCAAACCTGTGAGGTCTCTGTGTCACTGGTCACCTCCTCAGGCCTTGGCTGTACTGCATAGACTGTAATAACTGTCTTCCCTCAGTAAAGCTACCGTTGTCCCAAACTTGGCGTCAGTGTCTTCATTGCCCCAGTGCCTAGCCCAGGATCCAGTGGTATACCTTTGGGTGGTTAAGGCTTAACCCTGCCCTGTCATCACGAACACAAGGGGTTAATACCATCTGTGCATAGGGTAACAACATTTGCCCTAACCAATTTTTTTTTTCTCGTTTCAGATCAGTGTATGCAGAGGATTACTGCGGATTTGGAGTAGTACTGTGAATGAACTGGGTTTTGTTTCTTTTAATAAGATGGCAAAGAGGGAGTATTTTTAAAATAAAATAATTTTTCCAATGTGAATTTTCAGGCTTAGTAGTGGAAGCTGTCTTATAGACGGAATCCATTACTAAGCCGGAGCTTAGCATTAGCCCCAAAAACAACTAGCGCTAACCCCAAATTATTACCCTGTTACCCACCGCCACAAGGGTGCTGGGAAGAGCCGTTACCAACAGACCCGGAGCTTCAAAAATGGCCCTCCTAGGCCTATGCGGTAACCAGCTGGCATTATTTAGGCTGGGGAGGGCCAGTATCAAGGGTCCTAGCCCACCCTGGTAAGGTCAGGCTGTTGCTGCTTGGTATCTGGCTGTGAATAAAAATATGGGGAACCTTATGTGTTTTTTTTCATAAATACATTTAAAAAAATGCATAGGGTTCCCCGCATTTTTATTATCAGCCAGATATAAACCAAGCAGCAACAGCCTAAAGTCACCAGGGAGGGCTAGGACCATTGTTACTGGCCTTTCCCAGCCTAAATAACTGTAACCGCCTAGGCCAAGAGCGCCATTGTTGACGCTCCGGGCCTGTTGGTACCAGCTCTTCCCAACACAGCTGTGGCGGTGGGTACCGGGGTAATAATTGGGGGTTAGCGCTAGCTGTTTTTGGGGCTAATGCTAAGCGCCGGCTTAGTAATGGATTCAGTCTATAAAGACAGCTTCCACTACTAAACCTGAAAATTCAATAAAAAAATTTTTAAAAAAAACACGACACATTGGAAAAATTTTATTTAAAAAAAATATTCCCCCACAGCCCTCGTTAGCCATTTTTTAAAAGAAAAAAAAAACTAGTTCATTCGCAGTAGTCCTCCAAATCCGCCGTAATCCTCTGCATACACTAATCTGAAAAGAGAAGAAAAAAGAAAACAATAGGACATTTTTGGCACTCTCCGCTGGGTAGAGCGCCCATAAGGCAAGGTCTTCCCAAACAGAGAGCCTCCAATTGTTGAAAAACTACAGCTCCCAGCATGCCTTGTATATCCCTTTAAAGAGCCTTAAAACATGATTGGGGATTATATGGAAAGCAGCTGTCACACACTGTTCGTGTAGAACCAAAGACTTCTACTATATTTCTAGGCAGTATTTTTTTTTTTTTTATTGTACTCTTTAAGGGCACAGTAATTAGAGCTTATTTTTCTCCCATCTGAACATAAGTGGAATTCATTTAGAAACTATTAATGCAACGTGGATGGTAAACCCGGTTATTAGGCGACCACAACAAGCAGGCTGTCAGTCAGCACATTCCTTTTTGTCTGGAAGAGAGCTGAAAACGTGTTATTGTGAGAATGTTCCAACAATCCCTTATTTAAAGGATCACCAGCCAAGTCACATGAGCTATAGAGATCTCATTCTGACCTTATTAATCGTCTCTCTATCAGCTTATGTGTTGAATAAAACCCATAGAAACTATTGTTTTACTATATGTGCAGAACCGGCAGCAGCACTAGGCTCAGAGGATCTACATCCATGAACATGCTGTGATAAGAAGAAGCAGAAAAACTTTATTTTCATACTGTATGACAATGCACGGACACACAGCCCTGTCCTCGAGAACATAATTGCATGTGGACATCCACACCCCCCCCCCCCCCCCAAAAGAAACAATATCAGCACATTCCTCACAGTCATCATGATGTCTTTTATTGTATTGGGCAATCCCTGTCCTCACTAATATATCTATACACCTGCTCAGTTCAATCCACTTTCCCCGTTCTTTTGGGTCATTTTCTCCTGCCAAATAAACACACTCTTATGCTGCCGTTTTCATCATTCACATGCTGGCTCTTACAGGTTGTCCCTCCATATTCCCTTTAGTTCCATATTCCTTACTTCCCGACACACAGCATTGTTCTTAGATATTCACACAAGTGTATAGGTCACTTTCTTCTGCTAGATTAGCACACTCCTATGCTGTTGCTTTTATCACTCACATACTAATTGTCCTTTACCTGTCTACTCCAATCACTACTCACACAGCCATATTCTCACTAAAGATATCTAGAGAAGTTGACAGTTACTTTCTCCTTCAGTTAACAGGTCACTTTTCTACCTTAATCGCTCACATAATGACTAGTTGTTATTTACCCCCATACTTCAATCTTCCTTTAGCATAAGGTCCTGTTTTTAACAACACACATCTGCTCACTTAAACCAGTTCAATCTTTCTGCCCTGTTCTCACTTTCAAATTCAAACAAGTGTGCAAGTTACTTTCTTGTGCTGGAGTGACATACCTCTTATCCTCCTGCTTTTAGCAAAAACTTGTCACATACAGTTTTTCTTTATCCGTTCCTCTTGATCCTGCATTTTCTCACAGGTCACTTTCTCTCGCCAGATCAGCATACATTTCTGCTGCTGTTTTCATCATTTACATACAGGTTGTTCTTTTCTTGCTGCCTTTAATCCTCACTCCTTGCTACATGCAGCCTTAATCTAAGGTATTATCTGGACAGGTGACTTTCTGCTGTTAAATGAAAGGACCCTTATCCTTTCACGGTCTGGCCGATTGGTCCTTATCTGCCTTCCTCTCACATACAGCCCTGTTTTTTATGAATATGAAAACAGGTCACTTTCTGTCACAAGATCAACACACTCATTTTAACGTTAAGGTTGACCTTTACTAGGCCACTATATTAAAAACTTTCCGTCACACACAGCCTTCTCCTTACAAAACATGATCACCCTGGAGGGCAGTAACTGACCCCCATAGGATCAGCACACTCCGCTGCTGCTGCTGTCAATGACATTCACAGACAAGTGAATGTATAATTACATTTCAAAAGTAAATTCTTAATTAAAAAAAATTTTAAAAAAATACTGTGCTGACCCATATTTCGTTCTGTCTTATTTTTCCCATCACTTTAGACAGGGACAGTAATAATAATTAAATTACCCTGGGGTTGAGCACATGCGTGTTATCTTCCACCATATGTGTGCACAGAACGTCAAAACCTCACTAACACCCTATAGTTTGTGAGAATTCCAGCAGATGTGCCCAGATCTCACCGATTAATTGATACTAATCAACATCTATTCATTACCAGCCCACGCTTACTCCTGCTGCCCCGTATCCTAGAGGGCACTAATTGAATGATGCAATTCCAGGATCTCACTAATTAAACAGAAAATCGAACAAGTGCTGGGGCAGCCATGCCTGGGCAAGGCATGACATAATTTCTTTAATTTCAATACTTTTAATTGCTCTGTTTATCATAAAGAAAGTTAAGTCAAAATAAATTGTTTACTTGTAAAAATTTTTCATTTTATCCATACAGCAAGCTTTGTGCAATGGCGTCCAAATATCCACTCCTAGGGCCCACAGACCCACAGTCCTGTCACCAAAGTTTAGCCTTTAGATGATGTAACTGTACCCATACTGTACCCTTGGTACCTCAAATAATATACAGATGCATTAAATATACAAAGTTATGGAGGTATTCTCCCACGAGATGCATTGCCTCATTGAGATAACATAGTGTCTTGTGGTCTATAATACTGAACTGTAAAAAGACTTTGTATCACTGTTCAGGCTCCCTCCACGGGAATTAATGTAATGATGAAAAAAAAAAAAAAAATTTTTGGGAATCAAGTATGGAGCACCATACGCAGAAATACATGTACTTACACGCCTTGTTATGCTATCAATTAGGGTATCAACGGTCGTCTAAAGAATGTTCTGCCACACTGAATGCACATGGGCGTGCAGATCATCAAAATCTGTTGCAAGCGGCTGGCTACCTTTTGCAATTGCTGACCAATGATGTCCCAATGTACTTGGTGGTCTCCAATCTGGAGCAGGCCATGGTAACGTGTTTAGGCCATGCAGGTTGCTCACAGTAACTTAAGCAACATGTGGCCTGGTGTCTTGTTGAGAAACAGCTCCTGAGACACTTTGGAGAAATGGCCGTATCCACTGGTTCAATGACTAAATCTATGTAATGCCATCCATGTACCTGGAAAGAAGACTAGAGAAGTCTGGCTCGCATATAATAGCCCAGATTTACCAATATGTCTGCGACAGATGAACAGACTTTAAATCCCCTGATCTGATGAATCTGAAGACTGCAAGTATAAGTTTACACCATCTATTATTTTGCTTACATGTGCAACTAAGCGTAAATTTTTGGGTGGTTCTTAAATCACACCATATTTCATTGAAGCTATGCCCCTCTTTAACAAAGACATGGCCCCTTTGGCAAGAGAGGCAGATTATTGGACAAAAAGGGTCAAATGCCTTTTATGTGTGGAGGAAGTCCTTTAAGACAGTTTTTGGCGCAAGGTTTGCTAAGACTGCACCAAAATTCTGGCAGATTATTGTTACGCCGAGCGCTCCGGGTCCCTGCTCCTCCCCGGAGCGCTTGCAGTGTTCTTCTCTGTGCAGCGCCCCGGTCAGACCCGCTGACCGGGAGCGCTGCACTGGTATCACCGGCGGGGATGCGATCCGCGTAGCGGGACGCGCCCGCCCGCGGGTCGCATCCCAATCTCCTCACCTGCCCCGTCCTCTTGCTGTTCTGTCCCGGCGCGCGCGTCCCCGCTCTCTAGGGCGCGCGCGCGCCGGCTCTCTGAAATTTAAAGGGCCAGTGCACTATTAATTGGTGCCTGGCCCAATCAGTACCTACACCTGCGCTATGTGTATAAAAACCCACTTCCCCTTCCTGTCCTTGCTGGATCTTGTTGCCTTGTGCCCTGTGAAAGCGCTTAGTGTGTTCCCAAGCCTGTGTACCCAGACCTCCTGCTGTTGCCCCTGACTATGATCCTTGCTGCCTGCCCTGACCTTCTGCTACGTCCGACCTTGCTCTTGCCTTGTCCCTTTGTACCGCGCCTGTCTCAGCTGTCAGCTGGGGTTGAGTCGCTATCGGGTGGAACGACCTGGGGGTTTCCTGCCGCTGCAAGTCCATCCCGCTTTGCGGCGGGCTCTGGTGAAAACCAGTAACCCCTTAGACTCCGTTCCCCTGGTACGGCCCACGCCATCACCCCACTGACACAGAGGATCCACCACCAGTGTCCTCGCTGCATACCAGTCCGGATCCTGACAATTATGTTACCCCACACTATAATCCTGAAAGAGTAGCAGTTGTGATGTTCTCTACTCAACATGTGCAACACAAAGAAGGACAACTCGCAAGGTTTTGGTACAAAGCAAGAAGGCTATTTTGTCCATTCTCACTCCCCTTGGTCTGGCTTGCCATATGCGCCAGAGCAGCATTTTCAGCTGTGATAATAACCAAAACCTCACCCACTGATAACAGTGGACCAGTTCAGTACATCTGAAAGACCACAGTGTGGAGACTAATGGTGCGTTCACATGGAGTAAATGAAGAGTAATTCCCGCTGAAAAATTTACGGACGGAATATTTTTTATTTCGCGCGAAATTCGTGCGCAATTCATGCAGAATTGCGCGCGGACATGGGGGAGAAAGAATGAAGGGTTTTTCAGCCATTTCCGCACAAATTGCGCACAAATTTCACGCAAATTGCCCACGAATTGCGCACGAATTCCACGCAGAAACGATGTCAGGCGGAATTTTTTTTTTACCATTGACTTCAATTGATTTCTGCTAGCGGATTCCGCTTGAAGAATGAACATGTTCTTTCTTCGAGCAGAACGGAATTCAGTGTCGGAATTCTGCTAGCAGAATTTCCGCAGTGTGAACAGGCCAGCAGAAATAACATTAAAGTCAATGGGCAGAGGAGATGTGCATTAGTTTGTAGCGGAGAATTCAAGAGGAATTACTTGAGTAAATTCCTTTTGAATTACTCCGTGTGAACGCACCCTAAGACTGAGCATACAGGGTTTGCCCCACTGCTCAGTGTACAGGAGCAGGTACTCTTGTCTTTGAAAGGAGTCTCTGCTCCTGTACAAGTGATTTGGCAATTCACAAATTTTGTGACTGCCCTATTCACCTGAAAAAATACATGCATCCTATTCAGATTTATTGCATCTTCGCACCACGTAAAAATAAAATTATTGTCAGTGGTAAAATCTAAATCTGCCCCTGCAAACCATGGACTATGCATCACATAATCTCTGTATATTGTTATTTACAGTTTTGTGCTTGCACATTGAAAAACAAAAAAAATATAAAAACACTAATATAGTGATCTGAAAGTTTAGCCAGAAAAAAAAACTAAAAAAAAAAAACACAACAAACAAAACACTTTTATAGCCACCAATAAACCCATCAAGGTCGACTTCCTAAACAAACTGCGGATTTCGTAGTCATCAAAATAATTTACTCTACAAGCTCCCATGGTGTCACTTGTTACAGGTAGATTGTTATAGTCTATTTATAAAATCTGCGGTGACCAAAACACGATGTAGAAGAGCCGGGCCAGTCACTTTATTGGTTGCATAGTTTGTGCACTATGATCACGTTTCAAGATAACGCAACTTTGCCTACAGTCCACGTAGAGTACTAACGTAGCGCACTATAGGCACATATAGACTGTATGGATGGATGTATTATGCATGAATATGGAATAGTCAAGTAAAATCCTTAACTTTAAGGCATTTAACAAATCCAAACAATTTGAACATCTGTTATAAACAAGGCTCCGTACAAAAAAAAAAAAGTGCTCTCGAACTTACACAAGCATTTAATTTGCATGCACACCCTTCCAGCGAAAATGTTCAGCCCCGTGGATACAAGAGTTCCCCAGCTGTGACCATGAATCACATAAACAGCGCAGCTTCGTAAAATGGCAAAAGGAACAGGAGTTTTATCAGCAAGCTAAATCAGGCAGAAAGGCCGTACCAGTGGGAAGGTCATCTTAGGCCTTGGGGCTATAAAGCACTGCCAGGCTTAGTGGTGAGCTTCACATTACCCAGTATGCATGGATTAATACATCCTTCTCGTCTGCGAGCCATCGATGCTCCCAGTAGATACACACTTCATTAAATCTCTCAGTTCTCCAATCCTTCATATTTATAGTGTTTTCAATACACACAATATGATACCCACCAAAAAATTAGATAACTCCTAAGGTTTTTTTTAAGTTCTTTTTCCCGGCCCTGAATTAATTTAACATCCTCCTCCCCCCTTCTTCCGAATAGCCTGGCGACACTTTCCGTCTACTACACTAAAGCTGTTTCAGAAATTAAATTTTTATTGACTTTAAATGGGATTTCAAACCCCTGAACTTAAAATATAATAGATCATGTTTACCACTTCGGTATTTTAAATAGGAATGTCAAGATTTTGGGTAATGGTAATCCATTTTAATGTCCGTGCGTGCTCATTGTTGCATGGAATAAATAAGCATTTCTTTACACTTTAGTGGTTTTTGAGTTTAAAGGGAATGTACAGGATTGGGAAAACATGGCTGCTTTCTTTCAAAACAACACTGCACCATTCTATAGGTTGTGTAGTGGTATCAAAGGAGAAGAGAGCAACAATTTCTGAGTAAATGTAGCAGCAGTGACCTTGTGTGTGGCCACCACTTTATTCACTGCTTGGGGGCTGACGGAGATTGTGCTCAGTAATCGCACTTAGTCTCTTACCAGTGAGTGGAGCAGTGGTCATACAGGCTTTTATGGAGTTTGGGAGTTTTGGGAAGTTAAACCCCCCGAGATCATTAAGGTGCAGTCTTGAGAAAGTAGGCATAAAGTGCATTTTGTGAAAGGGAGCGTAAGGAGTGATCTGTGAGAGATGGGGACATAAAGAGCAGTCTGTGAGAGAAGGGGGATAATGAAATATCTAAAATGGGACATAAAAAAAACACTCTATAAAAAGTGTGGGTAAAAGAAGAAGTCTGTGAGAAAGGGGGCAGAAGGAGCAGTCTGTGAGAAAGGGGGCAGAAGGAGCAGTCTGTGAGAAAGGGGGCAGAAGGAGCAGTCTGTGAGAAAGGGGGCAGAAGGAGCAGTCTGTGAGAAAGGGGGCAGAAGGAGCAGTCTGTGAGAAAGGGGGCAGAAGGAGCAGTCTGTGAGAAAGGGGGCAGAAGGAGCAGTCTGTGAGAAAGGGGGCAGAAGGAGCAGTCTGTGAGAAAGGGGGCAGAAGGAGCAGTCTGTGAGAAAGGGGGCAGAAGGAGCAGTCTGTGAGAAAGGGGGCAGAAGGAGCAGTCTGTGAGAAAGGGGGCAGAAGGAGCAGTCTGTGAGAAAGGGGGCAGAAGGAGCAGTCTGTGAGAAAGGGGGCAGAAGGAGCAGTCCGTGAGATTGGGGGCAGAAGGAGCAGTCCGTGAGATTGGGGGCAGAAGGAGCAGTCCGTGAGATTGGGGGCAGAAGGAGCAGTCCGTGAGATTGGGGGCAGAAGGAGCAGTCCGTGAGATTGGGGGCAGAAGGAGCAGTCCGTGAGATTGGGGCAGAAGGAGCAGTCCGTGAGATTGGGGCAGAAGGAGCAATATGTGAGAGAGGGGCAGAAGGAGCAATATGTAAGAGGGGCAGAAGGAGCAATATGTAAGAGGGGCAGAAGGAGCAGTCAGGGAGAGAGGGCAGAAGGAGCAGTCAGGGAGAGAGTGGCATAAGAAGCAGTATGTGAGAAAGGGGCAGAAGGAGCAGTCCGTGAGATTGGGGCAGAAGAAGCAATATGTGAGAGTGTGAGAGAGGGGCAGAAGGAGCAATATGTAAGAGGGGCAGAAGGAGCAGTCAGGGAGAGAGGGTAGATGGAGCAGTCAGTGAAAGAGTGGCATAAGAAGCAGTATGTGAGAAAGGGGCAGAAGGAGCAGTCTGTGCTGCCTGCTTATGGCACTATTTTTTGTAGGTTGGGAAAAAGTAGGGTAGGTGATGGAAAAATGACCCATATTTGTTTTGGCATATATATGTGTATATGGATTACTTGGGTTGTAACCAACATGCAGTGAACATTTAATGCAAATAACACCTTTGTAAATATATTTTATGAGAAAAATAGTGATAAGTTCAATACTTGTTTCACCTGCTGTGTATCAGTCTGCTCAGCTCCTCCTGCTCTATAACATGTGTGGTGAGCCATGGGGTGCGATGTGAGGTGTAGGGGCAGATGGTGTTGCCCAGGGGTAGATGGTATTAACCCCTTAAGGCCTCCAGATGTGCTGGACACTGGCTCAGAGATGTCTGGACTGGACTTGACCTCAGTAGAAAGTGTGGTGTAAGAGAGAGATTGTAGTACCTCCCCCTCTTATAAAGGGGGGGCTTAGCAAGGAGCCCATAGGCTAGCTGCAGTTCATCCGATCACCTGGTGCTCTCTGGGAAACAAAACAAATATGACCTAAACATGTGACAACAATTATCATGTGACTAACAATCATGTGACCATATCAAAAGTCCTTTACCCTTAGTACATAACTTATACACATTATGGGGGAACACTGCAGTTGAGCCCTGAGGATGTACAGAGACTCAACCTGACAGGACTGTAGGAGCATATCCCATACTGGTACATCACACATGATGCCTGGAGATTGCACTGTAATTTGTGACAAGTCCCCATTAAACTTTCTTCATCTTACCTGTGCTGTAAATATACAAAGTGGAGGAAACCGCGATGGCTGCAATTTATCATAATCAGTTTTAATATTTAGTCCGTAAAGTACTATGCGGAACTGTGCACGCTATTCTGGGCACTCGCATGCAGCAAATTTCTACCACTAGTCTGCCCATTTATGCCCCTATTCTTTTACATTGTTCCTAATATTCAACTATGCAACCACAGTCCCTACGTTCACGGTCTTCAGGTTCCAATTACGGCTAGGTGATGAAACTGCAAACAGGCCCCAATTCCATTGGAAAATGTGACATCTGCAAAACATCTGATGTGGATAGAAACAGGCTTAACAGCGGAGCCGTTGCCTTATAAAATTCCATAGTTTACTGACACAGATTACATGCATCATTGAGTAATGTAAACAAGCCCCGATCTTGTAGATCAGCACTCATTTACAGAGCCTACGTGCCTCAGCCTAAAGCAACCTATTCAGTCAATAACCGCTCTTTAAAAGGCCATGTTCACACAGCAGAACTTCTGAGCGTAATCTGGCAGTAAAATTCCACTCCAAAATTCTGTTCTCAAAGGAGATTTATCAAAACCTGTCCAGAGGAAAAGTTGCTGAGTTGCCCATAGCAGCCAATCAGATCGCTTCTTTCATTTTTGAAAAGAACTGTGAAAAATTAAAGAAGCGATCTGATTGTTTGCTATGGGCAACTCAGCAACTTTTCCTCTGAAAAGGTTTTGATAAATCTCCCCCATTATTGAGATTGTGCTGTACCGTGCACAGGGAGGAAACATCTGCCGCGGAATTTCCAATTCCAGCCTCCCTAGAAAGAATTGGCATGTCAATGTCGCTAGGAAATGCATTGCCATCTATGGAGGGGGCACATTTAGGAGCGGTCCTAGTGCTGGCATGTTCTGCTGGCACAGCTGTCTGCGGAATGTCCACCAGGAAACTTTTTCGGCGGACATTCGACCATGTTAACATAGCCTAAGTTCTAGTCTTTCAGTACAGGTCTGCTACCTTACTTCTTCATGGGCTGGAATTTGCTTAAAATGGTACTCCAGTGCTCCAGCAATCTGAAAATTTAGTTCAGAACGCTCTGAGCCAGAGGCCGTGATATCACAGCCACGCCCCTCATGACGTCACACCATGCCCCCTTAATTCATGTCTATGGAAGGGGGCATGTGATAGCCTTGGGGGTGTAGGGTATGGGGAGTGTAGCTGTGTGGTAATCAAAGGGTGCTTGTTAACCCTTGCTATTCGTGATGCCAGGGTGACGTCCTCAATAAAGCTTTTCCTACCGCTGCCCTTCCCAGGAACGATAGGGAAGTAGATAATAATAGATTTGAGATAGAGAATAATAGATTGTCCACAACCGGAGAGCTTCTGTAAACAGTGTTAACTTTTACTGAAGATTTCCTGTGCACTTCATTAACATAACAGTCTCTTAGCATAACAACAGCTTTCCTTGGGAGATTGACAATGGTTGGGACTTTAGCATTCAAAGTCTTTTAGTCTAATGCGCTGTTCCACTGGATTTAGGGGAACTAGGTGTGGTCCAGTAGTCACGCTAGCATTAGCAGGAATTTAGATTTGAACTCCGCTGAGCCCATAGGTTTTGAGGCCTAGCATGTCTTTGAAAGTTGCCATCCTGTTAGTCCGGCATCCACAAGAGCAGCAACCCAAGAGAGCGATAATTGGACGCAGCTCCCTTATATGGGCAGGGGCTGGACTAATGCTAATTGGTCCATATGGATGTCAATCACCGTTACAGAGATTTGTGGGTAACACGTGACTCAAGGACCTCCTAAGGTCCTCCAACATACCATAGAGGTTACTAGCATGGTCACATGACCGAAGGTCCTGCGACGCTGAACAAGGCAAGTACTATACATTCCTATGAAATATAGATATTATTATTAAATATAGACACACATTAACATTAGCGTTAGACTTAAAGAGAGGCGACTAGGGGCTATCCCACCTGAGGAACCCTACCTGAACGTAGTTACTCTGACTTTGGGGACCTCTACACTAGGTATTGTATGCAATACGGTACCGGGACACCACAGGCATGTCGGCCAAATGCCCCCTCCCATAGACATGAATTGAGGGGACGTGGCCGTGATGTCACGACCACTTCTGCAGGAACCCCGTGTGCTGCGAGAGATCAGACATATTATCTATCTATAACTAACTTATCTATAAGATGTCTAGCAGTGGCATACCCTGCTAGTCTTTACGCTGCGCACACATTAAAAAAAAAAAGTATTTTCGCTGCACGCACAGTATGACAGTATTTAACATTTGAATTGTTCTTATACATTTCAAAACATATATAGTGTTAGTAAATATGGCAGTGTTTCCCAACCAGGATGCCTCCAGCTGTTGCAAAACTACAACTCCCAGCATGCCCGGACAGCCAAAGGCTGTCCGGGCATGCTGGGAGTTGTAGTTTTGCAACAGCTGGAGGCATCCTGGTTGGGAAACACTGCATTATGGTATAAAGCCCTTTATAGAAGATTACCTGTAAATTAATAGAGAGAATAGTAAAAAAAAGGTAAATACATATATCCGTAGTGTAATGTGATAATGTATAAATCTTTACTAGCACTAGTGCCAAAGCTCTAGACTTTCCTTTTGGGGTATTAGATTTCCGTTTCTCAGATTTTTCCGAAATTAGAATTTCTATGTATTTTTTAAAGTAGTTTGTAAGTAATATCTGTGTAGGGGAATAGTATATAGGAATAGTGGGGGAGATTTATCAAAACCTTTGCGGAGAAAAAGTTGACCAGATGCCCATAACATCCAGATTTCTCAATTTTTCAGAATGAAAGTAGAGATCTGATTGGTTGCTATGGACAACTGGTCAACTTTTTCTCTGCACAGGTTTTGATAAATCTCTCCCCGTATATCCAAATGCGGCAGATATGTTGCAGAAATTTGTGCCACTGACAGTTCTATTTATCCGAATGGGTTTGTTTCGTTAACATACAGATTTCTTCAAGATCTGTCGACATGACTAGGGGATATTATAGCTGCTATGAACCTTTAACCACCCATCTACACCATCCCTTACTTCACCATAGGCACTCCCATTCCCAAAACAGGACAAGACAAGGTGTTGGGGCAAAAAGGCCACAGCAGCCCACTTTATTTAATAACCAATTAAAGCATTGTAAACATAACAGTTGTATGATCATATATAGAACCAGAACCCACAACAACTTATAAAGTATCCCTAACGCAGGAGAAGAACCTGAAGGCACCATTACTGGAACAAAGTGGGTGGGGCTTCACTTTCTCCTAGCCGTAACTCCCCTGCCCAGGAGCACCATTTGTGAAGCGCACAAAAATTCCTGTGCCCATGTCCACATGGACTTCACCATCGGGCTGGGAACCGCTTCCAGTCAACCTCCACACTCCATCCAATATGACCGTCCAATGGTGCCTACAGATCCTTCTCTTGACCCCACTGCTGTGACAGTCCTAAGAAAAAAAAGGGGCAGGAGGGAACGTTCAGCTGGCCACGCTCCGACTGAAGACCCTCCCCCTAACCCTGGCCTTTTAACCTCTTTCTGACTCCACTCCTACCCTGCTGCAACCCTGGCCCTTAACCCTTCCTAGCATAATCCCCCTGTCATGTGCCCCTCCAGTCCCATTCTATCCCCTCCAGGGCTTCCTGTTGCAAAAATGTCTGCACAAGTATGAATATAGCCTTAGAAATCCAAATCACAACATTTTGAGTTTCATGCTTTTCCGGGTCTCTTATTGAAGCAGGGTTCTTTAAATGGGCCCTGTCAGATTCAAAAACTTTTTATATGTTGTGTATCTTGGAAAAACCATTGACCTTTCTGATATACTTCATAAAAAAATGTTATCACCTTTTTATAGAAAATGTGGCTTATAAAAAAAAAAATAAAAAAAAAATAAAAAACACAACACTAGGGGTCCCCATATCATCCAGAACATAATCCTGTCCGGATGCAGCATCATCTTTGTCCCAGCTGAAGCACAGGCAGGGACAAAGTCCAAGAAGTGAGGGTGGGACTAGCACTTCTCTGTGCTCACTCCTGTCTTACCAGACTGTAGCATGAAAACAGAGAGGAGGGGGTTACAGAGCCACCTGCAGTGACTGGATGAACTTCCAGCTAAGGTCAGACCAGCGCGGTGGAGAAAAACAAACAGATCGCGCAGGTCTCGATGCGCAGACATGTCAGAGAGATATGGACCAATGGTAAAGTAAAAGTTCCTCCCATGGTATGGGATTGGTAAGTCTAATGGAAATATTATTGGTGGAGATTCCAATCAAATCAGAAAAAAAAAATAAAAATAAGGATCCCAATGGAATCTTATGGAAGCCAGAGGAGGATTCGTCAATGGATGCAAACAGGAAATACAATGATGTCATAGGGAAAGGCTTTATAAACCCTGAGACTGTGTTCTCACCACCTTATGCCTACTACCTCTTGACAAAGCCACGTCTAGTGGTGAAACATGTTGAGGGGGCATGGGGTTAGGTTTTAATAATGGTCTAATTCCCAAATAATACAGCGTGTGGACTGCAGCCACAGCTATTCACTTTTGATAGGTAACACTCTTCGTGCACCATAAGAGGAAAATTACAGAGGGTATAGACCAGAAATTTTAACTCACTTTATTTTGGTGTGATAAATAATAAAGATAAGCAATTGTAAATAAGTAGAAGGTAAATTTAGGGCATTATTGGATCACCTAAGGTGATCTATTGGAAGCAAATTATTTAACCCTCCATATACTGGTCTCATAGAGTTGGTTGGATGAAGAGACCCATCATAGCAGAGCAGACTCAGGGAGTAAGGGAATGCATTGTGAGTGAGGGCAGGCTCCGTGGCGTTTGCCTGGGACACACCCCTTTCTGAGCAGTGGATTTCAGAATAAGTAAGCAGCAGAACAGAGGGATTTGTTAGCCAAATAAAGAAGCTAGACACATAAAAGCTTTAACGCTCTGCATGACCTAGCGAGTAACATATATAAGCATTATTTTTTCATTATTTTATGAGAAGATGGAAGGGATAATAGTGGACTGTTGATATGTGTCACCGAGGTTCCTGGCCTCATTGAAATGAGAGCCGGTAATTTTTCCAGTGTCCGTGTTGCATGTTGCAGACTGACACTGCAGCTGTATTATAGCTGCAAAGCTAATGCAGGACGGCTCTTACTGGGAATGGTCAAGTGTTGGGTGGGGGCCATTCCCCACAATCCAGGCCACCTTTAGATGGCCTTAAAGGGTTACTCCGGCCCCAAGACATCTTATCCCCTATCCAAAGGATCCTGCCGCTCCCCTCCCACAGATGCATTGTGAGGGGTGGGGCATAACATTAGGGGGGCGGAGTTGAGACATCACGATAATTCGTCCCCGTGGTCGGGAGGCAAAAGACTGCGAACCTCCAGCGCTTCCGGCAGTACTTACAGGTGGGTGCTGCATGCTAGCAGACCCCCGCGATCAGACATCTTATCCCCTGTCCTTTGGATAGGGGGATAAGATGTCTTGGGGCTGGAGTACCCCTTTAAAGGCAGCTTGCTTCACCAGCTGGGGGATCATTTGCTAGTTGCAGCTCACACTGCCAGAGAGAGCTGAGTGTAAAGATCTTCCCTGAGAGTTTGGAAGCTGGTCAGCAGACTGCTTGGAGGCTTGGAAAAGACTAGCTTGATGCCACATGGCACGAACTCCAGTGTAAACAAACACCTAAAGGAATACAGGTGGACTGTTGTTACTTTTTCCTTTGTTCTGCATTTAAAGACTGTTTGCCAAGTGTGAATAAAACACTGAACTTTGATATGAAAAGTCCTGTTTCCGTGCCTCTGTACTGCAACTGCACCTGTCTGCAAGAGCGAGACATCACTATATATTATATATACAGTACAGACCAAAAGTTTGGACACGCCTTCTCATTCAGAGCTTTCTTTATTTTCATGACTATGAAAATTGTAGATTCACACTGAAGGCATCAAAACTATTACATTAACACATGTGGAATTATATACATAACAAAAAAGTGTGAAAATATGTCATATTCTAGGTTCTAGCCACCTTTTGCTTTGATTACTGCTTTGCACACTCTTGATGAGCTTCAAGAGGTAGTCACCTGAAATGGTCTTCCAACAGTCTTGAAGGAGTTCCCAGAGATGCTTAGCACTTGTTGGCCCTTTTTGCCTTCACTCTGCGGTCCAGCTCACCCCAAACCATCTCGATTGGGTTCAGGTCCGGTGATTGTGGAGGCCAGGTCATCTGGCGCAGCACCCCATCACTCTCCTTCTTGGCCAAATAGCCCTTACACAGCCTGGAGGTGTGTTTGGGGTCATTGTCCTGTTGAAAAATAAATGATGGTCCAACTAAACGCAAACCGGATGGAATAGCATGCCGCTGCAAGATGCTGTGGTAGACATGCTGGTTCAGTATGCCTTCAATTTTGAATAAATCCCCAACAGTGTCACCAGCAAAGCACCCCCACACCATCACACCTCCTCCTCCACACCAGCACACCTGTGAAGTGAAAACCATTTCAGGTGACTACCTCTTGAATCTCAACAAGAGAATGCCAAGAGTGCAAAGCAGTAATCAAAGCAAAAGGTGGCTACTTTGAAGAACCTCCTAGAATATGACATATTTTCAGTTGTTTCACACACTTTTTTGTTATGTATTTAATGCCTTCGATGTGAATTTACAATTTTCATAGTCATGAAAATAAAGAAAACTCTGAATGAGAAGGTGTGTCCAAACTTTTGGTCTGTACTATATATATTTATGTTAATTATAATTTTCATTCCATGTAAATGTCCATTGCACTGATACTATTTGATTGACAATTACCCAGTAACATTTAGTCAAGATAATTGGTTCACTTGTCTGTGAAATATGTTCAACCACGCAAAGAATAGGCCTATTCCATCACTAACTAAGAGGAATTGGCTTCACATGGCAGGTTTGCATATTTTCACATTTATAGCTTAATCCCCATCGTCTACTTAAAATGTCTCAGCCCTAAATTCACTGATGCTGTCTGCGTGTTTCATTTGTCTGTGGTATACATAGCCTTGTACAAGCAGCTAAGTTTATTTCCCTATGCTTCGTCACCTGCCCAGTTGTGTTCCTCTGGCCTTTAAAAAAAAGACCTCTAGGGGTTTCCAGAATAGATTGCTATTTTGCTGCAGCATCATGTTTGTCCCAGCTAAAGCACAAGCTGGGACAAAGTCCAGGAAGTGAAAGGGTGGTGGGGGGGGGCTTTTCTGTGCTCACAAAAAAAGGAGGGGTTACAGATCAGCCTGCAGTGATTGGAAGAATGGACCCAGCACAGCAGGCTCAGGGAGGAAGTGGATGGATAATGAGTGAGGGCGGGCTCAGTGCTTGCCTTGGACAAGTCCCTTCCTGAGCAGTGGATGTCAGAATTTGACATTGCTAATAGATAATCCCTATCATCTCCTAAAAAGGTCTCAGACCTAAATTCACTTGAGCTGTCTGCAGGTTTCAGTTGTCTATGGTATAGAGAGCCTTGAGCAGTCAGCTAAGATTCTTTCCCTGCGCTCAGTCACTGCCCAGGTATGTTCCTATGTATTGCAAGATGTGACATCTGTGCCTGCACTATAGACCTCAGATATAAGGCCTCATTCATATGACAGAGTTCATACTGCAGAACCATAGGGAATCTATGTGCCATACTATCTCAGGTGCCGCACAACATAACAAGTGAGAATGGTCTGGGCCACCAAATACTAAAGGTCATGGGACCCTCACAAACCACTGAAGTAGGGTTAAAGGGTCTGGTCAGCCGCCGTTTTGAGAAATATGCTCAAATAATGTTTAAGAGGGGGCCAGTTGTGTTCACTGATATCAATAGAATCACAAAAGAAAAAGGCAACAAGGACAATAGTGCACAACTGCCAATATACATAAAAATATGTATACAACTTTTTTTTTTTTTTTAAAGACCAGACAAATATATAAAATCAATTACACACGCACAACACCTGAATATAGCAGTGAATAAGCAAGATCAGGCATTCCTGAATGAAGCGATAAGCATAGAGCAATGTACCATGCAACCAAATGAAAGTTACTCACTAACTAATAATAAATAAATACATAAATGTAGAGTATGTATAGTATGCATTAATAACAGTATTTGGAAAAAATATGTATCTCAAATATTCATAGTACTAAAATGGTCACAATACTAAAACAATATCCACAATATCCAAAACTTACAAAGGAAGGCAAAAAATAGGATTTCACTTCTTCATTGGGTATCCTAGTCATTTAGAGTAATATTAAATAAGTCATCTGTACAAATATATTAAGAAGATATGTAAAATAACCTTGTGTGCTCTCCCCCGAATGCAGAGATCATGTCTCTTGGAAGTCTGGAAAAAAACTCTAATTTAGCTTCTTCTCTGCAAACCGCCCAGATAAGTAAGACGGCGCTCCTGACTTACTGACAGCAATTCCTACCCTGCAGAGCTGGTAGCTATATGACAAGAAGTCATTTTCTACATCTAAAATCTATTAAATAAAAAATGTTCCAAGAAGATTATGGAGATGATGAGGCTTTACGATCTACATTGCTGTGCCTTCTGACACCCATCTATAAAAAAAAAAAAAAGCTGGTGGCGCCAGAAAAAACATCACTGCGCCTTTTCATCATTATAGCCTGTTCACTGTTACAATATGTATAATGACCTTATACTTTCTGGTGACTGCAGTTTCTAACAGTTTGGTGCAGAATATGTATATTCTTAATACTACATGATAAGGGCTCGTTTACACTGCCGCCATAAGAACAGAAACTGAGTGAAGAGAAAAAATACTGCATGTCCTATTTTTTTTCTCCACTCAACTCCTGTAAAATACCGGCCGGACCACAGACCTACCCCATTTAAATCAATTGTGCTCCAATCTGTTAGGGTTCACTCGGCACAAAAAGAAAAGAGCTGAACTGCCCATGAACAGGTCAGAGCACAATGGCCTTGTAAACTTAGCCTATGTTCACCCGATGGAATGTCCACATGGAGAATCTCCGTGCGGACGTTATGGACACTGCGAGCAGCTGGCATAATGTGCTAGGCACTAGGACTGCACAGGAATGTTTTCTTAATCCTGCTCCCGCCCGCTCCTGCAAGGTGTGTGTGCCAATCCAGCCTGCTCCCGCAACGTGTCCCATCCTGCTCGCTACTATAAATATTTTGTCACATTGTTTAGAGATAGTATCCCCTTGCCATTTTAATACCCTACAGGATATTCTTTGGTTAAGGGTACATACTAATATGCAGCATGCCAGTGGTTTGGCAATCACAGAACATAGAATGCGTCGGCAGATAAGAACCATTTGGCCGATCTAGTCTGTCCAATATCTTGAATCCTATCCCTATCTTATATGAAGGATAGCATTATGCTTATCCCATGCATGCTTAAACGCCTTCACTGCATTTGCAGCGACCACTTCTGCAGGAAGGCTATTCCATGCATCCACTACTCTCTCAGTAAAGTAATACTTCCTGATATTACTTTTAAACCTTTGCCCCTCTAATTTAAAACTATGTCCTCTTGTGGTAGTTTTTCTTTTAAATATGCTCTCCTCCTTTACCGTATTGATTCCCTTTATGTATATAAAAGTCTCTATCATATCCCCTCTGTCTCTTCTTTCTTCTATACATGTTAAGGTCCTTTAACCTTTCCTGTGAAGTTTTCTCCTGCAATCCATGTACTAGTTTAGTATCTTCTCTGAACTCTCTCTAGAGTATCTATATCCTTCTGGAGATACGGTCTCCAGTACTGCGCACAACACTCCAAGTGAGGTCTCACCAGTGTTCTGTACAGCGGCATGAGCACTTCTCTTTTTCTACTAGCTATACCTCTCCCTATACATCCAAGCATTCTGCTAGAGTTTCCTGCTGCTCTATTACATTGTCTTCCTACCTTTAAGTCTTCTGAAATAATTACTCCTAAATCCCTTTCCTCAGATACTGAGGTCAGGACTGTGTTAAATATTCTATATTCTGCCCGAGGGTTTTTACACCCCACGTGCATTATCTTGCACTTATTCACATTAAATTTCAGTTGCCAGAGTTCTGACCATTCTTCTAGTTAAATCCCCTACCTAAATCCTTTTCCATTTGGCGTATCCCTCCTAGAACATCAACCCTGTTACATATCTTTGTGTTATCAGCAAAAAGACACACCTTACCATCGAGACCTTTTGCTATATCACTAATGAAGATTTTAAGCAAAATTGGTCCCAGTACAGATCCCTGAGGTACCCCACTGGTAACAAGACCTTGCATTGAATATACTCCCTTGACTACCACCCTCTGTTTTCTTTCACTCAGCCACTGCCTAAACCACTCAACAATATGGGAGTCCAAGCTCAATGACTGTAGTTTATTGATAAGTCTTCTATGTGGGAAAGTGTCAAAAACCCTACTAAAATCTAGATATGCGATGTCTACTGCCCCTCCGCCATCTATTATTTTAGTCACCCAGTCAAAAAAATTAAGATTTCTTGGACATGATCTCCATGAAGTAAACCCATGTTTTTCATCTTGCAATCCATGGGATTTTAGATGTTCCACAATCCTATCCTTTAATAGGGTTTCCATTAATTTCCCCACTATTGATGTCAGACTTACTGGCTTATAGTTACTTGATTCCTCCCTACTACCTTTCTTGTGAATTGGCATGACATTTGCCAATTTCCAAACTTTCGGGACGACTCCTGTTACCAGTGATTGGTGAAATAAATCTGTTAACGGTTTTACTAGCTCACTAGTAAGCTCTTTTAATAATTGTGGGTGTATCCCATCAGGCCCCTGTGACTTATTTGTCTTAACTTTAGACAGCAAACGTAGAACCTCTTCCTTTGTAAAGATACATGCAGCAAACAATTCATTAGTCTTCCTCTCTAATGGAGGTCCTTTTCCTTTTTTTTTTTCTTCTGTAAAAACTGAAGTATTCATTGAGGCAGTCAGCTAGCCCTTTATTCTCTTCTACATACCTTCCTTAGTTTTTATTTTAGTTATCCATATACTTTACAGGTTTAACAGGTTTTGTTACTATGGGGTTCTTTTTGCCTACCTCTGGACCAACACAGTAGGGATTTAGGTTAAACATAATGGACTATGGTCTTTTTTAAACCTTATGAACTATGTTATTATGTTATGTTCTGTTATGACAAAGGACTGCCTGGCATGTGACAATGCATCCCTATGGTAAATTTATCCAAGATGGAATTGCTGCAGATTTGCCCTAGTAAAATATGCAGTGGACTACAGTACTGGGCAAATGGATGATATTTTTTCATGCAAAAAGTTACCTGTGGTGCGGATTTTCACTTTGGATTTTTTTTTTTTTCAGGGAACCTGTGGCCCAGGACAGACAGCAGTTTTAGCTGAATATTTTCTCTATTGTGAGCAGATGCTTCATGCCGTATACCAGTAGTATAAGCACTTAGTGATTATCTGGCGATAAAAGATTTTTGTCGGCTCTTTTGTAGGCAAAAACAGTGGGCAGATGTTTGGTAGTTAGTAGACTATATTGGCCTCTGCACTCTGTGGTTTTTGTTTGTGGTGTTTCAAGGGGCATTTTCCATATTTAATTTTAATTGAAACTACAACTGTTTATGTGACATGTGTTTCTGTTTTCTTTTTGTTTTTTTTTTATTGGCACCACCAAAAACACCATGTGTGCAGAAGCCCTTGGAGACTTTTCATTGACAGTACTGGCAGCATGAGGTAGAAAACATGAAGAGAGAACATACTTTCCCATGAAGTGAGATCAGGACAGATGATGCTCTGCCGTATGAGGAATGGAATGAAGCTTGAAAATACGAATCTTGCTCTAGCAAAAATAATAGTAATAGGAAATTCTGCAGAATTATCCTTACTAAGAATATAAACTGATGGTTAATCTTTGGAAATGTGTTAAGTCCCTGATAAATGGTGATGTGGGTGTACGTAGAATAATTGCAGAACTATATTCTTTGCCATAGGAAATGAATCACCCAAGCCTAACAGTATCCAGAGCTAGGCGCAACAAACAAAACAGACAGATTATTGGCCTCAATAGCCACACATGGCAATAAGGCTGAAAATAAATCTTTACAAGACCACTGACTTCAAAGGAGTTTTAGCAGATCTATTAATAGCCATGGTTTATTTATGTGTATAAATTTATCAGCCTGCCTTTGGGTTTTCCCATTTTGTAAAGTTACTGTATAATCTATCATTGGATAGAGGATAACTAACCGTTTGTGAGGGGTCCTACCCCTGGAGCACCCTGTGACCTTGAGAACGGGGACCCGAGTCTCCTGAATGGAGAGGCAGGTCGTGCATATGCACCGTCACTACATTCTCTAATGTAGGCGTGGAAACAGCCAAGGCTGGTACTCTGGTCTCTATTTTCAAGATCAAGGGGGCCCCAGTGGTTCTCCTTTTCTGTCAGTGATGATAGATAGATAGATAGATAGATAGCAACAAGAGAATACAGCAGCACACTGCTAGCACAAAGATATAGATAAAACATGAGTATATAGATGAAACATGAGTACATAGATAGAACATGAAAAGCTATACAGCTGTAGTGCAATAAATGAAAATATGAAATTATGAAATTATGAGGTACTTAGCTTGCAAATTTGGCGGCCAAATAGCTTGGACCATCCCACCACGGTAAGGTGACCTCATTTTGGGACGGACGGAAAATGAGGACACCTTACCGTGGTGGGACGGTCCAAGCCATTTGGCCGCCAAATTTGCAAGCTAAGTACCTCATAATTTCATATTTTCATTTATTGCAATACAGCTGTATAGCTTTTCATGTTCTATCTATGTACTCATGTTTCATCTATATACTCATGTTTCATCTGTATAGTCATGTTTTATCTATATCTTTGTGCTAGCAGTGTGCTGCTGTATTCTCTTGTTGCTGTATATTTAGCCCAGCAGCCTGCACCTGTAAGCCAGGTTTATATAATAGTTTGGAATCAATAGTGCTGGCCAACTTATTCTTTGGTTAGATAGATAGAGCATTGTAGGTCTCAGTAGGTCTTGGCACGAACATTCTGCTGCTGGAAAACAATCCCACTGAATTCAATGGGATTCTGGTGCACTGTTTACATAGCGAAAATTCCAATTCTGGGGTCAGCAGAAAGAATAGACTATTATTTCTGCGAATTACGCAAGGAAACTAAAAAGGCAGTCATATGTAATGTCCCAGTACAGGACATGGTCCTGTACTACCCTTAAGCCCTGTCCGGTTGAGACCTTCAGTGACCTAGGGGTTCCCCTGCTTCCTCTGTTTCCAGAATGTTGTGTATACTGCTTTATTGTATAGACAGGATCCTAATGTGTAGATAGAGCAGAGGACCTGTGAGAGGTTGTCTCAAGGACCTGTAAGTCTGTCACATGTTATATTATGCAGTCACATGTTGTCCCAGAGAGCACCAGCTTAACTCCTTGGGGACGGAGGGCGTATGCATACACCCTCACATCCCATCACTTAAGGATGGAGGGCATATCCATACACCTATTGGCAGGCATCCCATGTCAATGCCTAGGGGGTCCTGAGACCCCCCCCCATGTCGGCGATCGTGGCAAATCTCTGGTCAATTCAGACCAGCGATTTGCCCGCGATCCGGGCCATTCGGGTCATTGGTGACAGCTCCGACCATCCTAAAGGATAGGAGCGAGGTGGCAGTGTTGCCACCCCCTCCTATCCTCTGCCATTGGTCGGTCAGGCTGACCACCAATGGCAGGAGAGGAGCGGGGGGGTTAGAGTTCATTTCCCTCACTCTGGCCACCGATCGGAAGTTGGTAAAGAGCGGGGGAACACGGCCCAACTTACTTGGACCGGAGGAGGCGGCGGCGCAGTCGGCATCATGGAGCAGCATGCTGGGAGTTGTAGTTTTACAAAATCTGGAGGGTCTAAACTGTGGTCCTCCAGATGTTGCAAAACTACAACTTTCAGCGTGCACTGACTGTCTGGGCATGCTGGGAGTTGTAGTTTTGCAACATCTGAAGTGGCACAGTTTGGAGACCACTATACCGTGGTCTCTAAACTGTAGCCCTCCAGATGTTGCAAAACTACAATTCCCAGCATGGCCAGACAGTCAAGGATGCTGGGGATGTAGTTCTGGAATATCTGGCCCTTCATATGTTGCAGAACTACAACTCCCAGCATGCCTGGACAGTCTGGGCATGCTTGGAGTTGTAGCCCTCCAGATGTTGCAAAACTACAACTCCAAGCATGCCCAGACTGTCCAGGCATGCTGGGAGTTGTAGTTCTGCAACATATGAAGGGCCAGATATTTCAGAACTACATGCCCAGCATCCTTGACTATCTGGCCATGCTGAGAATTGTAGTTTTGCAACAGCTGTAGGCACACTGGTTGGGAAACACTGTGGTAGAGTCTGTTTCTTAACTCCGTGATTCCACCCCGTGTGCCTCCAGCTGTTGCAAAACTACAACTCTCAGAATGCACTGACAGGCCATACATGTTGGGAGTTTTAGTTTTGCAACAGCTGGAGGCACATTGGTTGGAATCACTGAGCTAGAGTCTGTTTTCTAACTCAGTGGTTCCCCACCAGTGTGCCTAGAGCTGTTGTAAGACTACAACTCCCAGCATTTACGGTCTGTCTGGGAGTTGTAGTTTTGTAAGAGCTGAACGTTTGGGGTGCCCCCAACCATGTGAATGTACAGGAAACATTCACACGGGTGGGTTTACAGTGGGTTTCCTTCTACAAGTTTGAGCTGCGGCAAATTTTCCGCCACAGCTCAAACTCCCAGCGGAAAACTTACTGTGAATCCCCTCCTGTGTGACTGTACCCTAAAAACACTACACTACCAAATAACAAACAGGAAAACACTACATATACACCCCCTTACACGTCTCCCCCCCCCCCCCCAAATAAAAAAGTCACATACGGCAGTGTTTCCTAAAGGGAGCCTCCAGCTGTTGCAAAACCACAACTCCTAGTATTGCCGGACAGCCTTTGACTGTCCTGGCAGGCTGGGAGTCTTGCAACAGCTGGAGGCACCCTGTTTGGGAAACACTGCTGTAGGGTTTTACTGTAGGTAACCGGGTCCGCCCCTATTGCAAATTCCTTATTTAGGCCTCAAATGCGCATGGTGCTCTCTCACTTCAGAGCCCTGTCGTATTTCAAGGCAACAGTTTAGGGCCACATAAGTGGTATTTGTAACAATTTCTTCTGAGTACGGAAATACCCCATATGTGTACGTAAAATGCTCTGCGGACAAACTACATGGCTCAGAAGTGAGAGAGAACCATGTACATTTGAGGCCTAAATTGGCGATTTGCACAGGGGTGGCTGATCGTTACAGTGGTTCGGACATGAACGAAAAAAATAAAAAAAATAAAAAAACTACACCCACATGTGACCCCATTTTGGATACTACACCCCTCACGGAACGTAACAAGGGGTAAAGTGATCCTTAACACCCTTCAGGTCTTTGACAAATTTTCATTAAAG
The DNA here is from genome assembly GCF_029499605.1 of Hyla sarda. Classification (NCBI taxonomy): domain Eukaryota; kingdom Metazoa; phylum Chordata; class Amphibia; order Anura; family Hylidae; genus Hyla; species Hyla sarda. The sequence continues at coordinate 398,539,939 of NC_079191.1, forward strand.
TTGGACATGAAAATTAAAAAAAAAAATTTTTCCCCCTGAAATGCTGACGTTACCCCAAATTTTTCATTTTCGCAAGGGGTAATAGGAAAAAAGCTCCCCCAAAATTTGTAACCCCATTTCTTCTGAGTATATAAATACCCCATATGTGGAAGTAAAGTGCTCTGCGGGCGAACTACAATGCTCAGAAGAGAAGGAGTGCCATTGGGCTTTTTGAGAGAGAATTAGGCTTGAATTGAAGGCCACGTGTGTTTACAAAGCCCCCATGGTGCCAGAACAGTGGACCCCCTCCACATGTGATCCCATTTTGAAAACTACACCCCTCAAGGAATGTAACAAGGGGTACAGTGAGCATTTACGCCCCACAGGTGTCTGACAGATTTTTTGAACAGTCGTCTGTAAAAATGAAAAATGTAATTCTTCATTTGCACAGCCCACTATTCCAAAGATCTGTCAAATGCCATTTGGGTATAAATGCTCACTGCACCCATTATTAAGTTCTGTGAGGGGTGTAGTTTCCAAAAAAGTATGCCATGTGTTTTTTTTTTTTTTTTTTTTTTTTACTGTTCTGGCATCATGGGGGCTTCCTAAATGCGACATGTCCGCAAAAACCATTTCAGCAAAGTTCGCTCTCCAAAAGCCCAATGTTGCTCCTTCCCTTCTGAGCCCTCTAGTGCACCCACAGAGCACTTTACATACACATATGAGGTATTTCCTTACTCGAGAGAAATGGAGTTACAAATTTTGTGGTGCATTTTCTCCTATTACTCCTTGTGAAAATGAAAAGTTTTGGGTAACACCAGCATTTCCGTGTTAAAAATCAAATTTCTCATTTTCATGTCCCACTTTAACGAAAAATTGTCAATCACCTGTGAGGTGTTAAGGCTCCCTGTACCCCTTATTACGTTCCTTGAAGGGTATAGTTTCCAAAATAGTATGCCATGTGGGTATTTTGTGCTGTTCTGGCACCATAGGGGCTTCCTAAATGCCACATGCCCCCCAAAAACCATTTCAGCAAAATTTGCTTTCCTAAAGCCAAATGTGACTCCTTCTCTTCTGGGCATTGTAGTTCACCCGCAGAGCATTTTACACCCTAACATGGGGTAATTCCATACTCAGAAGAGATGGGGTTACAAATTTTGGGGGGCATTTTCTCCCATTACTCTTTGTAAAAATGGTAAATTTGGGGGGGAAAACTGCAGTTTAGTGAAAAAAATTTTTTTTCATTTACATATCCGACGAAAAAATATAACGAAAAGTCGTCAAACACCTGTAGGGTGTTAATGCTCACTGGACCCCTTGTTACATGCCTTGAGGGGTGTAGTTTCCAAAATAGTATGCCATGTGTTTTTTTTTTTGCTGGCACATAGGGGCTTCCTAAATGTGACATGCCCCTCAAAAACCCATTTCAGAAAAATTCACTTTCAAAATCCCATTGTTGCTCCCTCCCTTCTGTGCCCTCTACTGCGCCCTCTGAACACTTGACATACACATATAGAGGTATTTCCTTACTCGAGAGAAATTGGGTTACACATTTTGGGGGCTTTTTCTCCTATTACCCCTTGTAAAAATTCAAAAACTGAGTCTACAAGAACATGCCAGTGGAAAAAATGAAGATTTAGAATTTTCTTCTTCACTTTGCTGCTATTCCTGTGAAACACCTAAAGGGTTAACAAACTTTCTGAATGTCATTTTGAATACTTTTAGGGGTGCAGTTTTTATAATGGGGAAATTTATGGGGTATTTCTAATATGAAGGCCCTTCAAATCCACTTCAAAACTGAACTGGTCCCTGAAAAATTCCAATTTAGAAAATGTTGTGAAAAATTGGAAAATTGCTGCTGAACTTTGAAGCCCTCTGGTGTCTTCCAAAAGTAAAAACATGTCAACTTTATGATGCAAACATTAAGTAGACATATTGTATTTATGAATCAAAACATAATTAATTTAGAATGTCTGTTTTCCTTACAAGCAGAGAGCTTCAAAGTTTGAAAAATGCAAAATTTTCTATTTTTTCATCAAATTTTGGAATTTTTCACCAAGAAATGATGCAAGTATCGACAAAAATTTACCACTAACATGAAGTAGAATGTGTCACGAAAAAACAATCTCAGAATCAGAATGAAAGGTAAAAGCATCCCAGAGTTATTAATGCTTAAAAGGGGTATTCCAGGAAAAAAACATATATATATACCGTATTTATCGGGGTATACCACGCACCGGCCTATAACATACACCCTCATTTTACCAAGGATATTTGGGTAAAAAAAGTTTTTTACCCAAATATCCATGGTAAAATGAGGGTGCGTGTGTGCGCGTGTATACCCCGATACACCCCCAGGAAAGGCAGGGGGAGAGAGGCCGTCGCTGCCCGCTTCTCTCCCCCTGCCTTTCCTGGGGTCTAGAGCCCTGCTGCCGGCCCTTCTCTCCCCCTGGCTATCGGCGCTGCATTGTTGCTATGCGCTGCACGGCGCATGACGTCAGTGCACCGCGCAGTGCATAGCAACGACGCAGGGGATGCACACCGGAGGCCTGCAGCAGCGCGGACCCGACCCCAGCAACAGGTAATTATGCCACCGGGGATGGCGGGAGGTAACGGGGCAGCGGCGCCGGCAATGGGTGCCGCTGCCCCTTCTCTCCCCCCGGCTGTTGGCGCCGCTTCTCTCCCCCTGGCTATTGGCGCCGGCAATGGGGCACAGATAGTCAAGGGGACAGAACGGGCAGCGGCGCCGATAGCCAGGGGGAGAGAAGGGCCGGCAGCAGGGCTCTAGACCCCAGGAAAGGCAGGGGGAGAGAAGCGGGCAGCGACGGCCTCTCTCCCCCTGTCTTTCCTGGGGGTGTATCGGCGTATAACACGCACATAGACTTTAGGCTAAAAATTTTAGCCTAAAAAGTGCGTGTTATACGCCGATAAATACGGTGTATATTATATATATATATATATATATATATATATATATATATATATATATATATATAAATAAATATATATATATATATATATATATATATATATATATATATATACACACACACATATACATATTATATATTATATATATATATACACATATATATATATATATATATATATATATATATATATATATATATATATATATATATTTATATATAATATACACCGTATTTATCGGCGTATAACACGCAGGTTCTATGCGCAAGCTGGAGATTGGCGGACCAGAGTAATAGGCGGAGCGAAGGAGGAGTTATTGGATATAAAGCACGGCGGGAAAATCAAATGGAGTACGGCCGGCATCAGAGCCGCACACATGAAAGGAGCCGCTTACACAAAAGGATGCAAGCCAAGATTTGAAAAGCCACAACAAGGTCCCTGAAGAATCGCATAGAGGAAACGCGTAGGATCGGCATAGGATCGGCTTAATACGCACACTCAAGCTCCAAAGGACAAAAAAGACGCACCTTATCTCCTAAAGGAAGAAAAAAAGCTAAGTGGCATGTGCAATAATTAATAGTGCAATAAGAGACTGTGGACAGTGCAATAACATTTCAATGCTATGAGTAAATGAGGACAGTACACGCAATGTACTCACCAAAAAAAGCAGTACACTAATGGATACACTGATTGCCAAAGTTAAGAAGACATTTTGCACATAGCCACTTTTGCAACTAAACTGTGCACAGCAACAAAACGCACGATATACGCACAGTTTGAACACTGCCTGACATTATACAATAGAAGACAGAAGCAAGATACATGTCTCTTTACAGTAATTGTGTTGAAGGCTAGAAGAAGGCAGCTAAGGTGCGATCTACAAAATATATATACCCGACAAGTGTTCATAATTTTAATAATAAAAGCAATTTTAAAAAGGTTCCCTGTTCGTCAGTCTATATTAAAACCTGGGAGACCTCCAAACTTAAAATAACGGGCTAACCAATCAGTGATATTATAAACCCCCCCCCCCCCTTTTTTTGTAATAAGGGAATGGCTAAACTATTATCTGGTAAAGTGGACAACAAAAGGTGGCTAGAAGATATACAAGACGTGTTCTCAGAAAAGGAAGTCAGTTTTTGCAGCCAGACCATCTCAATAAAATCTGCCTTTAAAAATGTAACTAAGCTGTACAAAGACCATGTGAGATCTAACTGGGAAATTTACAGTTTGGAAAATTATTTACAACATAAAATAGTCCTGTTACGCCTAGCGCTCCGGGTCCCCGCTCCTCCCCGGAGCGCGTACGGCGTCTCTCTCTCCGCAGCGCCCCGGTCGGTCCCGCTGACCGGGAGCGCTGCACTGTCATGGCCGTCGGGGATGCGATTCGCACAGCGGGACGCGCCCGCTCGCGAATCGCATCCCAGGTCACTTACCCATTCCCGTCCCCTGCTGTCATGTGCTGGCGCGCGCGGCTCCGCTCTCTAGGGCGCGCGCGCGCCAGCTCCCTGAGACTTAAAGGGCCAGTGCACCAATGATTGGTGCCTGGCCCAATTAGCTTAATTGGCTTCCACCTGGTCCCTGACTATATCTGACCTCCTCCCATGCACTCCCTTGCCGGATCTTGTTGCCCTTGTGCCTAGTGAAAGCGTTTTGTGTGTCCAAAGCCTGTGTACCAGAACTTCTGCTATCCACCCTGACTACGAACCTTGCTGCCTGCCCCGACCTTCTGCTACGTCCGACCTTGCTTCTGTCTACTCCCTTGTACCGCGCCTATCTTCAGCAGCCAGAGAGGTTGAGCCGTTGCTAGTGGATACGACCTGGTCACTACCGCCGCAGCAAGACCATCCCGCTTTGCGGCGGGCTCTGGTGAAAACCTGTAGTGACTTAGAACCGGTCCACTAGCACGGTCCACGCCAATCCCTCTCTGGCACAGAGGATCCACCTCCTGCCAGCCGGCATCGTGACAAGTCCCAAGGGGCCTCCCGATTCCCCTAGTACCCTCACCAAGAATTCAGACTCCACATGTGAAAGAACGGTGGGAAAAGGAAGCAACAGAGAGCTCATTAAAATTAATGCAGATCCTGCTAGAAGAGGAGAGGATCCAACTAGAGACTGTAACGATTAACCTCAATAAAGCCATAGAACAGATCAATACATTTAAAACAGATCCAACCTTCCCAAAAAAAGAGCAGATATTGGAAGAAACTATCTCTAAATTTGTGGCATTTCTAAAAGAAAGGAAAAATTTACAATTTAAAAGAGATTTACAGGACTTTAAAAATAAGCAGGAATATGACATTCTAAAACAGACACAAGTAGCATCTCAGGAAACAGATATATCCTCATCGGAGTGTGAAGAAAGTGAATCTGAGAAGACGGGAGGATATCACAACTACAACTATAATTACAGAGGGAATAACAGGGGTAGGGGATCAGGAAGAGGCAGACCCAGGGGCTCCAGAAGAAGGGGAGGTTTTTTAGAGAAAACCCCGAGCATGAACAATTACCCGCTCAGGAGTGCACCCTAAAAATACAAGAAACACAACCTACTCAAATTAATGAAGCTGAATTACAAATTATCAATTTAACCCCAAAAATACTAAGTCCAGCAGAGATGAACCTCCTGGCAAGAGGACTGTCATATGTGCCCACAGTCAAGTTTAGTTCATTTTCATGGGCTAGAGATGTAAGTCTTTATGACAGAAAGCTCAAATGGCGTAAATACTTCCATATAAAAGATATGAGATTGGGGCATGACCTGGGAATTGATCAGGAAGACATGTCACTCTTTAGGGACCTGGACAGTCTCTCTAGGGAAAACAGTGAGGGAATAGACGGGGAAGGCCCATTTACACAATTAAATAAAAAAAGTAAAAAACCACCCCCAGTAGGAGACTATTCTAATATTGATATATTTGTAGGATTGGTTACAAAAGAATTAAAAATGTTAGAGCAGAAAACAATTAAAGATCAAAACCTCACCTGGGCTGAGAGGCAAGCATTAAAAACATTGGCAGATGATTCCTCCCTGGTCATCAAACCCTCTGACAAAGGAGGAAACATTGTCTTGATGACCAGGGAGGAATATAAGAAGATGTGTCTTGAAATCATAAATAATAAAGACTGCTACAAAAAACTTAAAATAGATCCAACTAGAGAATTTCTAGGAGATCTTATGTGCATTCTGGAAGAGGGGCGAAGTTTAAACCTCCTGAGCAAAGTAGAATTTGATTACATCAAACCGATCACACCAAAAGCTGCGTGTTTTTATTCAGTCCCTAAAATCCACAAGGGGTACCCCCCGTTACGGGGGAGACCCATAGTATCGGGAATTGGGAACATAACAGAAGGTGCAAGCCAGTATGTGGACAGCGTATTACGCCCGTTCGTGTACGCGTTGCCTTCACATGTCCGCGACACAACCGACGTATTAAAAAGACTCGAGGATGTAAAATTAGAAGAGGGGGTGCTGTTAGCCACCCTGGATGTTGAGGCTCTGTACTCCTCCATCCCCCATGATAAGGGGCTGGAGGCAGTGGAGTTCTTCCTCAAATCAAGGGGGAATCAATTTGTCCCTCATAACAAATTGGTAATGGCACTATTAAAATTCGTTCTAACAAAGAATTATTTTCAATTTGAAGGAGAGTCCTTCCACCAAAGCCGAGGTACAGCGATGGGGAGCCCCTGCGCCCCCAGTTACGCAAACCTGTACCTCGGCTGGTGGGAGGACCAAGTGGTCTTTAGTGACAGGATGTCGTCATGGACTAGCCACATAATATTGTGGCTTAGATTCATTGACGACATCCTGATCATTTGGTCGTCCACCAAAGAAAAATTTGAGACCTTTGTGAGGGAACTCAATGTTAATCAGTTAGGACTTAGGTTCACGAGTTCCATCAGTTCTGAAAGTATGGTATTCCTAGATCTAAAAATTTGGGTTACAGAAGACAGAAATGTACAAACTACTGTGTTCCGTAAAGAAACGGCCACAAATTCCCTGCTTTGGTGGGACAGCTGCCACCCACGCCCACTGAAGCAGGGAATCCCAACGGGCCAGTACCTCCGTATTAGGAGAAATTGTTCCACCCTGGATGAATTTATAAGTAAAGCAGGTGAGCTTCGCACCAGACTCAGGAATAGGGGATACCCCAACAAAATAATAAAAAGAGCTTATCATAGAGCACTGAAAGCAAATAGGTCTTCACTTCTGACCCCAAAGAAAAAAGACAGTAAAGAAGGAAAAGAAAGATCCAGAATAATAGGGGTATACAATGACAAAGCTAGAGAGATAAAACAAATCCTCAGTAAATATTGGGGCATATTAAGGCTAGATGATACTTTAAAAGAACTGATCCCTAGTGAACCTCACATCACATACAAAAGAGGATGTAATCTAAAGGACAAACTGGTCCATAGCAACTTTGAGAGAATCCCCAGAGAGGGATGGCTTACAACTAAACCAAACGGAACATTCCAATGTGGTAAATGTACAATGTGCCGGTATATTAAAAAAGGAAGAAAATTTAGTAGTGCAGTAACAAAAAAGGAATATCAGATCAAACACTTCGCCAATTGCGAAACAAAGGGGGTAATTTACCTCCTAACCTGCACATGTCCACTAAATTATGTGGGCAAAACTTTTAGAAACTTCAGACGAAGGCTACAAGAACATGTAGGGGATATAGTGCACATGCGAGACACCCCGGTAGCAAACCACTTTGCCTCCCATCACCAAAGTGATGTACAAGGTCTACAGGCACAGATCATTGAAGTTATACCCTCACCAAATAGAGGAGGAGATTGGGATAACATGCTCCTTCAAAGAGAAGCCTTCTGGACCTTCACTTTGGAAGCGGTAAAACCGGAGGGTTTAAATGACTTTATATCCTACGCATGTTTCATCAAATAATACAACCTACAGCTGTTTACAAAAATATCAGCAAAACAACAAAAAAACTAAATATAACAGTAGTCAACATAACATCTATAAATAAATAATACGACAAAAACAAATAATACAAGCAACGGAAACATAAGAACACGCAATCCAGTAATAAAAGAGTTAAAATACAGCTGGAACGCAAGAAAAGCTACCTGTCCACTGACTGTCCAGAGCTTAGAACGAGGGCTGAACAGCACACCTGAGTATAGAAGACACTCCCCTCCTAGCCATACCTGTGAGAGTCCAGCCACGGCAATAGAGAGCGCAGGTTCTATGCGCAAGCTGGAGATTGGCGGACCAGAGTAATAGGCGGAGCGAAGGAGGAGTTATTGGATATAAAGCACGGCGGGAAAATCAAATGGAGTACGGCCGGCATCAGAGCCGCACACATGAAAGGAGCCGCTTACACAAAAGGATGCAAGCCAAGATTTGAAAAGCCGCAACAAGGTCCCTGAAGAATCGCATAGAGGAAACGCGTAGGATCGGCATAGGATCGGCTTAATACGCACACTCAAGCTCCAAGGACAAAAAAGACGCACCTTATCTCCTAAAGGAAGAAAAAAAGCTAAGTGGCATGTGCAATAATTAATAGTGCAATAAGAGACTGTGGACAGTGCAATAACATTTCAATGCTATGAGTAAATGAGGACAGTACACGCAATGTACTCACCAAAAAAAGCACTACACTAATGGATACACTGATTGCCAAAGTTAAGAAGACATTTTGCACATAGCCACTTTTGCAACTAAACTGTGCACAGCAACAAAACGCACGATATACGCACAGTTTGAACACTGCCTGACATTATACAATAGAAGACAGAAGCAAGATACATGTCTCTTTACAGTAATTGTGTTGAAGGCTAGAAGAAGGCAGCTAAGGTGCGATCTACAAAATATATATACCCGACAAGTGTTCATAATTTTAATAATAAAAGCAATTTTAAAAGGTTCCCTGTTCGTCAGTCTATAATAATATATATATATATATATATATACACATACATATATATATATATATATATATATATATATATATATATATATATATATATATACATATACATATACATATACATATACATATATATATATATATATATATATATATATATATACATACACACACACACACACACATACATATACATATCAACTGGCTCCAGAAAGTTAAACAGATTTGTAAATTACTTCTATTTTAAAATCTTAATCCTTTCAGTACTTATGAGCGTCTGAAGTTAAGGTTGTTCTTTTCTGTCTAAATCCTCTCTGATGACACCTGTCTCGGGAAACGCCCAGTTTAGAAGAGGTTTGCTATGGGCATTTGCGTCTAAACTGGGCGTTTCCCCGAGACAGGTGTCATCAGAGAGGATTTAGACAGAAAAGAACAACCTTAACTTCAGAAGCTCATAAGTACTGAAAGGATTAAGATTTTTTAATAGAAGTAATTTACAAATCTGTTTAACTTTCTGGAGCCAGTTGATATATATAAAAAAAAGTTTTTTCCTGCAATACCCCTTTAAAGTGACAGTGGTCAGAATTGCAAAAAATTTTCCCGTCCCTAGGGTTATAATGGGCTCCGTCCCCAAGGAGTTATCCTATGACCCGCAGCTTGACCAATGGGCTTGAGTCCAGCCCCCCACTATATAAAGGGGCAGCCATTACAATTCACTCTTTTCTCTCTTATGATCTTTGCTGAGGAACAGTTAACATCAGAGATCTCAGTGCAAGTGACCACCATCTAGAAGGCCACAAATCTACAGCCATTCCATTAAGTCAAAAGTCTATGTCTGCTGTCACTACAAGTAGTCAAGTCCTGAATATTATAATATATATATATATATATATATATATATATATATATATATATATATTCAAGCCTCAAGATAATTGTCTCAAGTCTATTACAAGTATAATTGGTCCCAGCAAGCTGCGAGGTCTTTCTGCGTTCCTGGCCACCTTTCTGGGAATCTGGCCTAGCTGTAAAGATAATACTATCTGTCTTAAACTCATTAAAGCCTCCGTTAAACCATAACTTGTTGTGGACTCTCCTTTCCTTAACTAGCCATTGGAATAGCCGAGATACCGTTCATGTGGTTCCTGTACCAAAAGCCACTCTGGCGTCACGAACACTAGGGGTTAATAACATCTCGCCCCCCCAGGGTTAATACCATCTGATCCCACCACCTACAACGCTAGACCCGTGGTCCCGCCATACACCGGTGGTCCACCGCAACTTTGGCATCACGAACAGCCGTCACAAACTGCAAGCCGGAACTAAGAATCTGTCCTGTGCTGCACAGGGGAAGAATTTGCCACCCGGACCAAACCAGAAGCTCCCTGAGCACAGCCACAGTGAAGGTCCCTGCGGCACCAGCGGTAGGAGTCCTGCCAGTCCCACTTGCAGTCCATGTCAATACTGTGGGGGCCCCCAGCAGCTGCCCCAGGCTTTCTGGGGAATCCTGTCCTTCCTACCTACAGCGGAGACCCCTTCACCCTGAGGGATTTCAAAGAGAATATTCAGAGCTTGTTTGTCTTTTACTCTCTCCCTCCTAACCAACAGGTCCCGCTGCTCACAGGACAACTACAAGAACCAGCACTTGAGGAATTGCGCACCTGGCCAGCCTCTGAGAAGGCGACGGTAGAGCAGATCTTCAAGGGGTTATATCAGGTATTTGAGTCACATTCCCCATAAGCGGTACGCCTCAGGTTGTACGAGAGGAGACAGAAGCCAGACGAGACTCAGAGCTTATGCTGTAGCCCTGCAAAATGCCCTAGAGACTGTTCAAAAGTTAGACGGTATCACTCCCGACTAGGGTAACAGATTACTGATGGACAGGTTTATTGATGGGGCTCATAAATGGGACAAAGCTCAGTTGAGGATGTTAGTAGTGCAAAATCCCAATCTGTCTGTCTTTCTCTGCTTTTAAAAGGCTGGCTATTCAGGTTATAGAGCCTGAGACTGAGTCCGAGGATAGTTATGCCCTATGCCAGAACCCCTGGGTGCGGCAGCCAGCCCCATACTACCACCACCACTGGCTCCCGCCCTAGTGTCTAATAACCTACCAGCCTCCACAGCCTCAGAAATTCAGATTGTCAAACAGGACATTGAACAATTGACCCCTGTCAAGCTAACCCCTGCCATAATCCGCTCAATAGGCTCCCAGGGACTCAAAGGCCCTTTTGTACCTATTGCAACAAATCGGGACATTGGTGGGTACAACGTTGGGATTTAAATGGATTTCCCCCCCGAGGTCTCAGACTGGCCCTCAGGAAAGGACATATCAGGTCCGAGCCCAGAACAATCTAAGTCCGGACTCTCCCTATATGTCACCCCCCGCCCCTATGTAAAAGTCGTTGTGGAAGGTTTCCCATTGGAGGCACTAACTGATACAGGGTCACAAGTGTCCACTATATCTAAAGAACTGTATTACAAGTACTGGAATGTTAATTTGTTGTGTGAACCCCACAGTGTTGATGTCAAGGTAGTGGCACAGGAAACCAATAACCAGGCATGGATATTGGGAGCCCACTATTCAAGTGGGGAAACGTGCATAAAGGAGTGATTGTATCTGATATGTCTGATAAGGGATCTGCAGAATTCATATTTGGGATGAATATCATGAACATTCATACAGGGTACATTCACACGGGCGGGTTTACAGTGAATTTCCTACTTCAAGTTTGAGCTGCGGCTAATTTTCCGCTGCAGCACAAACTCCTAGCGGGAAACTCACCATAAACTCCCCTTGTGAATGTACCCTAAAAACACTACACTACACTCACATAATAAAAAGGGTAAAACACTACATATACACCCCTTACACTGTTCCCCCCCCCCCCCCCAATAAAAATGAAAAACGTATCGTACGGCAGTGTTTCCAAAACGGAGCCTCCAGCTGTTGCAAAACAACTCCCAGCATTTCCGGATAGCCACTGAGTGTCCAGGCATGTTGGGAGTTTAGCAACAGCTGGAGGCATCCTGTTTGGGAATCACTGGCGTAGAATATCCCTATGCAATCCCTAATTTAGTCCTCAAATGCGCATGGAGCTCTCTCACTTCGGAGCCCTGTCATATTTCAAGGAAACAGTTTAGGGCCACATATGGGGTATTTCCATAAATCGGGAGAAATTGCACTACATATTTTGGGGGGGGGGGGCTTTTTCTCCTTTTACCCCTTATGAAAAGGAAAAGTTGGGGGCTACACCAGCCTGTTAGTGTAAAAAAAAAAAAAATCTTACACTAACATGCTGATGTTGCCCCATACTTTTTATTTTCACAAGTGGTAAAAAAAAAAAAAAAAAGGACACCCAAAATTTGTAACGCAATTTCTCCTGAGTACGGAAATACCCCATATGTGGGCGTAAAATGATCTGCAGATGCACAGCAGGGCATATGTACATTTGAGGCCTAAATTGGTGATTTGCACAGGGGTGGCTGATTTTACAGCGGTTCTGGCCAAAAAATACCCACATGTGACCCCATTTTGGAAACTGCACCCCTCACGGAAGGTGACAAGGGGTATAGTGAGCCTTAATACCCCACAGGTGTTTGACAAATTTTTCATTAAAGTTGGATGGAACAACGAAAACATTTTTCATTTTCACAAGGTAAAATAGGAAAAAAAAATCCCCCCAAAATTTGTAGCCCAATTTCTTCTGAGTAAGAACATACCCCACACGTGGATGTAAAGCACTCTGCGGGCAAACTACAACGCTCAGAAGAGAGGGAGCGACACTGGGCTTTTGGCGAGAAACTTTGTCCGGAATTGAAAGCCATGTGTGTTAACAAAGCCCCCATATTGCCAGAACAATGGACCCCCCCCCCCACACACACACACACACACGTGCCCCCATTTTGGAAACTACACTCCTCACAGAATGTAATAAGGGGAAAAGTGAGCATTTACGCCCACAAGTCTCTGACAGATTTTTGGAACAGTGATCTGTGAAAATGAAAAAAAAATAAAATTTTTCAGTCGCTCAGCCCACTGTTCCAAAGATCTGTCAAACTCCAGTGGGGTATAAATGCTCACTGCACCCCTTATTAAATTCTGTGAGGGGTGTAGTTTCCAAAATGGGGTCACATGGTGGGGGGTCCACTGTTTTGGCCCCACAGGGTGCTTTGTAGATGCACAAGGCCCCAGACTTCTATTCCAAACAAATTCTCTTTCCAAAAGATTAATGGCGCTCCTTCCCTTCTGAGCATTGTAGTGCGCCAGCAGAGCACTTGACATCCACACATGGGGTATTTCCATACTCAGAATAAATGGGGTTACAAATTTTGGGGGGCATTTTCTCCTATTACCCTTTGTAAAAATGTAAAATTTGGGGGAAAACCTGCATTTTTGTGAAAAAAATTTTTAATTTAATTTACACATCCAAATTTAACGAAAAGTCATCAAGCACCTGTGGGATGTTAAGGCTCACTGGACACCTTGTTACGTTCCCTGAGGGGTATAGTTTCCAAAATAGTATGCCATGTGTTTTTTTTTTTTTTTCTAAATGTGACATGCCACCCAAAAACCATTTCATAAAAACTCACTCTCCAAAATCTCATTGTCGCTCCTTCCCTTCTGACCCCTCTAGTGCACCCACAGAACACTTTACATACACATGAGATATTTCCTTACTCGAGAGAAATTGGGTTACAAATTTTGGGTGATTTCTCTCCTTTTACCCCTTTTAAAAATTAAAAAAAATGGCTCTAAAACTGGGTCTACATGAGAGTGTGAAAAATGAAGATTTAGAATTTTCTCCTTCACTTTGCTGCTATTTCTGTGAAGCACCCAAAGGGTTAACAAAACTTTTTAATGTAATTTTGAATACCTTGAGGGGAACAGTTTTTATAATGGGGTATTTGTAATATGAAGGCCCCTCAAATCCACTTAAAAACTGAACTGGTCCTTGAGAAATTGGAAAATTGCTGCTGAACTTTGAAGACCTCTGATGTTTTCCGAAAGTAAAAACATGTCAACTTTATGATGCAAACATAAAATTAGACATATTGTATATGTGAATCAATGTATAAATGTATTTGTAATGTCAATTTTCCTTATAAAGCAAAGAGTTTCAAAGTTAAAAAAAATAAAAAAATAAAAAAACGCTAAATTTTCAAATGTGTCATCAAATTTGGAATTTTTCACCAAGAAATGATTGACAAAATTTTACCACTAACAAAGTAGAATATGTCACGAAAAAACAAACAAAACAGTCTCTGAATCAGAATGAAGGGTAAAAGCATCCCAGAGTTATTAATGCTTAAAAGTGACAGTGGTCAGATGTGTAAAAAAAAAAAATGTCTGGGTCCTTAAAGGAGTAGTCCAGTGGTGACTCAGTGGTTAACAACTTCTCCCCTATCTTAAGGATAGGGGATAAATTGCAGATCGCGGGGGTCCGACTGCTGGGGCCCCCTGCGAACTCCTGTACGGAGCCCCGACAGCCCGCGGGAAGGGGGCGTGTCGACCTCCGCACGAAGCGGCGGCCAACACGCCCCCTCAATACAACTCTATGGCAGAGCCGAAGCGCTGCCTTCGGCAATCTCCGGCTCTGCCATTGAGATGTATTGAGGGGGCGTGTCGGCCGCCGCTTCATGCGGAGGTCGACACCCGCTATCAGGCCGGAGAGACGGGGCCCTGTACAGAGAGATCGCAGGGGGCCCCAGCGGTCGGACCCCCCGCGATCTCAAACTTATCCCCTATCCTTAGGATAGGGGATAAGTTTTTCACCACTGGACTACCCCTTTAAGGTGAAAATGGGCGGGGTCCTTAAGGGGTTAAAGTGTTCCCGTCAGATCAAACAAAAAAACTTTTTTTTATCTATCACTCAGTAACTAATCCTGACCATGTACATCTAATTTGTATGTGTCTAGCACCTTTAATTTTTTTATTATACTTTTAATTTTGCTCATTAGTCTGAATGCCTCTCAAAGAGAGGGGGTGTGGCCTCACTGTGCAGGTCTCCGCCCCCTCCCTCATTATGCCGTCTTCTCACATCTCCCCTAGCATTAGTAAAACTACCACTCCCAGATTGTCCTCACTGACCGTAGCGGGACACAAGCTGACAGTGGGAGAATTTTTCTTCCAGCTGAGCCCTGCACTCACCGCTGTCAATCAAGGAAGTAAGTCCATGACGCATGGACACAGCAGGACTAGTATGTGTCCAAGCAGGCAGGGGGGGGGGGCAGTTTTTTGACTGGCTTTTTCAGTATGAAATACAGAAAATTTTCTAATGAAACCAATTGCAAAACCTATTGGTTTTGTATGCTTTACAACATATCAAATCAAGTCTTCATTCACATGCTGCGAGCAGTGTCTGTGTCCAGGCACGAAGAGTGGCCCGGGTTGTTACCCGAGCTCTTGGAGATTCATAACAACACTGTGCACTGTTCCACTGGATACACCCCCATTCTATTTGATGGGCCGACATGGTCAACTACCAAAAGACCGCACGTTTGGACTACAAGCTCCATTAAATAACTCTCCGCAAGCTTCTATGGAATGGGTCTCCGATCATCAAAGAAGAATTCAAGAAACAAAAGAGATTGTCGACAGAAAGATGGGTGCGGCTCAACAGAAGCAGCAGTAAGACTACAACCATCCTACATCTGCCAAACACCTCTAAATAGGTGACAAGGTCTGCCTGTGGAAGTTCCCGAGAACTCACAAACTGGACTCAATCTGGGAAACAGAGCCCTATACAGTGATTGCAGTACCCTATCCTGACTCATATGTATGCAATCCAGAAGTCCAGGTACGAACCGCAAGTCATTCATCGCAATCGAACCAAGTTGTGTCACAAGGAGGATTTGCCTGTGCTTCAGATACCTCCCTCACCACCAGTCAAACCTGTAAGGGAGTATGTGCCCGGAAAGGGAATTCACCCATCCATGGAGGTTCCCATGTTCCCTCCTGGCAGAGCTGCAATCTTTTGTTTCATTACAACCTGTGGGCCTGTGCATCCAACTCTAGTCACTACACAGGCTCAAGCTCTGTCACCGTTGGCACAAGAATATACTCCAGTCTCCAGATCACCTGCCTCACCCATGATCGAACCTCCATGTCCAAGTTCTGTCAGTCAAGAGTTACCACCTACTTCGGCTGAGTCAAGAACTCCTGAAGAGGTTGCTGTTCCTGAGTCCCAAGAGATGGTGCTGCGTAGGTCCCAACAGTCCACGCAAGGGCAGATACCCGCCAGATACAAAGACTAGTGCACACATTACCAAGGACACATAAGGTTCACATAAAAAAGTAGTGTATACCTCAGTCACATACAGTAGTACTGTAGCCCTCAAAATTTCACAGTCTACTTGTTGTCGTATGTCAAATGTATCTAATGTCATATCATTATGTTCGTGAGCAGAATACTTTCCTGGCCAGAAAGTACTCCTGAGACTAAACTAATGCATGTAGTCAATACAAGGTAAGAGTAATGTCATAATGTTATCTATAAAACAGTTGCCTAGCATAAATATGTCTAGAAAAAACTAAAAATAGAGTTCTGGGGAGATTTGTTTTAAATGCCAAGGGACCCCAGTAGCCAAGGCATTGGGCAGAGAGCCTCAGACAACCCAATCCAAAAATGTCTAAGTTTAAAGTTCTAAGTCTAGTCATCTATACAATGTCTAGAATATAGTCTAGTCATGCATAGTATGTTACATGCAGTCAAAAGGTCCTTAAAGAAAAGTTATATGTCATCACTAATCCAATTTATACAAAGACTCTAATGTTATCCGTTATTTCACCAGCCTGAAATGGATGTTTGTTATCCCAAAATGCCTCAGGACTGCACCTGGTCCCGCGGCCACTTCATCCCTCAACTATGACAGCACCTACGTAGAGGAAGACTTATGTTAATTAGGCTTTTTTTAATGTCCCAGTACAGGACATGGTCCTGCAATACCCTTAGGCCCAGTGACCTGGGGGCTCCCCTGCAGGGTCTCTCCCTGTTGTCTCCAGAATATTGTGTATACTGCTTTAATGTATAGACAGGATCCTAATGTATAGATAGAGCAGAGGACCTGTGAGAGGTTGTCTCAAGGACCTGTAAGTCTGTCACATGTCATGTCATGTCAATGCAGTCACATGTTCTCCCAGAGAGCACAAGCTTAACCTATGACCCGCAGCTTGAAAAATAGGCTTTAGTCCAGCCCACACTATATAAAGGGGTGGCCATTACAATTCACTCTCTTCTCTCTTATGATCTTTGCTGAGGAACAGTTAACACTAGAGATCTCAGTGCAAGTGACCACCATCTGGAAGGCCACAAAGCTACAGTAATTCCAGTGAGTCAAAAGTCTATGTCTGCTGTCACTACAAGTGGTCAAGCCCTGCATATATATTCAAGTCTCGAGATAATTGTCTCAAGTCACTTACAAGTATAATTGGTCCCAACAAGCTGCAAGGTTTTCTGAGTTCCTGGTCACCTCTCTGGGAATCTGGCCTAGCTGTGAAGATAATACCATCTGTCTTAAACTCAGTAAAGCCTCCGTTAAACCATAACTGGTTGTGGACTCTCCTTTCCTTAACTAGCCATTGCGGGGATACCGTTCATGTGGTTCCAGTACCTAAAACCACTCTGGCATCACGAACACTAGGGGTTAACAACATCTCACCCCCGGGGTTAATGCCATCTGATCCCACCTACACCGCTACACCCGTGGTCCCACCATACACAGGTGGTCCAATACACATACACATACAACCTGGTTTGAGCATGAAATAAGTGAAGAGCAGGTGATAGCAGGGTAATATTATAGGGTAAAAACCACCATAAGGCCAAGTTTCCACTCTTTCTTTACTGGCATATTTTTGTCCTGAAAAAACTGCCATGAAAAAACTGCCCTGTCATTCCACACTTCCAAGTTACAATTTTTGTGGGATTTTTCCAAAAATAGTGTGTTTAACTTTGCGCTTCTTTTCTTTGGAGTTTTGTTCCCCTGCATATGTGGTGAGCTTGGTGAATGAAGGAATGAACAGGGTTGTTGCAATGTATTGTTGCTGGGTATAGTATTAACTCTTGATTGTCGTGACGCCAGGGTGAGGGCTTCCTTTAACTATATATGTCCTACCGCCACCCGTCCCAAGAGCGATAGGGAGGAATAAAGGATTGTCCACAGCCAGATTTGTAATAAACTTGAAATAACTTTACTGCAGATTTTATGCAGGTTGCAATTAACCACAGTCTTTGTATGCTGTTCCACTGAATTTAGGGGTATGTTTAGGTTTAGTAGTCATGCAGGATTTGGTAGGATGGAGTTGGATTAATTCACGGTTTAACAAGGTGCTTAAGTGGTAGGCTTCAGGCCTAGATTATCTTGTCAATGCAATAACAGATCTGCTTGCTTTCATAGCCAAGATACAAGAGAGCGATCATTGGCTAACAGCACCCTTATATACTGAAGGAGCAGGATCAAAGCTTATTGGTTCCCCAAACCTGTCAGTCCTAGTACAAAGCATTATGGTACATCGCATGACCTATCACGTGACCCAAAGGTCCTTAACCTTAGCATAACAGAATTATTAAATATCACATGACCTAAGGTCCTGTACATTAATTACAATATATTAAATATATACAGTTTTAATGACACTAGGAGGCGACTAGGGGTTAACCCACCAAGAGAGCCCTATCAGCACAGAGGAACTCTGACTATGGGGACCCACGACTAAGGTACGGGACCAAGTCCCGTCCCGGGACACCACACATTTATTTAAAGTCATGTGATTCTTTCATCATGTAACTTAAGGATTTTTATTTATTTAGGAACTGGGGGAGGGATCCTGAAAAAAATGCCAATGCTAAATGCACATGTGGTGTCCCAGCACCAAAGGCTGTCCTGTGGACTAAAGATTGACTTGGGCATCCCTGCTGTCTATATGTTGGGCCCACTGCATCCTTGACTAACCTGTGAGGATGTGATTTATTGCTTTGTCATGTTATGTGTTACTTTATGCTATGTACCTTTAAAGGGATTGTGGCAGGGGGACCAGGTGGCCCTGACAACCAATGGGAGACCCCCAGACCTAGCCCTTAACATAGTGTAGGGGGGAGGAGAGTTCAGTTACTGAGGAGTTGCAGATGTGAGGAGAAGGAGAGTGTGTTCCAGCCAGCAAGCTGAGGAGAAGCCTAAGGAGAAGTCCTCAAAATTCCACAGCCACGCCAATTCTTCGGAAAAGACCCCGGCACTCAAGTGAATTGTCACAGCCTGGTGATAAGCAATGCTCATGGGAAAACGCTTTACTTCAGTCAGTCAAGTTAAGTCTTCCAAGTCAGCGTGTGCTGCTACTAGTCTCAAAGCTGCATTCAACAGCCACTAAAACACTCCCAGCAATGCAACAGGCTCCCCAGTTCCACCCTGCCCATCCTTCTGAAACCTAAAACTGTATCGTTTGAGTTCTGCTACCTCCAGCAAAGTAAAGTGGCAGTTATTCCTGACCTGGAATCAGCGTATTCATTATCTCGTGCCTGTCCCAGGAGAATCTGTCCTATCCTCGGACCCTGAAGGTTAACGGTGCCCTGGCATCATGATGGGATACATCTAAGCACTCCGAGTCACTAACAGTATAATTTCCAACCGTGAGCCACCACCACACACATGGCTTTTTTTTTAAATGTTTTTTGCTCCCATAGACTTCCCTTGGAGAGAAACGCCAAGATTTTTTCCAAAAAACAATGTAGTCTCAACATGTTGCGATTTTAGAAAAACTACCACTGAGCCCAAAACCGTAGCAGATGAGTAAGAAAAATGCCAAAACAAAAAAACGCCAAGTCGGTTTGGCTTTCCATTGACTTCAGCTAACATCTGGCCACAGCGTTTTTTTCACACAAAAAAGTGGGTCAAACACTTGGTAAAACAAAGTTCTCATAGTTGTCCCGCTTACGTAGCAGAAGGATGGCTTCGCATCTGGTCGGGGAGCATCTCATGATAGACTTTAATTAACAAGTTCAATAAGAAACTACAGAACAACGGAACATAAAGTAACATTTTATATAGAAAACTTATTAAACTAATTTGTTTAAGACACACGCGGATTTCTCTTCCCGTCTGCTGTCTAGGGAGCGTTCTGTTCGCTGCTGATCTTGTGCTAATAACAATGCTGTAGAATAAGTCAGCAGAGAACCACGTAATAAAATATTGGATTAGAAGATTTGAAGAACCCTTTCTCTGGTCCCTTCTTGCAGCATTATTAGGAAGCTACATTGCAGACTAGACGAAGTGAATAAAACTAATCCGCATCTAAATCCATAGAAAAGCCAGAGGATATGTCAGAGCAAATCTGCAAAGGATCTTTCAGGCAGATAAAATTCATTGTCTGAACATATCCATATTGTAAGAAGTCAGCCCCAAAACATGTCACCTTCTTTTGGACCATTGTGGCTTTGTTCTAATAGGGCAGTGGTTTCTAAACCGTGGACCTCCAGCTGCATTAAAGGGGTACTCCACCACTAGACATATTATCCCCTATCCTTTGTTCCTTTGTATAGAGGATAAGATGTCTGATCGCAGGGGGGTCCAGCTCCCCCCCCCCCCCCCCCCCCCCAAAAAAAAAAAAAATCTCTGTGCTGACCTCACTGGATTCTGATAACGGAAGCTTGGAGCTTCCTTATTCATGGGCATCACACCATGTCCCCTCCATTTATTTCTATGGGAGGGGGATGACCGCTAGTAAATAGCCATCACGCCTCCTCCCATAGACATGAATGGAGGGGGCGTGACGGCTGTGGTCGTCCTTCACCAAGCATGAAGCGAACTTCACATCGAGCACCAAATGACTGGGGTGCCATGCCAGAGATCGCGGGGTTTCCAGCACCCGGACCCCATTGATCAGACATCTTATCTTTGCATAGGGGATAAGATGATTAGGGGCATAGTGCCTCTTTAAAGGGTAACTCATTAAAATACATTTTTGCTATTGCACTCCTTATGGTAAATAAAAAATATTTCTAATATACTTTGTTTAAAAAAAAATGAAGCTTTTTATGTTTTATTTTGCTTAAAAAAGCTCAAGAGCACATTTCCCCTCATCTCATACACAGACTTAGGACCGAAGCCCAAACACAGGAAGTGCAGCCTGGTGTGCTGAGGGGGGGGGGTGTGTTCAGCTTCATCCAATCATAGCTCCTCTCACACTTAAAGGGGTATTCCAGGAAAATTTTTTTTTTTTTTTTTTTTTTTTTTTTATAATCAACTGGCTCCAGAAAGTTAAACAGATTTGTAAATTACTTCTATTAAAAAATCTTAATCCTTTCAATAATTATCAGCTGATGAAGTTGAGTAGTTGTTTTTTGTCTGGCAACAATGCTCTCTGCTGACATCTCTGTCTGTCTCGGGAACTGCACAGAGTAGAAGAGGTATGCTATGGGGATTTGCTTCTAAACTGGGCGGTTCCCGAGACACGTGTCATCATGGAGCACTTAAAGAGAAATGAACAACTCAACTTCAGAAGCTCATAAGTACTGAAAGGATGAAGATTTTTTAATAGAATTTACAAATCTGTTTAACTTTCCAGAGCCAGTTGATATATAAAAAAAAATAAAAAAAAATTAAAAAAAAAGTGTTTTTTCCTGGATAACCTCTTTAACTGCCATATCCTCAGCACTCCAGGCTGCACTTCCTGTGTTTGGGCTTCGGTCCTAAGTCTGTATATAAGAGGGGGGAAAATGTGCTCTTGAGCTTTTTTAAGCACAAAAAAAAAACATAGAAAACGTCTTTTTTTTTTTTTTTTTTACCAAAGTATATTCGAAATCTTTTTATTTACCATAAGGAGTGCAATAGCAAAAAATAGTTTTAATGGAAGTGCCCATTTAAGTACAGAAGAACATACCCTTAACCCCTTAAGGACCCGGGGTTTTTCCGTTTTTTGCACTTTTGTTTTTTTCTCCTTACCTTTAAAAAATCATACCTCAAAATTTTGCACCTAAAATCCATATGATGGCTTATTTTTTGAGCCACCAATTCTACTTTGTAATGACATCAGTCATTTTACCCAAAAATCTAAGGCGAAACGGGAAAAAAATCTGTGTGACAAAATTGAAGAAAAAACGCCATTTTGTAATTTTGGGGGGCTTCCGTTTCTACACAGTAAATTTTTCTGTAAAAATGACACCTTCTCTTTATTCTGTAGGTCCATACGATTAAAATGATCCCCTACTTATATAGGTTTGATTTTGTCGGACTTCTGAAAAAAATCATAACTACATGCAGGAAAATTTATACGTTTAAAATTGTCATCTTCTGACCCCTATAACTTTTAAATTTTTCCGCGTATGGGGAGGTATGAGGGCTCATTTATTGCGCCGTGATCTGAAGATTTCAGCAGTACCATTTTTGTATTGATCTGATGTATTAAATATGCAAATTTGGACTTCGGAATTTTTTTTGCGCAATTGTGTCACAGTCTGGTACCCCTAGGCGGATCCTTTATGACAATAATCCCCAACCCAGTCCTCAAAGCCCACCATTTTAGTTTTTTCCAGTTACTCCATTGGAACAGGACAGGGAAAAAGTCCAAGTACTGTTCTATGGAGACCAATCGGATCCTGCATGGCTCTCCCTGCAAAGTTAAAACTCCATAGAAAGTGAAATTCATTCATTCCGGCCTCCAGACAGGAAATGTGAAGAACATTTAGTTGCTAAGATTGAAGACAGCCGCCTTCCTGCAACAATGACTTGTCCTGTATTGTATGTAGGGCTCGCTGAGCGATTGCATATAGTAAGTGAAGACATCCTGACAACCATGCCATTAATAGTGGCAATGACTATTAACGCTTTGCTATTAACAAAATTACTTCCCTTTTACAAAAAAAATAAAAACGCATCATCTATCCCACAGGCAAAAACAAGAGACAGTTACATTCTTGGACAAGAACGACTCCGAGCCCATAATGTTTCTATTGTGTCCTTCAAAAGTCAATTCTGGATACAGGATGAGGGACTTTAGGTAATTCTAATAACATTTGTATCAAAGAAAACCCTGCTGTATTTTTTGATTTCAAGGATGAGTAAATAAATCAAAAGAAAGAATGTTGGTAATAATTTCCAGTTATTCATGACCTTTTTATATCAAATACTAGCTGAGTACCCGGTGTTGCCCATTTTTTCCTTCCTAATCCTTGTTGTGGAGGAAAATCTTCAGAGGAAACTTTTGACTTCATATCCCGTCCTCATATCCCGTTCTCCTATCCCGACCTCCTATCCCGAC
The DNA here is from genome assembly GCF_029499605.1 of Hyla sarda. Lineage (NCBI taxonomy): Eukaryota > Metazoa > Chordata > Amphibia > Anura > Hylidae > Hyla > Hyla sarda. The sequence goes on from NC_079191.1 coordinate 398,562,997, forward strand.
CTGTAATATGTGCACCAGTTATTGAAATATCTCCAGCCGGACGGAAGTTATGTGGGAACATACATTTCCCATTGATTTGCATGGGACTTTAAACAAAAACCCTGACCCTCACAAATCTTTCCTGTATTTTAAGTGGACATATAAGTAACATGTGACCAAGTATTATAGAAATATCTCCAGCCGTTTGGAAGTTATGCAGTAACATATATTTCCCATGGACTTGTATGGGACCTTAAACAAAAACCCCGACCCTGGCAAATGGGGGTGAGTAAGAGTTAAATTACCTAGTCTAAGTTTGTTGCTGACATATAAATAACATGTGTGCCAAGTTTCATGTTAATATCTTTAGCCGTTTGGACATGATACTGGAACATACACACATTGAGTATATGATATATATTTTAATGGGCACCGTCAGGTTCCCTTCAAATGGTCAGTGTTAGAATCAAAAACTTTGTTGTACATCTTGGCAAAATGTTAACCTTTTGAATATACTTTATTTAAAAAAAAAAAAAAAAAAAGTTAATCTCCTTTTTATAGAAATCATGGTTTATAAAAAGACCACTAGGGGACGCCATGCCATCCAGAACATAATCCTGTCTGGCTGCAGCATCATCTTTGTCCCAGCTGAAGCACAGGCTGGGACAAAGTCAAGTAAGTAAGGCCAAGACTAGCACTCCTCTGTGCTCACTCCTGTCCTGTCTATCAGACTCCTGTCTAGAACAGTAAGGGGTTACAGAGTAGCCTGCAGTGATTGGATGAAAAGATCCATCACTGCACAGCAAACTCAGGAAAGAAGTAAATGCATGGTGAGTCAGGTTGGGCTCAGTGCTTGCCTTGGACACACCCCTTTCTGAGAAGTGGATGTCAGAATGAGTGAGCAGCAGAACAGGATATTTGAGCTAAATACAGAAAGCTAGACACCTAAAAAGACATGGAAAATGTCTGCATGAGTAAGATATAGAAGCATTATTTTTCTTATGTAATACAATGACAGGTATGCTTTAAAGTGCACCTGCTCGGAGACATAGCTAAGAGGTTGCAAGCCCTGGGTGCCTGGAGCAAAGCGAACCACCAGCAAGCATCTATAGCTTGTTTTGTTTGGCGCAGTCGCACATTTATGTATTCTTAGTGGAGACAGTGACGGGGTAAGCTGCTGCCAGACTTCTTTGGTAGTAGCTTATCTCTTATTAACATCATCTGGTCGCGGGAGAGCCAGGAGGTCCTCATACACTTTTGAGCAGGGGTGAGGAACCTATTCTCTACCAAGAGCCTTTTGGATATTTGTGTGATCATTCATGGGCTATAAAAACATTATCAACTTAAAAAATGAGTTGCTACATTTGGTCAGCATTCAATTAGTTAACCCTTAATGAGATGGCTGGAGCAGCTTTTCTTTTCTTTGGTCATGTGATGTTAGCTGGTATGGGTTTGCATTGGTCAGTCTGGGGGTAGCGTGCCCCTGTAGGTAATTCCCAACCCAAGGAACTATGGACTTAGTACCCAGGGTTGAATATTGTGTTTTTACAGCCAATATTATTACTAGTATATTTTAATTCACCTCCCACTTTTTCTGTACAATCTACCACTTACTGCTTAATGTCACCGGGCAGCAAATAGAATAATCTACCACCACCAGTTTCTGTACATCCTTCCCTCGCCTACAGCAGCTTTATCTAATACCCACTAGTTGTCCATAATTTACTGGATAATCAACCCCAAGTTTCCTGATGAATCTAAGAGTGTACTGCTCCGTGCTGGTCATATCTGAATATATATGTATATGTAATGTCCCAGTACAGGACATGGTCCTGCACTACACTTAGGCCCTGTCAGGTTAAGTCCCTCAGTGACCAGGGGGCTCTCCTGCAGTGTGTCCCCTGCTGTTACTTTATATGTATAGTCAGTATACTAATATATAGACAGTGTAAAGGACCTTTGGAGGACTAAAGTAATTGTCTAAAGGACCTGTGAGATGTTACAAGTTATGTTTATGTTACCCAGAGAGAACCTGCTTAAGGCTGGGTTCACACTACGTTTTCTCCCATACGGGAGCGCATACGGCAGGGGGGAGCTAAAAGGGGGGAGCGCATACGGTGACATACGGGAGCGCGAGCTTTTAGCTCCCCCCTGCCGTATGCGCTCCCGTATGGGAAAAAACGTAGTGTGAACCCAGCCTAACACATGAACCGCAGCTTGACCTATGGGCTTCTAGTACAGTCCCCCTTTATAAGGAAGGGAGGTGCTGCAATTTCTCTCTTACATCATCACTTTACTGAGACCAGCAAACACCAGAGATCTCAGTGCTAGTGTCCAACTACCTGGAAGGCCTCAAATCTACAATCACTCCCAGTAAGTCCCGTCTATGTCTGCTGTCACTGCCTACAGTCCAGTCAAGCCTAAAATCAATTATCTAAAAAGTCTATTACAAGTACAATAGGTCCCAGCAAGCTGCAAGGTCCTTCTGTATTCCTGGCCACCTCTCTGGGATTCTGGTCCAGCTGTGAAGATAATAACACCTTTCTGACCTCAGTAAAGCCTCCATTAAACTATAACCTGGTTGTGGACTCATTTTCACTGCCATTGGAATAGCGGAGATACTGGTTGGGTGGTTACGGTAACCAAAAACCACTCTGGCCTCAGAAACATTAGGGGTTAATAACACCTTGCCCCCTCCACCTACACCGCTATACCCCGTGGGTCACTATATATTTATATTTTTTTATTGTTTTTTTATCTCGAGCATTGGAGAATAAAGATGGCACTCACCAGTGTCTGTGCAAGAACGGTGACTATTTACAGCAATGCAACCGGCAGACAAACAGCATCAGGTGCTGTTTGTCTGCTGGTTGCATTGCTGTAAATAAAGAGTCACCGTTCTTGCACCGTCACTGGTGAGTGCCATCTTTATTCTCCTATGCTGGATATCATGTTTGTTCTTCTGATTTAACACCCAGGTGGACTGTAACTGTGTCAAGTGTTCGTTATAGCTGAATCATATTGAAGCAATATTATTATTACGGTGGCTGTGCCGAACGCTTTGCCTATTGTGCCTTATAATATATATCATATTGCCTAATGTTGTTCTGGTCCCCCTCGTGCTACCAATAAACATCTGTAAGGGGATCCTCCTGCAATGAAGGGGGGCACTGTACATTGTACAGCTGCCATTTCAGAGACACTCAGACAACGGACACACATAAGGGGAGAGTTATCAAAACCTGCCCAGAGGAAAAGTTGCTGACTTGCCCATAGCAACTAGATTGCTTTCATTATTCAGAGGCCTTTTCAAAAATGAAAGAAGTGAGCTGATTGGTTGCTATGGGCAACTCAGCAACTTTTCCTCTGGACAGGTTTTGATAAATCTCCCCCATAGTCCCTCACTTGTCTTTTTCCTGCTTCCAACATCAGCTTCAAGAACTGAGGGGGAGATTTATCAAAACCTGTGCAGAGGAAGAGTGGTGCAGTTGCCCATAGCAACCAGATTGCTTCTTTCATTTTCCACAGGCCTCTTTAGAGGCCTGTGGAAAATGAAAGAAGCGATCTGATTGGTTGCTATGGGCAACTGCACCACTCATCCTTTGCACAGGTTTCGATAAATCTCCCCCTGAATGTTTACTTGCTGCCTACTATACCCCACCACTGACAGCTGTCCTTGTCACCTGCCAATATCAAATATTCAGGAATACTAGTCATACATTATCTGCAGTGCATATGGCTACTTAAAGGGGTAGTCCAGTGGTGAAAAACTTATCCCCTATCCTAAGGATAGGGGATAAGTTTGAGATTGCGGGGGGTCCAACCGCTGGGGCCCCCTACGATCTCTCTGTACGGGGCCCCGGCTCTCCGCCGAGATAGCGGGTGTCGACCCCCGCACGAAGCGGCGGCCGACACGCCCCCTCAATACATCTCTATGGCAGAGCCGGAGATTGCCGAAGGCAGCGCTTCGGCTCTGCCATAGAGTTGTATTGAGGTGGCGTGTCGGCCGCCGCCTCGTGCGGAGGTCGACACGCCCCCTTCCCGCCGGCTGTCGGGGCTCCATACAGGAGATCTCGGGGGGGCCCCAACGGTCGGACCCCCCGCGATCTGCAACTTATCCCCTATCCTTAGGATAGGGGATAAGTTGCTCACCACTGAATCACCACTGGACTACTCCTTTAATGCTTATAAACCAGTATTGAAGATGGGCCACCAATATCTAACCCTAAGGACCTTCATCAATCAGCAAAGCAGAAAAAGAGTTAAAAGAATGGGGCTGAGCTTCAAGCAAACCTGTCATATCACAGAAAAATTCTGCTGATATATTACTCACTAAGATGGACATTTATCAACGGGTTTAGTCAGGTTTTCTTTACTATAATTGTCGCAAAATTGTCGCAACTGCGACTACGTGTGTTTTGTACGACAATTTGCATGAAGAACTAGAAAAGCAAGAAAATTCAAACTTGCTTACGTAGTAAATTTTTCATAAGGGATTTGCTTTAGTCGGGTATTTATCAACTGCGACAGTTGCAACTGCGCAAAAAAAAAAGTCGCAACAAGGTAAAAAATTGACTAAATTTACTCCAGCTCAAACATAGAGCAGAAAAAGCTACTACCAAAGTAAAAAAGAAAAAATTGCTTACGTGAAAGAAAATTATCAACAGGCGGAAACCAGTTGATAAATAAGTTACACATAAGCAAAAAAAATGTAAGGAAAAATTACAAAAAAAATTAAAATAATAATAAGCAAACATTAATAAATGTCTCTCTAGGTCATGCAGATTATTTACATGTCTTTTTTATGTGTATAGCTTCTGCATTTGGCTCACAAATCCTTCTGTTCTGCTGCTCACTCGTTCTGACACCCACTGCTCAGGAAGGGGCGTGTCCGAGGCAAGCACTGAGCCCGCCCTCACTCACCATGCATTCACTTCCTCCCTGAGTCTAATGTGCTGTGCCGAGTCTCTTCATCCAATCATTGCAGTCTGCTCTGTAACCCCTCCTCTCTGTTTTTCATGCTTCAGTCTGATAGGACAGGAGAGAGTACAAAGGAGCGCTAGTCTCACCTCTTTCTTTCTGTACTTTGTCCCTGTCTGACCTTGTGCTGGGGCAAAGATGATGCTTCAGCCAGACAGGATTATGCTCTGTATGGTATTGAGACCCCTAGTGGTCATTATATTATATTATATATATAATGCTAAATCATCGGTAGTTGCAGTATCTTGTAATACCTTTTTTATTGGACTAACAAGATTTTGTAGAGACAAGCTTTCGGGATTCCTCCCTTTATCAAGTCATAAGCATTTCTGAGCTCACAAGGGGAAAACACACGTTCTATCTCACAAAATATGCAGGGGTTAAAACAACATATGTGGAGAATGGACATTAAGTTGGGCCATAAATTGTATAGCTATAGGACCATAGATACAGATAAGGGTGAGGGGGAGGGCATTACTGGACTATTACGGCTACTCCTAACTAATATAAATAATATATATATATATATATATATATATTATATATGCCAAGATTTCTATAATAACGAGATCATTTTTTTAATAAAGTATATTAGGAAGACTAATGTTTGGCCAAGATGTACAACATATAAAGTTTTTAAATCTGACAGACATTTTAGTACCAGACACAGCTGCACATATGGACAGACAAGCCATCTATTGCACCAGTGTAAACAAGGGGCCACTATGTTTTTGAAGTGCTATGGCCCCTTCATTGTGCTGATCCGTGGGGGTCCTGGGGGGGGAGGGGGTGTACCTTGATCAAATCAAACTTTAATGAATTTTCAAAGATTAATAAAGGAGGTCCGTCTCATTAAAGAGGTTATGTGGAAGATGTCCAGACTTGAAAAGGTGAAACAGACAGCAGAAGGAGCAATACCGCACAAGCCCGTCTGCTGATCCTTACAAATCCATCTCCAGCATGGATGCACAAGTAGGGTTCTACTTTTTTAGAAACTCAGCAGTCACCAATTTATCGCTAATCCAAGAGGTGACCCATTTACTTTTGCACATGATGAATTTTAAAGGGTTCTTCTAGCCCTGTTACTATAGAGCAGTGGTCTCCAAACATTGGACCTCAAGGGGTACTCCACAGAAAAACATCTTATCCCCTATCCAAAGTATAGGGGATAAGAGGTCTGATCTTCAGGCCGGCATCCAGAACACGGAAGCTTGGAGCTTCCGTGTTTGTGACGTCACGCCACGCCCCCTCCATTCATGTCTATGGGAGGGGGCGTGATGGCTAGTATGTAACAATCATGCCTTCTCCCATAGATATGAATGGAGGGAGTGTGGCGGCTATAGTCTCCAGTCATCCGGCAGGGAGCAGAGTTCATTCCATGCACGGATTACAAGGGTGGCGCGCCAGAAATTGCGGGTGTCCCCAGCAGTGGGACCCCTGCGATCAGACATCTTATCCCTATCCATTGGATAGGGGATATGATGTTTTCGGCGGAGTACCCCTTTAAGACCGGTTTGGAGGCCCAGGGTTTGGTGAACTAGACTACAGAGCATGCTGCTTTTCCCAGAGTCCCTTGCTACTATATCTCTACAGTACATAATTGGGCAGATTTTCCATTTCGAATTCTTGGAAAGTTTGGTTAATAAACAAAGTGGGTCCTATAACGATGGCTACATCAGTGGTCATGGGTGGTCCTCTCATTTCTAATAGATGAGGAGTTAATCTCAGCCCATGATCTCATGAACTTTACTGACAGGAAGAGTTTGCTTATTTGATAGATTCTATGCGGGGATACAAGACGCGCATAGGAAGTGACCCTCACAGCACGTATGTACAGATGAGCTGTGTGAAGCAGTGTGAACAGGGTGTAAGCAAATAAACCATCTACTGTATACAGCAGATAAGACAGGAACAATGTTTGCTATTTACATGAGGATCCACTGAAGAGTTAGGATATTTATTTACGCATTATAGCAATAGTCTTCAAACTGTGGACCTCCAGCTGTTGCAAAACAACAACCACCAGCATGCCCGGACAGCCGTTGGCTGTCCGGGCATGCAGGGGGTTGTCATTTTGCATCAGCTGGAGGTCCACCGTTTGGAGACCACTGCATTATAGCACTTGGTGTTCACAGTGTATAGCAATGTGCTTGTCCATGGTGGACACTAGAGATGAGCGAACTTACAGTAAATTCGATTCGTCACAAACTTCACGGCTCGGCAATTGATGACTTTTCCTGCATAAATTAGTTCAGCTTTCCGGTGCTCCGGTGGGCTGGAAAAGGTGGATACAGTCCTAGGAGACTCTTTCCTAGGAATGTATCGACCTTTTCCAGCCCACCTGAGCACCTGAAGGCTGAACTAATTTACGCAGGAAATGTCATCAACTGCCAAGCCGAGAAGTTCATGGCGAATCGAATTTACTGTAAGTTCGCTCATCTCTAGTGGACACACATGCTCAATTACTCCCCCTCCCCCACAGCCAGTTTTCAGCATAGTAAACCTCGCTTTACTTCAGAGGAGCAAAAAAGGGAATACATTTCTGCCTGCTTGTCTGTTAAAGAGTACCTGTCATCAAACCATATTTTCTAAACTAACTCAGATTATATCCCCTAACTACTCCTAACACCCCTCCTGCCCTTAAAATATTTTTCTGAACTTTAAAAAGCTCTGTATCTTACCTTTCCCCTTGCTCACATTGTGTGAGCTCCCGGCAGGAGAAAGTGGGCGTTCCCCAGCAGGCGTGACGTCACTGAAGCCTGTGAGAGCTGTGCCTCGCCATGCCCTTCACGCACTTCCTGAGTATGGTCTCCTGCCAAGCCGGGAGGAGACAAATCTAACTGTTTGACTTGCGGCAGGGAACAGGAGAGAACCACCTAGTGGTCATTTTTTCAACTACTTTAAAAACATATAAAAAAAAAAAAGATTGAGAATTTTAACAGCAAGTAAATACCAAAGTGTCTTATAATAACATAAGGAACAATATATATTAAAAGTTTAGTTTGGTGACAGGCACTCTTTAAAAAGGACCAAAGCCTCTACAACAGCATGGCAATATAGATGAAAATAATTCATCTGCAGGGAAGTTGTCAGGAATCTCGCTCCGGCCAGGCACTCTGGCCGGGAGCATACTCTTATGTTCCCCTCTACTCCTGGCAGTGCCCGCATGCGAACCCCAGACTGCAACTCACCTTCCGCCCCATTCTATTCTTCTCCCAGGGGTTCTATTCCTCCCATTGCGAGGTGCTCCCGCTTGCGGGCTCCGCTCTGTTCTCCTCCTCCCGCCAGTCATTGCCAGCGTGCGCGTCCCCGCCTACTAGGGCGCACGCGCACCGGTTCTTCTAAATTTAAAGGGCCAGTGCACCAATAATTGGTGCTTGTCAGAAACCAACCCTTTTTTAGCTCTGGCACTTCCTACTGTTCCCTGCTGGATCTTTGTGCCTAGTGAAAGCATTCTTCTGTGTATTGCCTATTAGTGTTCCAGACCCTCTGCTCTGACCTGACCTCGCACCTTTGCTGTCCGCCTCCTGACCTCATGCCTGTGACCTGACTACATTTCTCTACTGCCTGCCCTTGACTTTTTGCTATGACTGACTATTCTAGTGTACTCCAGCGCCAAGTTTCACCTAGGCAGCCTGTGTCTGGGTTAGCGACCTGGGTGCCTCCTACCACAGCAAGACCATCCCTCTTTGCAGCAGGCACTGGTGAAAACCAGCTGCACCTTAGACTCTGCTCCCTTGTATGGTTCAGTCATTGTTCACACAGGCCCAGCGGATCCACTTCCTCCAGCCGCTTACAGTAAGATCACTGCCCAGTGTATCCGATCTCTCAGCTATTGTCACACAGCAGTCCGTGCAGATTGAGCAGCAAGCACAGCAGTTGTCTCAGCTTACCGCACTGATGCAGCAGTTTCTTACCACTCAACAGCCACAACCGGCTCCAGCGGAAACTTCGGTGTCATCAGCTCCAGTGGCTACTGGAGGCTTCAAGATTCCTTTATCTTTGCCTACCAAGTATGACGGAGATCCAAAGTTGTGTAGAGGTTTTTCTCTATGCATCTGGAACTCTTGGCTGACCATCTCCCTACGAAACATGCTAAAGTGGCCTTCATCATCAGTCTTCTGTCTGGCAAAGCCCTAGCCTGGGCTACTCCCCTTTGGGATTGCAATTAGAGATGAGCAAACTTACAGTAAATTCGATTAGTCACGAACTTCTCGGCTCGGTAGTTGATGACTTATCCTGCATGAATAAGTTCAGCTTTCAGGTGCTCCGGGGGGCTGGAAAAGGTGGATACAGTCCTAGGAAAGAGTCTCCTAGGACTGTATCCACCTTTTCCAGCCCACCGGAGCACCTGAAAGCTGAACTAATTTATGCAGGATAATCATCAACTGCCGAGCCGAGAAGTGCGTGACAAATCAAATTTACTGTAAGTTCGCTCATCTCTAATTGCAATGATCCAGTGTCTGCTAGCCTCCAGTCCTTCCTCGCAATGTCTTTGAAGAACCGGTGTGGGCTTCTTTGGCTGAGACAGCATTGCTGAATCTCTCTCAAGGGAACTCTTCTGTAGGGGCATCCTGGCTTCCGAACTGGCTTGGAATGATGAGGCTTTATATGCTACCTTCAAAAAAGGACTTTCTAGTAGAATTAAAAAGATGCCCTTGCTGCACGAGACCTTCTGACTCCCTTGAGTGACTTAATCAACTTGGCCACTCAAACTGATGTCTAGTTTTTTGAGAGACAGGAAGAGCTTTGTTGCGAAAGAGAATCAGTACGAACATGTCGGTTTCCTCGCCTGGCACCTGTGTTCCAGCGTCCGCCTCATCCATCTCCCATGCCACCTGTGGAGGAGCCCATGCAGGTGGATTGGACTAGATTGTCTTCACAGGAGGGGTCTCGTCGACGTGAGGAGAATTTGTGTCTCTACTGTGTCAGTAGGCACTGTCAAATACAAAAACTTTTGATATGTTTTAAAGCATGCAAACCCAATAGGTTTTGTAATTTCTGTCATTAGAAAATTTTAAGTATGAAATACTGAAAAAGCCAGTCATACAACAGCCCCTCTGCCTGCTTGGACACATACTAGTCCTGCTGTGTCCATGCATCATCAGCTATGTCACGGACTTACTTCCTTGATTGACAGCTGTGAGTGCAGGGCTCACAGCAGGAGGAAAAATCCTCCCACTGTCAGCTTGTGTCCGACTACTATCAGTGAGGACATGCTGGGAGTTGTAGTCTTGCTAATGCTAGGGGAGATGTGAGCAGACAGTATACTGAGGGAGGGGGCGGAGACCTGCACAGTGAGGCCACACCCCACCCTTTGAGAGGAATTCAGACTAGTGAGCTAAATTAAAAAAAGTGTAATAAAAAAAATAAAGGTGCTAGACACATAAAATGGTCAGGATTAGGTACTGAGTGATAGATTTAAAAAAAAAAAAGTTTTTTGTTGGATCTGATGGGTACGCTTTAAGGACTGTCCAATACGTCCGCAGCGTTCGGGAGATGCTCACACCTAGGGCACGTAGGAGAGGCGTCCCTTGGTGTAAATAGTACCTCTCCACGTTTGACCATGCCTGTTGAAGTATATACCTCCACGAAGACTTCTTTCTTCGCCTCCCTTCTCAAGCCAGTTGTGATCAATCTGTTCTCGCAAAAGTGTGTTTCCATTCCTTGGGGAGACCAAAGGGGGGGTACTGTCAGGGATCTCGCTCCGGCCGGGAGCGTTCTCTTATGTTCCCCTCTGCTCCCAACTGTGCTGCGGGTCACATTGCCGGACGTGCCCGCATGCAAACCCTGGACTGCCGCTCACGACCTGGTATGCCCGCTTACGAGCCCTCCTCCTGCGTGTCTCTGCCAGTGCGTGCGCACCGGTTCTTCTAAACTGAAAAGGACTAATGCATTAATAATTGGTGCTTGTCAGAAACCAACCATTTTTAATTCCGGCACTTCCTACTGTTCCCTGCCGGATCTTTGTGCCTAGTGAAAGCATTCTTCTGTGTATTGCCTACTAGTGTTCCAGACCCTCTGCTTGTGACCTGACCTCGCACCTTTACCGCCTGCCTCCGGATCTCATGCCTGTGACCTGACTGAGCTTCTCTGCTGCCTGCCCTTGACCTTCTGCTACGACTGACTATTCTAGTGTACTCCAGTGCAAAGTTTCACCTAGGCAGCCTGTGTGGACGAATCGAGTCAGGGGTAGCGACCTGGGTGCCACCTGCTGCAGCACGTGCCGCTCCCTGGTACGGTTCACTCATAGTTCACACAGGTCCAGTGGATCCACTTCCTCCAGCCGCTAACAGAAGTAAAAAGAAGCTATACTGCTAGCTGCCATAAGAGGAAGGAGATTGATTCTCACTAACCCCTAGCAGTAGAGATTAGCTGCTGCAACAAGGGCGGGGGGCACATGAAAGTAAAAAATGATGTAAAAAGATATTGTTTATACTAGAAGCTCTGCTTCTACTTTAAGGGTAATATATATATATATATATATATATATATATATATATATATATATATATATATATATATATATATATATATAATCGCAACTGGCTCCGGAAAGTTAAACAGATTTGTAAATTACTTCTATTTAAAAATCTTAATCCTTCCAATAGTTATTAGCTTCTGAAGTTTTCTGTCTAACTGCTCAATGATGATGTCACGTCCCGGGAGCTGTGCATGATGGGAGAATATCCCCATAGGAACTGCACAGCTCCCAGGACGTGAGACATCAGAGAGCAGTTAGACAGAAAACAACAACTCAACTTCAGAAGCTAATAACTATTGGAAGGATAAAGATTTTTTAATAGCAGTAATTTACAAATCTGTTTAACTTTCCAGAGCCAGTTGATATATATATAAAAAAAATGAACTTTCACAGGGATTGCACTGCCATTGCCCAGCACTGGGTTAAAGGGGTTATTCAGGAATAGAAAAACAGAGCTAATTTCCTCCAACAACAGCACCACACTTGTCCTCAGGTTGTGTGTGGTATTACAACTTAGCTACATTCACTTTAAATATCAACGATTGCATACATAAATGGTATATTAGACAAAAACAAAACCAACTGCAAAAAGAGTAGAAAAGTAAAAGAACAATTCAGATTGCTGAAATACAATACATGTTTCTTAGATCTGCGACAAAACTTGGCACTTTATGGTTCATTTATAAAAATGGAGCAGAGGTGTATTTAGCACCTGACTCTTTGGGCATATGAGTGCACCACATAATGCAGTTCTTCCCAACCAGGGTGCCTCCAGCTGTTGCAAAACTACAACTTCCAGCATGCTGGGATTTGTAGTTTTGCAACAGCTGGAGGCACTCTGGTTGGGAAACATTGACATTGTGCTAAAACAATGCAGGAGATTTACGTGCAGTCCTATGTAAACCACAGCATAGCATCTGCATACAACTGTAGTTACCCATTACAGATAATAGCAGTGATGCACTAAGAAGTGTTTGGGGCTGCTGTAACATGAACTGTTGATTTATCTGCAGTCCTATGTAAAACCACAAATGACACATCGCAATATTACAAAGAATTGTGCCAAATAGCAGACAGTGCTCTGCTCTACCTGTAGGTAAAGCCAGGAGCCTATAAGACAGTGTTTCCCAACCAGGGTGCCTCCAGCTGTTGCAAAACTAAGTCTCCCAGCATGCCTGCACAGCCGCTGGCTATCCGGGAATGTTGGGAGTTGTAGTTTTGCAACAGCTGGAGGCACCCTGGTTAGGAAAAACTGACATAATATAGGAGTCTTAATACAGTCCTATGTAAAGTGACAGGAACACACTGTGATATTGCAAAGAACTTGGCAAGTAACAAGTTCAGCTCTGCAGCATTTATTACTCTGTGCCTCAGAGATCATGTAACGGCTTTGGGCTACATTGTGCTAAGACAATGCAGTAGGTTTACCTGCAGTCCTATGTAAACCAAAGAATAACATCAGCATACAGCTGTAGTTCACAATGACACATAATGTAGCAGTGCAGCACTAAGAATTGTTTGGGGCTGCAGTGATCCTGCGCTGTTACATGAACCATTGAGTTACCTGCAGTCCTATGTAAACCAAAGAATAACATCAGCGTACAGCTGTAGTTCACAATGACACATAATGTAGCAGTGCAGCACTAAGAATTGTTTGGGGCTGCAGTGATCCTGCGCTGTTATATGAACCATTGAGTTACCTGCAGTCCTATGTAAACCAAAGAATAACATCAGCGTACAGCTGTTGTTCACAATTACACATAACGGAGCAAAGCTGCATTAAGAATTGTTTGGAGCTGCAGTGATTCTGCGCTGTTACATGAACTGTTGATTTACCTGCAGTCCTATGTAAAACCACAGATGATATTTTGCGACATCCTGACCTTACCTACAGGTAGAGCAAAGCGGAGTCTAAGAATTGTGCCAAATCACAGACTCAGCTCTGCTCTACCTGTAGGTAAGGTCAGGAGCCTATAAGACAGTGTTTCACTACCAGGATGCCTCCGGCTGTTGCAAAACTACAACTCCCAGCATGCCCGGACAGCCTTTGGCTGTCCGGGCATGCTGGGAGTTGTAGTTTTGCAACAGCTGGAGGTGCTTTGGTTGGGGAACACTGTCTTATAGGCTCCTGACCTTACCTACAGGTAGAGCAGAGCTGAGTCTGTGATTTGGCACAATTCTTAGACTCCGCTTTGCTCTACCTGTAGGTAAGGTCAGGATGTCGCAAAATATCATCCACAAGAAGTGGAGTGCCTATGGGTTTTGTAATTATGGGGTAGAGGACTCACTTGTTCTTAGCCGGTGGCTGGAGAGGATCCGGATGGGTCAGTGCATTGGGGTCTGTTGGGTGTTCTGCTCAGAGCCCTGGGGGTCCGGTTGATGCTGCTGTCTGTGATGTGGAGGGGGAGGCTGACAGAGGAAGTTCACTTCTGCAACAACAAGAGAAAGAGGGGAGAAAAAAAAAAACTTAGAGAACTGTGCAGGAAGCGGAGACTTTCCAGGAGCCGTGTGATGTCAGCCCCTGTGTGTCTGCTCCAGGCCCAGGCTCATGTTCCCTCTAAGCTGTGTGCTCTGGACAGGAAAGAGTTAAAAGGACATTCTGGTGAGGACTCCTCCCTTAATAGGCGCTTCACAGGCTAAAGGGGGATATTTAATTTTTAACACTGTCATCTCCAGATTGGACAATATTCGAAGCCTGCGGCACGACAGCGTCTACAGCGTCCAACCAGAGGATGCGGAGAACAGTCTAGACTCCGGTCTGTTATTACACTGTATGAGTAGATAGAATAGAATGATGTATGATAGAATATAAGTATAACGTCTAATGGTATTAGAGATGAGCGAACTTACAGTAAATTCGATTCGTCACGAACTTCTCGGCTCCGCAGTTGATGTCTTATCCTGCATAAATTAGTTCAGCTTTCAGGTGCTCCCGTGGGCTGGAAAAGGTGGATACAGTCCTAGGAGACTCTTTCCTAGGAATGTATCCACCTTTTCCAGCCCACCAGAGCACCTGAAAGCAGAACTAATTTATGCAGGATAAGTCATCAACTGCCGAGCCGAGAAGTTCTTGACGAATCGAATTTACTGTAAGTTCGCTCATCTCTAAATGGTATCTATCTGCAGCACAGCTTTCCAAACTTTTCATGTTGGTGACGCACTTTTTAGACGTGCATAGTTTTGCGACACACTCCTCGCCGTACTGCCAATTGCACGTATCCTACAACCAGGGATGCCAACAGAAATTTTGGGGCCCCTTACACGGCACACGCTCACTGTGTCACACGCTGGATTTTATCTCAGTATCGGGCTTAGAAACATAAAATAATATCGTCACTGTATATTAGTTCTAGAGTGACTAAATAATACCACCATACTGTAAGGAAATAAAAGCCACTATATGCAGACCAGTATCACTAATAACACCACAATACAAGGGGCATATAATTCCGCCACATCATGAACACTACCATTACCACTGACTAATGCCGCTATATTGTTATTGAATAAAAACCACTATACAAAATATCAATATATATATATATAGAAGTAGATTTGAGCTGTACACAGGTGCTGCAGACCATATAAGTCATTATAGTTACATACTAACAGGGGCGTCTTCTCTGATCAGAGTCGTTCACTCTTCTCTTTCTTCTCCATCTGTCCTGGGTCATGATGAAGATTTCTCCCGATCACAATGTGGTGTCCCGGTACCGCATCCTATCCGGTACCTGTGTGTATAGGTCCCCATAGCCAGAGTCCCTAGGAC
Source organism: Hyla sarda (assembly GCF_029499605.1). Classification (NCBI taxonomy): domain Eukaryota; kingdom Metazoa; phylum Chordata; class Amphibia; order Anura; family Hylidae; genus Hyla; species Hyla sarda. The sequence goes on from NC_079191.1 coordinate 398,578,209, forward strand.
GTGCAGGTCCTTATTGTCTAGTCCACTCCTAGTCACCTCTCATCTAGGTATTAGTTATCTAGTAATTATTAAGGATTTATATATAAAGGATTGTATAAATGTGTATAAATAGTTAATTACCTGTACGGAGCATAGCAGGATCTGCGGGTCACGTGATCAGGTTAACACTATGGTTTTTGCCTGAGGACCTTTGGAGGTCCCGTGAACGTATTGCACCCATCATTCTTTGTGACGGTGAGTGACAGATATTCGGACCAATCAGAACAACCTCGCCCCTGCCCATATAAGGGAGCGGTGGCCATTGTTAGCTCTCTTTCCTCGTGGGCTGTTGACAGGGAAGGATCTGCGCTGCTGTCATCAGTGAATTTAGGCCCTAGCCTTGCGGCGACGGCTAATCTCTTCTAAACCGTGAGTGTATCAATCCCTAAGCACTCTGCAAGATCACCGGACCTTATCTATCCCCTAAATCCGGACGGATCTTCAAAATTACCCTAAATTCAGAGACTTATAATACAATTCAAGGTCGGCAACAACTGTCAGTCACTGAACTATATAGAGACTGTTTGAATGAGACTGTGGTTGTGCATTGTATGTACTGCAAGCATTTAAGTAAAGTTATCCAAGTTCAAGTTCAACTACTTTGTGGACCTTCAGTCATTTTATGCATGCACCTATCGTTACTGGGAAGGGCGGCGATAGTCCGGAGAATTACCTCAGCATACTAGCCCTCAGCCTGGCGTCACGAATTATAGGGTTAACCTTAACCCCTCATCTACCGAAACAACACCCCAACTACCATACACCCCCCAAGGGCTACCACAAAGCCTTTTTGGCGTTGCACGAACAGGATTCGGGTGTGTGCCTACTACAGTTGCCACTAGTGAAGGTGCACTCCCCCCCCCAGAAAACGAACTTTATTCATGTGCTGTAAACCGTGTTGCTGTGTACGGGAGCAGTGTCTGTGGTGCACCATACAAGGGGGCCATGAGAAAAATAAGGGGGAGGTGAAGATTTATTTACAACTGAAATGTGTAAACTGCGCAATGAGTTCATGCTGCGATCCATTGGTCTGGTCGGCACAGGCAGAGCCGAACTGCTGCCGGAAAAGTGCGCAAAGAAAGCCCACCAAGTTGCTCTGTCGCAGCCGAAAGGGAACTCAGAGATACAGGAGTCGTCTCTGGAGGGACCGGAAGTCGGGGCTGCACCGATAGTGTCCTTTCTGCCGGTAGCCATTTTGGAGAAGCCCAATTATAAAAGACACGACGCAGAGCCACCTCTTCAGTCTGCACGGAGAGCCGGAGAGTACAGACATGGCGGAGAGCAGCATTCCACGTGGTGAAGTTGGCAAAATGGCGCCGGAAAAGCAGAAAGTTGTGGCAGTCGCAGCCTGACTTTTCCAAGAACTTGCTGACCATCTGCAGCGGTTGTCATTAGACGAAGAGGGGGCCTGCAATCTTCCCCCACTGATGATGACGACGATTGGCCAGAGACACCTTCAGCGGAGAGCGCAGGGACACCTGGAGGTGCATCACCGGTGAGATTGTCCCCTCACCACAGAACCTGGGGCTCGTGGGCTGAGAACCCGTCGGAGGAGTCTGCTGTGAGTGCCCCAACAGAGGCGGCCTATTCTTCCTCCTCCAGCCATGAGGTCATACCTTGATCAAGCTTGCCAAAATTGCCGCAATGGGTGTTCGGAGATGAGCCGGAGCTGATCGAGTACATGCACAGAGTACTTCAACCAATACCTGGGAAGCCACTCCCACCAATCCCTCTTCTGACATGGAGAGTTTGCCTGCTTCCAGGGTACCAACGAAAGAGTGATGGGTCCATCCTAGTTTGGGGATGGTACTCAAGCCCTATTGCCCCACTTTGATCCCGGCTAGTAAGCCTAGACCCCCTGTTAATGCTGCCTTCCACCACTCCATCCTCACCAATGTGGTGTGGCAAAGCTATGTCAAATCCAATCCTGCCCCTGATGTTGGCAGATACAGAGGAACCCAGAGAGGCACTAGAAGAGTGAAGAAGAACATTCTCTAAAGAGACTCTAAAGTAATGTCCTATTGTTTCTTATGTTAACCACTTTTATTTTGCAGCAACCAAGTTCAAGAATTGTGCCTAGCAGGACTGTGCTAAGATTGTTCCAGTTCAAGTTCAGCAACGTAATCACTAAGCTTGTGCCTGACTATTAAGTCAAGAGACTCCTAGCCTGTAGGAGATTCATTAAGGATTATACCTGGCTGAGTTGTGGTAATGGCGTGTTTACCTTTCCCATGAACTCTTAGTGTAGGTGGACTGCTGATCCTTACACGCCACTTTGTATATTCTCCTTTAATTGGACTCCTAGTGTAGGTGGACTGCTGATCCTTACACGCCACTTTGTATATTTTCCTTTAATTGGACTCCTAGTATAAGTGGACTGCTGATCCTTACATGTGTATTTTATGTATATACCAGCAGCTTCATAAGAACTCTTATGCTAAATTTTGAACTTATCAGGTGTATGCGCCTGAACCATGTTGGAGTGTTGATAATTGTGTAAATTGTGTAGTAAATATGTATATGATTCTTGTACACAGGAAAATATCCTCGTGTCTGTGTACATAAAAAATAGGTAAGGGTTGTACATAGAAAAATAGTCTAATGTCTATGTACATAAAAAGTGAGTCAGAGCTGTACACAGAAAATGTCGGTGTTGTCACGATGCCGGCTGGCAGGAGGTGGATCCTCTGTGCCAGAGAGGGATTGGCGAGGACCGTGCTAGTGGACCGGTTCTAAGTCACTACTGGTTTTCACCAGAGCCCGCCGCAAAGCGGGATGGTCTTGCTGCGGCGGTAGTGACCAGGTCGTATCCACTAGCAACGGCTCAACCTCTCTGACTGCTGAAGATAGGCGCGGTACAAGGGAGTAGACAGAAGCAAGGTCGGACGTAGCAGAAGGTCGGGGGCAGGCGGCAAGGTTCGTAGTCAGGGTGGATAGCAGAAGTTCAGGTACACAGGCTTTGGACACACTAAACGCTTTCACTGGCACAAGGCAACAAGATCCGGCAAGGGAGTGCAAGGGAGGAGATCAGATATAGCCAGGGAGCAGGTGGAAGCCAATTAAGCTAATTGGGCCAGGCACCAATCATTGGTGCACTGGCCCTTTAAGTCTCAGGGAGCTGGCGCGCGCGCGCCCTAGAGAGCGGAGCCGCGCGCGCCAGCACATGACAGCAGGGGACGGGAACGGGTAAGTGACCTGGGATGCGATTCGCGAGCGGGCGCGTCCCGCTGTGCGAATCGCATCCCCGACGGCCATGACAGTGCAGCGCTCCCGGTCAGCGGGACCGACCGGGGCGCTGCGGAGAGAGAGACGCCGTACGCGCTCCGGGGAGGAGCGGGGACCCGGAGTGCTAGGCGTAACAGGTGTGCTGCACGTGTACACTCAACACTAAAAACATAAATAATTCTTGTACATATAAATGTATAGAATGCTAAAGGTGTTTAGTAGGTAACTCAACAGGTGACACCCCGGCTTCTCCGTGGGTAGTATTACTGTTGTCGCCCATCGCTAGCACCTGTCTCAACAAATATAATAGGGAAGATTGCCCTCAAAATAGTACCTACACACATAGTACCTTTGATAACCCACTTCAATGCTCTGCCTATCACTTTTCAGTACTCTAAATTACTGACTTTAATGTACTACCTCAGTCTTTAGTACATACGCAAAAACAAAATATTTCTCACATTCAAGTAACACTTAGGAATTGTAGCATATTAATATCCAATTCCTGCCACTGTTAGGTATACTTCTTCTTCTCCTTCTTTGCGTGTGTGAGATGCTCTGCCTGGCCAGTAGGGGCTTTTGCGAATATAGAATTAAACACGTATTTCTAAGAATAACCTAGTTAGGTTGTTTTGAAAGTGCTCTAGGGGTAAATAGCATGTAGCCGGTAGACCCTAGCAGCCAACCTTACTGTGACCTAGCTTCCGGCTAGCCAGTATAACCTTTTGTGTACTAACAGGTAACTCATTGTTGGTGAATAAAATGTGTGAGATAATAAAAGTGTTTAGTCAGCTTGAAACTAAAAGTATAGAGAGCTGTACTAATGTTTAGTTAGCCTCATGAAAATGTGTAGAGAGCTAATAAGATGTCTTAGGAGCTAGCAACTACATGTCAGATACCTGCCTAATTGTCTAGTAAGCTTTAAAGTGTATAGTAAGCTTAATAAAATGTTTAAGGAGCTAGAAACTAAAGGATAGATAGCTTTGTTAATGTCTAGATAGCATTTATGTCTAGATAGCACCAATGTCTAGATAGATTTCTATTGCCTAGTCCAGATACTGGTAAGAGTATCAGAGAATGTAAATGTGTTCAATGTTTACTTAGAATGTATAGCAAATTTATAGATCATCCTGTTCTAGTCCTAGTCCCTCTGTCTTAGGGGACAGGCGTCGAGGTCGACTTATCTTAAGTAAGGGGGTTTGTGGTGTCCCGGTACCGCATCCTATCCGGTACCTGTGTGTATAGGTCCCCATAGCAAGATTCCCTAGGTCCTTATTGTCTAGTCCACCCCTAGTCACCTCTCATCTAGGTATTAGTTATCTAGTAATTATTTAGGATTTATATATAAAGGATTGTATAAATGTATATAAATAGTTAATTACCTGTACGGAGCGTAGCAGGACCTGCAGGTCACGTGATCAGGTTAACACTGTGGTTTTTGCCTGAGGACCTTTGGAGGTCCCTGTGACGTATTGCACCCATCATTCTTTGTGACGGTGAGTGACAGATATTCGGACCAATCAGAACAACCCCGCCCCTGCCCATATAAGGGAGCGGCGGCCATTGTTAGCTCTCTTTCCTCGTATGCTGTTGACAGGGAAGGATCTGCGCTGCTGTCATCAGTGAATTTAGGCCCTAGCCTTGCGGCGACGGCTAATCTCTTCTAAACCGTGAGGGTATCAATCCCTAAGCACCCTGCAAGATCACCGGACCTTATCTATCCCCTAAATCCGGACGGATCTTCAAAATTACCCTAAATTCAGAGACTTATAATACAATTCAAGGTCCGCAACAACTGTCAGTCACTGAACTATATAGAGACTGTTGGAATGAGACTGTTGTTGTGCATTGGATGTACCGCAAGCATTTAAGTAAAGTTATCCAAGTTCAAGTTCAACTACTTTGTGGACCTTCAGCCATTTTATGCATGCACCTATCCTTACTGGGAAGGGCAGCGATAGGCCGGAGAATTACCTCAGCATACTAGCCCTCAGCCTGGCGTCACGAACCCCTCATCTACCGAAACAACACCCCAACTACCATACACCCCCCAAGGGCTACCACAACAATTTGTCTTCACCAAATCTGCCAGACAAACATTTTAGGCTTCTCGCTACAGCAAAATCCTCAAATCTATACAAACCCCCTTTATGTATTACACTGCCCCATATAGTATTAGATCCCTCTGTGCAGCTGTATAGTATTTGGCCCCAACATTGTCCCTATAAATTAGCAGACCCAAACATTGCCCCCATAGGTTTTTATGCCCCTCACATTATCCCATAGTATATTATGCCCATCACATTACCCCATAGTATATTATGCCCCTCACATTGCACCCATTGTATATTATGCCCCTCATTTTGCCCTCATTGTATATTATCCCCTCATATTGCCCCCAATTGTATAATATCCCTCTCATTTTGTCCCCATTGTATATTATCCCCCTCATATTGCTCCCCTTTCTATATTATCCCCCTCATATTTCCCCCATCATATATTATCCCCTGATAGCATGAAAAAAAAATCACTCACCTCTCCTTCGTTCCCCTGCAGTGCCTGTCGCTCCTCTTCTCTCTGCTTCCTGTGCGGACAGTCTCTTGCTAAGCCGCTGCCACACAGGAAGCCTGGGCTGGAGTGACAGGTTGAAGCTGCTGGCTCCTTCCTGTCACTCCAGCCGCCGGTGCATATTGAATGCTGTGTGTGTCTTAAAGGCTTCTTTTTAAAGCGGCAAGCGGGCAATAGGGCGGGGGTGATAGACCAGCCTGGCAGGGGAGAGATTTCTTTCAGGGGATGGAGCTGCACCCCCATATAGAGGGATGCAGCAGTTCCCCCACATCAGGTAGTATAGTTTCCTCACATTAGGTAGCATAGTTTCCCCACATTAGGTAGCGTAGCATAGATTCCCCACATTAGGTAGCGTAGTTTCCCCACATTAGGTGGCGTGGCATAGTTTCCCCACATTAGGTAGCGTAGTTCCCCCACATTAGGTAGCGTAGCATAGTTTCCCCACATTAGGTAGCATAGCACAGTTTCCCCACATTGGGCAGCATAAATTCACAACATTAGGTAGCATTGTTTCCCCACATTAGGTAGCATAGTTTCCCCACACTAGGTAGCATAGTTTCCCCACATAAGGTAGCATAGCATAAATTCCCCACATTAGTTAGTGTAGCATACATTCCCCACAATAGGTAGCCTTAGCACAGATTCCCCACATTGGGTAGTGTAGCATAAATTCCCCACATTAGGTAGTGTAGCATAAATTCCCCACATTAGGTAGCCTTAGCACAGATTCCCCACATTAGGTAGTGTAGCATAAAGTCCCCACATTAGGTAGTGTAGCAGAAATTCCCCACATTAGGTAATGTAGCCTAAATTCCCCACATTAGGTAGTGTAGCATAAATTCCCCACATTAGGTAGTGTAGCATAAATTCCCCACATTAGGTAGTGTAGCTTAAATTCCCCACATTAGGTTGTGTAGCATAAATTCCCCACATTAGGTAGTGTAGCATAAATTCCCCACATTAGGTAGTTTAGCATAAATTTCCCACATTAGGTAGTGTAGCATAAATTCCACACATTAGGTAGTGTATCATAGATTCCCCACATTAAGTAGTGTAGCATAGATTCCCCACATTGGGTAGTGTAGCATAGATTCCCAACATTAGGTAGTGTAGCATAAATTCCCCACATTAGGTAGTGTAGCTTAAATTCCCCACATTAGGTAGTGTAGCTTAAATTCCCCACATTAGGTAGTGTAGCTTAAATTCCCCACATTAGGTAGTGTAGCATAAATTCCCCACATTAGGTAGTGTAGCATAAATTCCCCACATTAGGTAGTGTAGCATAGATTCCCCACATTAGGTAGTGTAGCATAGATTCCCCACATTAGGTAGTGTAGCATAGATTCCCCACATTAGGTAGTGTAGCATAAATTCCCCACATTAGGTAGTGTAGCATAGATTCCCCACATTAGGTGTAGTGTAGCATAGATTCCCCACATTAGGTAGTGTAGCCTAAATTCCTCACATTAGGTAGTGTAGCATAAATTCCCCACATTATCATTGTAAATATGTATATTGCATTACTCACTTGTTTGGCGTTGCAGGACCTTAGGTCATGTGACACGTTGCTCAGAACTCTATGGTATGTTGAAGGACCTTAGGTGGTTCTTGTGTCACGTGTTCACCCACAATGCCATGTAACGGTGAGTGACAGTTGTTATGGACCAATCCAAAACGGCCCGCCCCTGCCCATACAAGGGAGCTGCGGCCATTATGCTCTCTCTTGGGTTGCTGTCACTGAATGAGGTAGGACCTCCGCAACTTTCAAGTACGTTTACTAGGCCAAAGCCTTGCGGCCTCAGCCTGTACCAAAGCTGTTGTACTTCTACAATTCCCTGCTACTCTCCGCAAGATCACTGGACCTAAACGCACCTCTAAATCCAGCGGATCTATGCTACGGAATCTTTTAAAAGCTAAATTGAGCTCATCTGATCCCAACCAACTGTCAATCGCTGCTCAACTGTAAATAGACTCTGTTATCTGGACTGTTATTGATATTGCCTGCTACAGAAAATCTTCAGTAAAAGTTCTTGCAAGTTTTCAGTTAAACAGTGGTTGTGGACAATCCATTTATTACGCACTCACCTATCGCTCTTGGGAAGGGTGGCAATAGGCCCAGCAACATTACAGTATTTAACCCTCACCCTGGCATCACGAGTGACAAGGGTTAACAGCACCCTTTATTATTCAGAACAGCAACACCCCAACTACCCTACAACCCCCGAGACGTTACCACAATAGCATAAATTCCCCACATTAGGTAGTGTAGCATAAATTCCACACATTTGGTAGTGTAGCATAGATTCCCTACATTAGGTAGTGTAGCATAAATTCCCCACATTAGGTAGTGTAGCATAAATTCCACACATTAGGTAGTGTAGCATAGATTCCCCACTGTTAGGATTCGGCAGGCTGGAGGTGGATCCTCTGTGTCAGCGAGGGATTGGCGTGGACCGTACCGGTGGACTGGTTCTAAGTTGCTACTGGTATTCACCAGAGCCCGCCGCAAAGCGGGATGGTCTTGCTGCGGCGGTAGAAACCAGGTCGTATCCACCGGTAACGGCTCAACCTCGCTGACTGCTGAGAGTGGCGTGGGACACAGGAGGACTAGACAGAGGCGAGGTCAGACGTAGCAGAAGGTCAAGGCAGGCGGCAAGGTTCGTAGTCAAGGGTAACGGCAGAAGGTCTGGTAACACTGGTAAGGCAATCACAGAAACGCTTTCACTAGGCACAAGGCAACAAGATCCGGCAATGCAGGAAAGGGGAAGTGAGGTAATATAGGCCTGGATCAGGTGAGCTAATTACACTGATTGGGCCAGGCACCAATTAGCGGTGCACTGGCCCTTTAAATCTTAGAGAGCTGGCGCACGCGCGCGCCCTAGAGAGCGGAGCCGCGCGCGCCAGAACATGACAGCCAGGGACCGGGACAGGTAAGTAGATTGGGATGCGATCCGCGAGCGGGCGCGTCCCACTATGCGGATCACATCCCCGCCAGCAGTGTCAGTGCAGCGCTCCCGGTCAGCGGTCAGAGAGGAGAACGCCGCGAGCGCTCCGGGGAGGAGCGGGGACCCGGAGCGCTCGGCGTAACAGTACCCCCCCCCCCTTAGGTTTCCCCCTCTTTTTGTCTGCTTGTCCCTTCATACGAGACAAGGCCATTGGGAGCGACTCTTGAGTTTCCTTCCAGATGATAGAGAAGTCCTGGGTAACTTAATCAACAGCAGGCAATTCAGAAGAAGTGGGAATGGGGAGGGGGGGCAGAGGGTGAAGCTTGCCACGGGGCAGAGTGTTACCAGGAAGGGGGCTATGAGGAGGCAAGATCTCAGCTTGCTTTTTGTCGAAAATATCTGAAAAATCCTGGTAAACCTTGGGAGGGACCGGTATGGGTGGAACCTCAGGAGTTAGACAAGTGGGAGCAGATGTGAGGCATCATTTGTGACAAGAAGGACCCCAATTTTTGATCTCCCCGGTGGTCCAGTCAAGGGTAGGAGAATGACGTTGGAGCCATGGCAGACCGAGGAGGACTTCAGAGGTGCAGTTGGGCAGAACAAAAAATGCTATTTTTTCGTGATGCAGTCCAATGCTCACAAGCAGGGGTTCTGTGTGGTAATGCACAGTGCAGTCCAATTTTACTCCGTTGACAGAAGAAATGTAGAGCGGCTTGACGAGATGCGTTACTGGGATACTGAACCTATTAACGAAAGAGGCCAAAATAAAATTTCCTGCAGAACCAGAGTCCAAGAAGGCCACAGCTGAGAAGGAGGAGTTGGCAGAAGGAGAAATCCGCACGGGCACAGTGAGACGTGGAGAAGCAGAATTCACACCAAGAGACGCCACTCCCACGTGAACTGCGTGCGTGCGTCTCCCAGACGCGGAGGACGAATAAGGCAGTCCACTAGGAAATGTTCGGTACTAGCACAGTACAGGCATACATTTTTATCTCTGCGACGAGACCTCTCTTCATGGGTTAGGCGAGACCGATCCACTTGCATAGCCTCCTCGGCAGGAGGCACAGGGGTAGATTGCAAAGGATTCCGGGAGAGAGGTGCCCAGAGATCAAGGTCCTTTTCCTGCTGGAGCTCCTGGTGTCTTTCAGAAAAACGCATGTTGATGCGGGTTGCCAAATGCATAAGTCCAAACAGGTTAGCAGAATTTCTCGTGCGGCCAGTACATCTTTGATGTTGCTGGATAAGCCTTTCTTGTAGTCGCGCAGAGGGCCTCGTTGTTCCAGGCTAGCTCAGAGGCAAGGGTACGAAACTGGATGGCGTATTCGCCTACAGAAGAACTTCCTTGGACTAGGTTCAGCAAAGCAGTCTCGGCAGAGGAGGCCCGGGCTGGCTCCTTGAAGACACTACGGACTTCAGCGAAGAAGGACTGGACAGTGGTTGTGGCAGGATCATTGCGGTCCCAGAGCGGTGTGGCCCATGACAAGGCCTTTCCAGACAGAAGACTAACTACGAAAGCCACCTTAGACCGTTCTGTGGGAAATTGGTCCGACAACATCTCCAAGTGTAGGGAACATTGAGACAGGAAACCACGGCAGAGTTTAGAGTCCCCATCAAATTTGTCCGGCAGAGACAAGCGGAGGCTAGGAGCGGCCACTCGCTGCGGAGGAGGTGCAGGAGCTGGCGGAGGAGATGGTTGCTTCTGTAGAGGCAGAAGCTGCTGTAGCATGGCGGACAACTGTGACAGCTGTTGTCCTTGTTGGGCGACCACGGTGGCGAGGTCAGCGAGACTTGGCAGTGGCACCTCAGCGGGATCCATGGCCGGATCTACTGTTAGAATTCGGCAGGCTGTAGGTGGATCCTCTGTGTCAGCGAGGGATTGGCGTGGACCGTACCGGTGGACCGGTTCTAAGATGCTACTGGTATTCACCAGAGCCCGCCGCAAAGCGGGATGGTCTTGCTGCGGCGGTAGAAACCAGGTGGTATCCACCGGTAACGGCTCAACCTCGCTGACTGCTGAGAGTGGCGTGGGACAGGAGGACTAGACAGAGGCGAGGTCAGACGTAGCAGAAGGTCAAGGCAGGCGGCAAGGTTCTTAGTCAAGGGTAACAGCAGAAGGTCTGGTAACACTGGTAAGGCAATCACAGAAACACTTTCACTAGGCACAAGGCAACAAGATCCGGCAATGCAGGGAAGGAGAAGTGAGGTAATATAGGCCTGGATCAGGTGAGCTAATTACACTGATTGGGCCAGGCACCAATTAGCGGTGCACTGGCCCTTTAAATCTTAGAGAGCTGGCGCGCGGGCGCCCTAGAGAGCGGAGCCGCGCGCGCCAGGACGTGACAGGCGGGGACCGGGACAGGTAAGTAGATTGGGATGCGATCCGCGAGCGGGCGCGTCCCGCTATGCGGATCGCATCCCCGCCGGCAGTGTCAGTGCAGCGCTCCCGGTCAGCGGGTCTGACCGGGGCGCTGCGGAGAGGAGAACGCCGCGAGCGCTCCGGGGAGGAGCGGGGACCCGGAGCGCTCGACGTAACACCCACATTAGGTAGTGTAGCGTAGATTCCCCACATTAGGTAGTGTAGCATAGATTCCCCACATTAGGTAGTGTAGCATAGATTCCCCACATTAGGTAGTGTAGCATAGATTCCCCACATTAGGTAGTGTAGCATAGATTCCCCACATTAGGTAGTGTAGCATAGATTCCCCACATTAGGTAGTGTAGCATGAATTCCCCACATTAGGTAGTGTAGCATAGATTCCCCACATTAGGTAGTGTAGCATAGATTCCCCACATTAAGTAGTGTAGCATAGATTCCCCACATTAAGTAGTGTAGCATAGATTCCCCACATTAGGTAGTGTAGCATAGATTCCACACATTAGGAAGCACCCCCTCCCCACAACACACACACTGACACATACACTCACTCACACTCTTACTCACACTTTCACATGGCCTGCGCTACTTACATCTGCCTGCAAGGACTTCCTGGCAGAGGTGCGCACTATAAGTGACATCATCGCACACGCCGCACAGGACGTTGGCGTTGCGGCGCTGGCGATGACAATGACGTCACTCACTGACAAGCTAAAAAAAAAAAAAAAGACAGGGTCGGCCGAGCTCCCCTGACGTTCCGGGCCCCTTAGAGGTGTATGAGTTGTACTCCCCTGATGACGGCCCTGCATACAACACACAACGTGATACCAGTATCCAGTATTAGCATTACAAATGCTGCTGCTACCCCCCTGTGCCACTTCATAAACCCCCTACAGATCAAGAGTCATAACTTAAGTCTGGAGTGTTTATTTATCTCTAAGGTGAGGTTATTTATTCATCTCAAATGTGCAGCAGCGACATTTCGATGGTCTCACACCATAATTTTCTATCTACATATCCATCTATCTATCTATTTCTTATATATCTACATATCTATCTATCTATCATCTCATATCTATCTATCTGTCTATCAATCATCTCATATCCATCTATCTATCTATCTATCAATCAATCTATCTCCTGTCTGTCTATCTATCTATCTATCTATCTATCTCCTGTCTATCTATCTTTCCATCTACCTATCTAATATCTATCTATCCTTCCATCTATCAATCTCATATCTAATTAATTTGCGGTGAGGGTGTGATGAAGGGCAGATGTTATTACCCTAGGAGCAGATGGCATTAACCCCTTGTGTTCGTGATGCCAGGGTGTGGTTATCCTCTACACCACCCGAGGTATGGCCGCTGGTTCCTGGGCCAGGCATGGGGCAAATAATCACTCTGATGCAAGGTTACGGAATAACAGCAGCTTTACTGAGGAAGACAGGTGTTAGAGTCTTTACAGCTCAGTTAGGCCCAAGGAGATGACCAGTGACTTTATTAGACTTGTGAGCTTGCTGGGACTTGTAGTGGACTTGGACTGAATAATGCAATCCCACGCTGACTTTAGACTTGACTATGACTAACTAGACTTCTCTGTGGTTGCTTACCAGGTTTTGACTTTTACCTAAAGGGGTTCACGGTTGGTGGAAGCGCGGCTGTGTGACTATGCCTTGGTCTCTCTTAGGACACCAGACACTCTCAGGTCTTGACTGTACTGCAGCTCCTAGCTCCTCCCTACTATATAAGGGAGCAATTTGGAGGACTCCCAAATGTCACCCACAAGTAACCTGGTCACTGACACCTTCCCTGGCTACATAGGACTTAGTAACCACATTTAAAGTTACATTAACATCAGAAAGATAAATTAATAAATAACTAATATTAGGCACTGTTAATCATTTAAGGGTCTGTAAAATAGAGGTGGGCCCAGCGGGCACTGAAATAGAGTCTGCCACACAGGACGGAAAAGGGTACAGGAGGGCAACTCCTGTACTGGGTCACCACAAATTGGGCCCAAAATGTCAATATTTTGTATGGCCACCGTTTTTTTTTTTTTTTTTTTTTTTTTTTTTGCAGCACTGCTTTAAAGGGGAACCCCGGGGGAAAACAAGTGGAAAAAAAGAGTTCTTTATCAGGTGCCATGTTGAATTTCCTGTGACCAGTATTAGAGAGTGTGAGAGCGATAACACCAGATTTTTTTTTATTTTTATTTTTTTTATTGTAAGCACTCCTCTGGTTTTATTTCCAAAATGTACGAGCTTCTGCCTACTAAATTTCTTGTCCGTTACTTGATGTCAATTTTCTCTAAGTGTCACCAAGAAATTCTAAGGAATTTTGTGCTAAAGACTGTATTGAATCAATCGCTGGGGGAGGGAGGACATCTATCCTAGATATATTGATTATATAGGATCTACCAGACTCCCGCCTTTCTCTAGAAAAATAGATTGGAGAAAGAATTTTTGGGTGCCCCCGTTGTTCTCAAATTAGGGCTGATTTGCTTCACATGTTATGGTCCTGTCCTGCCATAATGCAATACTGATCTTCTGTATTAAAAATTATTAGAGATACATTTGATATAATTCCCGGGCAACCCAAACTATGTATATTGGGTTATCCTGGATTTGGATTTCCTCACATTTTTTCTATAATTGTTTGGTTGTATTTGTTACAGTGTTTTGAAGCTATGTGAAATAAATAAATAAATAAAAAAATAAAAATCACCATATTTTAGACACATGTTTACTTATGGGAGATACTGTATATATATAATGTGAGGGGTGGACTCACTTATGGGAGATACTGTATATATAATGTGAGGTGTGGACTCACTAATAGGAGATACTGTATATATAATGTGAGAGGTGGACTCACTTATGGGAGATACTGTATATATAATGTGAGGAGTGGAGTCACTTATGGGAGATACTGTATATAATGTGAGGGGTGGACTCACTCATGGGAGATACTGTATATATAATGTGAGGTGTGGACTCACTTATGGGAGATACTGTATATAATGTGAGGGGTGGACTCACTTATGGGAGATACTATATATATAATGTGAGGGGTGGACTCACTTATGGGAGATACTGTATATATAATGTGAGGGGTGGACTCACTTATGGGAGATACTGTATATATAATGTGAGGGGTGGACTCACTTATGGGAGATACTGTATATATAATTTGAGGGGTGGACTCACTTATGGGAGATACAGTATATATAATGTGAGGGGTGGACTCACTTATGGGAGATACTGTATATAATGTGAGGAGTGGACTCACTTATGGGAGATACTGTATATATAATGTGAGGGACGGACTCACTTGTGGGAGATACTGCATATATAATGTGAGGGGTGGACTCACTTATGGGAGATACTGTATATATATTGTGAGGGGTGGACTCACTTGTGGGAGATACTGCATATATAATGTGAGGGGTGGACTCACTTATGGGAGATACTGTATACATAATGTGAGGGGTGGACTCACTTATGGGAGATACTGTATATATAATGTGAGGGGTGGACTCACTTATGGGAGATACTGTATATATAATGTGAGGGGTGGACTCACTTATGGGAGATACTGTATATAATGTGAGGGGTGGACTCACTTATGGGATATACTGTATATATAATGTGAGGGGTGGAGTCCCTTATGGGAGATACTGTATATAAAATGTGAGGGGTGGACTCACTTATGGGAGATACTGTATATAATGTGAGGGGTGGACTCACTTATGGGAGATACTGTATATAATGTGAGGAGTGGACTCACTTATGGGAGATATTGTATATAATGTGAGGGGTGGACTCACTTATGGGAGATACTGTATATAATGTGAGGGGTGGACTCACTTATGGGAGATACTGTATATAAAATGTGAGGGGTGGACTCACTTATGGGAGATACTGTATATAATGTGAGGGGTGGACTCACTTATGGGAGATACTGTATATAATGTGAGGAGTGGACTCACTTATGGGAGATATTGTATATAATGTGAGGGGTGGACTCACTTATGGGAGATACTGTATATAATGTGAGGGGTGGACTCACTTTTGGAAGATACTGTATATAATGTGAGGGGTAGACTCACTTTTGGGAGATACTGTATATAATGTGAGGGGTGGACTCACTTTTGGGAAATACTGTATATAATGTGAGGGGTAGACTCACTTATGGGAGATACTGTATATATAATGTGAGGGGTGGACTCACTTGTGGGAGATACTGCATATATAATGTGAGGGGTGGACTCACTTATGTGATATACTGTATATAATGTGAGGGGTGGACTCACTTATGGGAGATACTGTATATAATGTGAGGGGTAGACTCACTTATGGGAGATACTGTATATATAATGTGAGGGGTGGACTCACTTATGGGAGATACTGTATATATAATGTGAGGGGTGGACTCACTTATGGGAGATACTGTATATAATGTGAGGGGTGGACTCACTTATGGGAGATACTGTATATAATGTGAGGAGTGGACTCACTTATGGGCGATACTGTATATATAATATGAGGGGTGGACTTACTTATGGGAGATACTGTATATAATGTGAGGAGTGAACTCACTTATGGGAGATACTGTATATAATGTGAGGGGTGGACTCACTTATGGGAGATACTGTATATATAATGTGAGGGGTGGACTCACTTATGGGAGATACTGTATATATAATGTGAGTGGTGGAGTCACTTATGGGAGATACTGTATATATAATGTGAGGGGTGGACTCACTTATGGAATATACTGTATATATAATGTGAGGGGTGGACTCACTTATGGGAGATACTGTATATAATGTGAGGGGTAGACTCACTAATGGGAGATACTGTATATATAATGTGAGGGGTGGACTCACTTATGGGAGATACTGTATATCATGTGCGGAGTGGATTCATTTATGGGAGATACTGTATATAATGTGAGGGGTGGACTCACTTATGGGACATACTTTATAAATAATGTGAGGGATGGACTCACTTTTGGGAGATACTGTATATAATGTGAGGGGTGGACTCACTTATTGGAGATACTGTATATATAATGTGAGGGGTGGACTCACTTATGGGATATACTGTATATATAATGTGAGGGGTGGACTCACTTATGGGAGATACTGTATATAATGTGAGGAGTGGACTCACTTATGGGAGATACTGTATATAATGTGAGGGATGGACTCACTTATGGGAGATACTATATATAATGTGAGGGGTGGACTCACTTATGGGATATACTGCATATATAATGTGAGGGGTGGACTCACTTACGGGAGATACTGTATATATAATGTGAGGGGTGGACTCACTAATGGGAGATACTGTATATATAATGTGAGGGGTGGACTCACTTATGGGAGATACTGTATATGTAATGTGAGGGGTGGACTCACTTATGGGAGATACTGTATATATAATGTGAGGGGTGGACTCACTTATGGGAGATACTGTATATGTAATGTGAGGGGTGGAGTCACTTATGGGATATACTGTATATAATGTGAGGGGTGGACTCACTAATGGGAGATACTGTATATATAATGTGAGGGGTGGACTCACTTATGGGAGATACTGTATATCATGTGCGGAGTGGATTCATTTATGGGAGATACTGTATATAATGTGAGGGGTGGACTCACTTATGGGACATACTTTATAAATAATGTGAGGGATGGACTCACTTTTGGGAGATACTGTATATAATGTGAGGGGTGGACTCACTTATTGGAGATACTGTATATATAATGTGAGGGGTGGACTCACTTATGGGATATACTGTATATATAATGTGAGGGGTGGACTCACTTATGGGAGATACTGTATATAATGTGAGGAGTGGACTCACTTATGGGAGATACTGTATATATAATGTGAGGGGTGGACTCACTTATGGGAGATACTGTATATCATGTGCGGAGTGGATTCATTTATGGGAGATACTGTATATAATGTGAGGGGTGGACTCACTTATGGGATATACTGTATATATAATGTGAGGGGTGGACTCACTTATGGGAGATACTATATATAATGTGAGGGGTGGACTCACTTATGGGACATACTTTATAAATAATGTGAGGGATGGGCTCACTTATGGGAGATACTGTATATAATGTGAGGAGTGGACTCACTTATGGGAGATACTGTATATAATGTGAGGGGTGGACTCACTTATGGGAGATACTATATATAATGTGAGGGGTGGACTCACTTATGGGATATACTGTATACATAATGTGAGGGGTGGACTCACTTATGGGAGATACTGTATATAATGTGAGGGGTGGACTCACTTATGGGATATACTGCATATATAATGTGAGGGGTGGACTCACTTATGGGAGATACTGTATATAATGTGAGGGGTGGACTCACTTATGGGAGATACTATATATAATGTGAGGGGTGGACTCACTTATGGGATATACTGCATATATAATGTGAGGGGTGGACTCACTTATGGGAGATACTGTATATAATGTGAGGAGTGGACTCACTTATGGGAGATACTGTATATATAATGTGAGGGGTGGACTCATTAATGGGAGATACTGTATATATAATGTGAGGGGTGGACTCACTTATGGGAGATACTGTATATATAATGTGAGGGGTGGACTCATTTATGGGAGATACTGTATATAATGTGAGGGGTGGACTCACTTATGGAGGTACTGTATATAATGTGAGGGGTGGACTCACTTATGGGAGATACTGTATATATAATGTGAGGGGTGGACTCACTTATGGGAGATACTGTATATATAATGTGAGGAGTGGACTCACTTATGGGAGATACTGTATATAATGTGCGGAGTGGACTCATTTATGGGAGATACTATATATAATGTGAGGGGTGGACTCACTTATGGGAGATACTGTATATATAATGTGAGGGGTGGACTCACTTATGGGATATACTGTATATATAATGTGAGGGGTGGACTCACTTATGGGAGATACTGTATATAATGTGAGGAGTGGACTCACTTATGGGAGATACTGTATATAATGTGAGGGGTGGACTCACTAATGGGAGATACTGTATATATAATGTGAGGGGTGGACTCATTTATGGGAGATACTGTATATAATGTGAGGGGTGGACTCACTTATGGAGGTACTGTATATATAATGTGAGGGGTGGACTCACTTATGGGAGATACTGTATATAATGTGAGGGGTGGACTCACTTATGGGAGATACTGTATATATAATGTGAGGGGTGGACTCACTTATGGGAGATACTGTATATAATGTGAGGGGTGGACTCACTTATGGGAGATACTGTATATATAATGTGAGGGATGGACTCACTTATGGGATTTACTGTATATATAATGTGAGGGGTGGACTCACTTATGGGAGATACTGTATATATAATGTGAGGGGTGGACTCACTTATAGAATATACTGTATATATAATGTGAGGGGTGGACTCACTTATAGGATATACTGTATATATAATGTGAGGGGTGGACTCACTTATGGGATATACTGTATATATAATGTGAGGGGTGGAGTCACTTATGGGAGATACTGTATATATAATGTGAGGGGTAGACTCACTTATGGGAGATACTGTATATATAATGTGAGGAGTGGACTCACTTATGGGAGATACTGTATATATAATGTGAGGAGTGGACTCACTTATGGGAGATACTGTATATAATGTGAGGGGTGGACTCACTTATGGGAGATACTGTATATATAATGTGAGGGGTGGACTCACTTATGGGAGATACTGTATATAATGTGAGGGGTGGACTCACTTATGGGAGATATTGTATATAATGTGAGGGGTGGACTCACTTATGGGAGATACTGTATATAATGTGAGGGGTGGACTCACTTATGGGAGATACTGTGTATATAATGTGAGGGGTGGACTCACTTATAGGAGATACTGTATATATAATGTGAGGGGTGGAGTCACTTATGGGAGATACTGTATATATAATGTGAGGGGTGGACTCACTTATGGGAGATACTGTATATATAATGTGAGGGGTGGACTCACTTATGAGAGATACTGTATATATAATGTGAGGGGTGGACTCACTTATGGGAGATACTGTATATATAATGTGAGGGATGGACTCAATTATGGGAGATACTGTATATATAATGTGAGGGGTGGACTCACTTATGGGGGATACTGTATATAATGTGAGCGGTGGACTCACTTATGGGAGATACTGTATATAATGTGAGGGGTGGACTCACTTATGGGAGATACTGTATATATAATGTGAGGGGTGGAGTCACTTATGGGAGATACTGTATATAATGTGAGGAGTGAACTCACTTATGGGAGATACTGTATATATAATGTGAGGGGTGGACTCACTTATGAGAGATACTGTATATATAATGTGAGGGGTGGACTCTGTGGCATCGGGGTGTGAGGGTAAATGCTATAACCCAAGGGCAGATGTGATAACCCAAGGGGCAGATGTTATTAACCCCTTCTTGTTGTAACGCCAGGGCGTGGTTTAGCTTTAACCACTCAAGGGTAATACCACTGGTCCTGGGCTAGGCACGGAGGCAATGAAGACACCGATGTCAGGTTACGGACAAACGGCAGCTTTACTGAGGGTAGGAAGATGACACAGTCTCTGCAATGCAGCCAGAATCCCAAGGAGGTGACCAGTGACACAGGAGGACCTCGCAGGCTCGCTGGGACTTGCAGTAGTTAGACAGACTTTGGGGCAGGCCACGTTGACTAAACAGTAGACTTGACTGACTTGATGACTGACAATGAGATAAATTTGGCTTACCTGCAATTGACAGGTGGCTGCAGACTTTAGGCTTGAGGCCTCCAATGCTCCGGACACACACTGAGACAACTTGACTGCACTGGACCTCTGAAACTAAGAAAGAGTTTGCACCCCCTCCGCTGGTTATATGCGGGGCTGTGCTAGGAGCCCATAGGTCACTTGGGGGGGGTCACCTGGTCACTAGTGCCTCCTGGGTAACAATCACATGGTATAACAATTTAAGAAACAGTACTATTAATATCACAACTTATATACACAGGGGATAATACATAAAGGGGGCCCTGAGGACATGGAGAGACTCTGCCTGACAGGGCAGGAGAAGTACGGGGAAACCCCATCCCATACTGGGCCACCACAAACTCCACTATTCTTCGACGCCCAGTCCTGGAGGGCGGAGGACCGTAATGACCACAGGGGCCACAGACAGTTCCTGGGGCATTTCAAACAACATCCATGTCCAGGTGTGATGCAGATGAAGACAAAGAGTCCATGTATTATAAAATGTTCATACATGCTCTGAACTATAAAAAGACTTATTAACTGTTTGACTACTGAAGGATATGACTAAGATATTATACATAACATTAGATGCTATTCTGACGGATTGGGCTGCCTGAGGCTTTTTAACCAATGCCTTGGCTACCGGGTTCCCTCGGGGGACATATTTCTACCCAGAACTCTATGTATATCACTAGACATCCCTAGACATTTGTTACCTTATTTTTTTTTTACTGTACGTGCGCAGTGGGACCTCGCAGGCTCGCTGGGACTTGCAGTAGTTAGACAGACTTTGGGGCAGGCCACGTTGACTAAACAGTAGACTTGACTGACTTGATGACTGACAATGAGATAAATTTGGCTTACCTGCAATTGACAGGTGGCTGCAGACTTTAGGCTTGAGGCCTCCAATGCTCCGGACACACACTGAGACAACTTGACTGCACTGGACCTCTGAAACTAAGAAAGAGTTTGCACCCCCTCCGCTGGTTATATGCGGGGCTGTGCTAGGAGCCCATAGGTCACTTGGGGGGGGTCACCTGGTCACTAGTGCCTCCTGGGTAACAATCACATGGTATAACAATTTAAGAAACAGTACTATTAATATCACAACTTATATACACAGGGGATAATACATAAAGGGGGCCCTGAGGACATGGAGAGACTCTGCCTGACAGGGCAGGAGAAGTACGGGGAAACCCCATCCCATACTGGGCCACCACAAACTCCACTATTCTTCGACGCCCAGTCCTGGAGGGCGGAGGACCGTAATGACCACAGGGGCCACAGACAGTTCCTGGGGCATTTCAAACAACATCCATGTCCAGGTGTGATGCAGATGAAGACAAAGAGTCCATGTATTATAAAATGTTCATACACGCTCTGAACTATAAAAAGACTTATTAACTGTTTGACTACTGAAGGATATGACTAAGATATTATACATAACATTAGATGCTATTCTGACGGATTGGGCTGCCTGAGGCTTTTTAACCAATGCCTTGGCTACCGGGTTCCCTCGGGGGACATATTTCTACCCAGAACTCTATGTATATCACTAGACATCCCTAGACATTTGTTACCTTATTTTTTTTTTACTGTACGTGCGCAGTGGGTTAACAGGAATACCTTCTGGCCAGTAAAGTGTTCATGGACCGAACAGGGGACAGGGAGAGTGAGCCCTAAACTGACCCTAATACCACTCTCCCTGCATACTTGCCCATCCACCCTAACCGGTGGATCGACAACTGGGCGCCAGTCCCTTCCTGAACTAAAGTGCCAGGGCCTAATAAAAACACATGCTAATAAATAGTCGGTCACAAACCAGAAACATAACAGGAACATAGAACTCTATAGTATAAAGTTCAGAAGACACAGATCAGAGAGTTAGTACACTATATCAGCAAACATGAACAGAGGACTCAGTGGTGGTGAACAGAAGACACTATAAACAAGCGGACATGAACAGAACTCCAAAGATCTGAATAAAGAACTAAAAAACATATAAAGTTCAACACACCAGACAGGAAAACGGATTAGTCTGAACAGACTCCAGAACAAAACAGGCATAAGCTTAATCCCCTAGAAAACCCTCCAGTAGACACAGGAATAACAATACTATCTAAACCCCCACGGACAAAAGTAAACTCGACATCTAGATCAGAGCCTCCAATAGGCACAGGAATGTCCCCATGGAGTGATAACACAGAAAACGGATACAACAGGATATAAATATAGAACCCTGTTCACACTGAACACAAGACAGGAAAAGCCAAAAAGCTGTGGCGTCAGGGTGTGAGGCGAAGGGCAGATGTGATAACCCAAGGGGCAGATGTTATTAACCCCTTCTTGTCGTGACGCCAGGGCATGGTTTAGTCTTAACCACCCGAAGGTAATACCGCTGGTCCTGGCCTAGGCACGGTGGAAATGACACCGACAATGACGTGGACAAACGGTAGCTTTACTGAGATTAGACAGGTTACCAGTGACACAGGAGAACCTCGCTGGCTTGATGGGACTTGCAGTAGTTAGACAGACTTTGGTGCAGGCCACAGTGACTAAACAGAAGACTTGACTTGACTGACTTGATGACTGACAATTAGATGACTTTGGCTTACTTGCAATTGACAAGTGGCTGCAGACTTTAGGCTTGAGGCCTCCAATGCTCCAGACACACACACTGATGGACTCACTTATGGGAGATACTGTATATAATGTGAGGAGTGGACTCACTAACAGGAGATACTGTATATAATGTGAGGGGTGGATTCACTTATGGGAGATACTGTATATATATAATGTAAGTAGTGGACTCACTTATGGGAGATACTGTATATAATGTGAGGGGTGGACTCACTTATGGGAGATACTGTATACAATGTGAGGGGTGGATTCACTTATGGGAGATACTGTATATAATGTGAGGAGTGGACTCACTAACAGGAGATACTGTATATAATGTGAGGGGTGGATTCACTTATGGGAGATACTGTATATATATAATGTAAGGAGTGGACTCACTTATGGGAGATACTGTATATAATGTGAGGGGTGGACTCACTTATGGGAGATACTGTATACAATGCGAGGGGTGGATTCACTTATGGGAGATACTGTGTGTGTATATATATATATATATATATATATATATATAATGTGAGGGTGGACTCAGTTATGGGAGATACTGTATACAATGTGGGGGGTGGACTCACTGTATATAATGTGAGGGGTGGACTCACTTATGGGAGATACAGTGTATAATGTGAGGGGTGGATCCACTTATGGGCGATACTGTATATATAATATGAGGGGTGGACTCACTTATGGGAGATACTGTATATATAATGTGAGGGGTGGACTCACTTATGGGAGATACTATATATATAATGTGAGGGGTGGACTCACTTATGGGAGATACTGTATATATAATGTAAGGGGTGAACTCCCTTATGGGAGATACCATACTGTATATATAATGTGAGGGGTGGACTCACTTATGGAAGATACTGTATATAATGTGAGGGGTGGACTCACTTATGGGAGAAGGGTACATTCGTAGAGATCAGAACGCACTCACCCGGAGTCGATCGCCGTCACCACGGGATCCCAGCTTGGGTCACCATCAATCCATAAGGAGCATAGCAGGAGAGAGCCTTAACGCGTGGCAGAGTTCTCAGACGCTGGCCACAGACCGTATCACACCCTCCGGTGCTTCGTCAGGCCACTTATGGGAGATACTGTGTATAACGTGAGGGGTGGACTCACTTATGGAAGATATTGTATATGTGAGATAGATAGACACTAGACTGAGCGATACATAGATAAAGTAGATAAACAGCTAGAGAGAGACAGATAGATATGAGTGTTATATATATATATATATATATATATATATATATATATATACATATATATATATATATATAAATTCATAGATATGTATACAGTATATTGATTGATTGATAGATACAGTGGGGATCAAAAGTTTTGGCACCCCAAGTAAAAATTAGCATTCATGTGCATACAGAAGCCAAGGAATGATGGAAAAATCTCCAAAAGGCATCAAATTACAGATTAGACATTCTTATAATATGTCAACAAAAGTTAGATTTTATTTCCATCATTTACACTTTCAAAATAACAGAAAACAAAAAAAAAATGGCATCTTCAAAAGTTTGGGCACCCTGCAGAGTTAATATCTTGTACTGCCCCCTTTACAAGTATCACAACTCGTAAACGCTTTTTGTAGCCAGCCAAGAGTCTTTCAATTCTTGTTTGAGGTATCTTTGACCATTCTTCCTTACAAAAGTATTCCAGTTCTTTGAGATTTCTGAGCTGTCTGTCACGCACTGCTCTTTTAAGGTCTATCCCTAGATTTTCAATTATGTTGAGGTCAGGAGATTGTGAAGGCCATGTCAAAACCTTCAGTTTAGGATCATTATCCATTTGTAGAAGCCATCCTCTCTTTAATTTCAGCTTTTTCACAGATGGCATCAAGTTAGTATACAAAATTTGCTGAAATTTTATTGAATACATTTTTCCTTCTACTTGTGAGATGTTCCCTGTGCCACTGGCTGTAATACAACTCCAAAGCATGATTGATCCACCCCCATCCTTAACATTTGGACAGAGGTTCTTTTCATTAAATTCTGTTCCCCTTCTTCTCCAAACGTACCTTTGCTCATTCTGGCCAAAAAGTTCAATTTTAACCTCATCGGTCCACAGAACTTGTTTCCAAAATGCATCAGGCTTGTCTATATGTTCATTTGCAAAGTTCAAACGCTGATTTTTGTGGTGAGGACGTAGAAGAGGTTTTCTTCTGATGACTCTTCCATGAAGACCATATTTGTACAAGTATCTCTTTATAGTGAAATAGTGTACCACAACTCCAGTGTCTGCCAGAACTTTCTGGAGGTATTGTGCAGTCAAACATAGGTTTTGAATTGTTTTTCTCACAATCCTGCGAGCTGTTCTGTCTGATATTTTTCTTGGTCTTCCAGATCTTGCTTTAACTTCCACTGTTCCTGATGACTGCCATTTCTTAATTACATTCCGAACAGAGGATATTGACATCTGAAAACGTTTTACTATCTTCTTATAGCCTTCTCCAGCTTTGTGAGCGTCAACTATTTTCAGTTTCAGATTTCTAGACAACTGCTTAGAAGAACCCATGGTGCTGATTGTTGAGGCAAGGTCAGATCAGTCTGGACATTTAAAACCTTTAGATTGACATCACCTGGTCTTCCCAGATGATAATTGAGAACAATCCATGACACTGGCAGGTCTCAGCTTTGCAAAGGGGGCAGTGCATGCTATAAATTCTGCAGGTGCCCAAACTTTTGCAGACGCCATTTTTTTTTGTTTTCTGTTATTTTGAAAGTGTAAATGATGGAAATAAAATGTCTAATCTGTAATTTGATGCCTTTTGGAGATTTTTCCATCTTTCCTTGGCTTCTTTATGCACATTAATACAAATTTTTACCTGGAGTGCCCAAACTTTTGATCCCCACTGTAGATAGATATATTGATAGATAGATTTATAGGTAAATAGAGATATATAGATAGATAGATTTATAGGTAAATGGATGTAACTCCACTAAAAGAATAAACATGTTCATGTTCTCCGGGCGGAGATTCCGTAATGTGAACGGCCCTAAAACACATTACACCCACATGACAACTATTTCTCTGCTGTAGTTAGTGGACATCTAAAATATGCAAAAAAAAAAAAAGTTATCTAATTTATTAAATGTAATAAAAAAAAAATGACGTTTCCCTTTTATCCTGTATGTAGAAGTACATCTACTTTGCACTATATGATCATTTATTCTCATACATAACAAGGTGCGCTGAGTGTGGAGGTATATGCGCTTCATAGAACGGATTGTAGTATATAATGAAGTGGTGTTCTTATTCATGTGTGGACCTCACCGCTGCGTTCGACACTGGATTATCCATCATCATCCCGTGAAGATGATTACATTATACAGGGAAATCCGCCGTCAAGGTATTACGCATCAGCGATATAAATGACATTTACCTCACAATTTGTCAAAATATTCCATTACACGCCACTTTTATTCTCATACAATGTGAACTGTATTCCCTCTCTCCTTCCTCCTCGGCTTGGAAAGGATTTCTTTGCATTTCTGTTTTGACAATGAGATGAAGAGCATTACTGGAGATGAGCAAAAACAGAACTTACAAGGAGGGGTTCTGAGTGTGTTGGTGCCAGCGACAGAGTTAGCAAAATGCCCGATTAAGCTCATTTCACAAAGTTTCTACATCTTCTTTTGGCTATATCACACCATTTTTTTAGCCAGCAGTTTAGAGGTTAGCGGTAGTTTTCACGTAATATCCCCAAAGGTCTATAGTGGCTTAGTGGTTAATACCAAGTTAGTCAAGCACCTGAGAACTTAATTTTTGTAGATCTTAGCGCTACAGATTTTCTTCTACATTTTATTAAAATTTAAGTGAACCCCCAGAAAATTCTATGTACTTCAGCCGGATTATTTTATAATTCATTGTATCTGAATTTCCTTTGCTCTTATGATAAAGTAATATGGCCTGTCCAGTGTCTTCATCTGTGTTTTCCAAACACAATCCAATAAAGTTGCATTAAACAATATAAGACATATAAAGATTGCTTATAATATAATACACTTTACATAATAATTGAAAGTGTACAGAAGGTATACAAAAAGTATACAAAAAGTAAAAATGTAAAATTCCCTCCCCTTATCGCCTCTCTTGTTCTAAGTGGAACATAGGTGAAGGGGGGGCCCAGTGGTCACTAAAATAGAGTCCACCTGACAGGGCAGCAATGGTACAGGGGTGCAATTCCTGCACTGGGCCACCTCATTTGGATAGGTTATAAGAGGTCTAGGGGGTAGAGTATCCCTTTAGGTATAAGTCATATCTAACATTCACATTTGTATCAACAATATCTGCAATCACATGATTTCCATATATATTATATTTCTTACCTCCATTTGTTCATGTGGCTACCAAATAGTTACCAAAGATAAATGTTGGGCTCCTCTCTGACCCCGACCCTCACTGTCCCGGAAAACAATATATCATGGCCCTTCCTCTTACTCACACAGTTCACTGACCTGCACAGGAAGCTGGTCCAAGGCTGCGCTAGCTTTAATCTGATAGCTGGACAGGCATGCAACAGGAAAAAAACACTGATACCGACTATTTTTACATGTAAAAAATAAAAATTGTAATGTTTGGACTAAACTGTGACAAGTATTGTACAATATGTGCATAGAGGGGGTTATATCTATTCAAGTGAATAGAGCTGAACTGCAATACCAGACAAGGCCATGGAGAGGCATGGTGCTGTTTTTTCGTATGGGCCAAATAACTTTTTTCTACTCCAGGACCATGCTTGTCATTACTACAAGGAATAAGAAATGGCATAGAAATATTGTCGCCAGTTAAAGGGGTACTCCACTGGCCAGGGTTCGGAACTAAATGTTCGGAACGCTGTTTTCACACTGTGGGGGGTTGGCCACACCC